>NC_133663.1:132148967-132482000 GCF_037893015.1 Macrotis lagotis | reverse complement strand
TTCTCCTGAAAATAGTGCTTCAATTAACTCTTGGGACACGGGGATGGGACAGTTACAATGTCTTTAACAAAGGATTACAATAAAATTCATGCAAAATTTTAAAACCCTACCCTTCCTCTTCCCACTTAGAATAGTGCAGGATTGTCGAAAATCTTTTATGGTCTTTCTTCCTATTCAACAGAGAGGACAAAAGGGATCTCTCAAGGCACATATAGGCAAAGAGACAGCTTCTTAGAATGGAAAACAGACTAAAACTGTAAGTCAGAGGACCTAGGTTAAAGTTCCATCTTATGTTTACTACCTGCACAAGGCACTCCATTGATTTAGATTTCAGTTTTTTCATCTGTAAAATGAGACAGTTATATTAGATGACTTCTGAGCTCCCTTCCATCTCTATAACTATGATGAAATGACTTACAGATAAAGAAAATGAGGCCTAGTGAAGTGCTATGTCCAAGGTCATACAGGTGGTTTAGCAAAAAAAAAAAACAAAACACTTTGAACTCCAATCTTCTTATTCCAATCTTTAAAATTACTCTTCTGTGGCATATATAAAAACAGTACTTTGTTGGAAATGGAATATAGGTACAAGAAAGTGGAAGAATAGAATTATTCATTAAACCTTATAGTCTGTCAGACTGACAAGTAAGTTAGTGTGGTTTATCTCTGTTCTACCACTCCTATCTAAGTGTTTTGAAGAGGTGGTGGTGGTGGGTTCTGGATTTTCTCCTCTAATTCTTTACTTAATCTTGAGTCATCTAGGCTGTCAGAAAACTGTATTTGGTGGCTGAGTAGAGTTAGGAATAATTTTGATAATTTAATTTTTTGTTATAATAATAATTTTAATAATATAAAGCAATATTAACAATTTACAAAAATATCTCCTCATTCTTTCCATAGCTTTACAACTATTCTTTTAACTAGGCCTAAGCTAAGAGTTCCCTTTTGTATCCTTTGTCAAAGCAGCAATCAACAAATATTTATGGAGCTACTATTATATGTAAGACACTTGGTTTGGCATGGTGGACTTTGTTACAGATTTCTAAGACTGGAACTAGGAAAAGAGGTGAGTCCTAGAAGAGTTTTTCCCCCTTTCAGTGTCCAGGATGATTGTGTTACAATAATTTTAGAACAACATGACAGATATTGCTCAGAAAGCCCAATCCATGTATATAAAAATGCTAGGACAAAAATGGTTCCTTTTGAAAATGGCTTTCAGCAGTCTTAAGTAGTAACCAGTGTGAACTTTTTAATGAGAGGAATACCAGAGGAGAAAGGATGAAATGTTCCAGCAGATTGAAAATATTAATGTTAGCTTGTGGAAATAGATGTAATAGGCTGCAGTTATTAACAACTTATAAAAGCTTAAATCAATATAAATTAATTTAATTATGATTTGTAATTGCATTATGCATGATCAATTTGAAACACTACATTAAAGATAATTAGAGCTGGGTGCCAGTAACTCATCACTCCTCTAATAGCTTAATGAAAAGGAATGTCATGTACCACCTTTGGGTTGAACCTGTAAATTAGGATAAATGCTTATTTTCCAATAAAATTGTGGTAAAATAATTGTACTTTTAATAGACATTTTTATGACTCAATTGTAAATTTGTAATGGATTTTTGTATTTTTATTATTATTTTTCCATGAACTTAGTTAAGTATTTATTAGGGTTGATTAAGCTATTGGAATGTTTCAGCATCAGACCTCAAGGATTTGAATGAAGAGTAACTTTTATGTAAAAATATCATGCTGTCCTCGGGAAGCTTGTGCCAAGAGGTCACTGCAGATGGAGGTCCTAACTTAGCATAATGGGTTTAACATTTCCATGACATCATCAGGGAATCTGAAAGGAGTCTAAGGATAATCAGAGTGGTCATTCAGAAGAATAGTAAATATTTTATGAGGATATATAGAAGACAGGAAAGATGGTCAGAAAGGTGAATCTATGCTCCTTAGTGTTCTGTGAAGGAGGCTTTTCAGTTACTATCAGTGTTGAAAGAGCCACTGCATATTCCTATATTAATAAGACATAGCTTGACTCTTCGAACAGGACCAAAATTAGTTTTTCATTTATACAGGCTAATTCTTACTTCCTGAACTCTCCATTTTGGTGAACTTTATGTATGCATTTTGGGATCTGAATACAGGAATCAAAACCTTTTCAGTATCTCCCTCAATACTTTATAATGGAACTTGCTATAAACACTTCTAGCTTTGAAATTAGGTCCATTTACTATTAAGTTAATAACAATTGAAATGAACTGATACATAGTCTAAAAGATATCAGGCTTATGACTTGGATTACTGCAGTAAGCTTCATCAATTTATTAGTTCTATTTTCATACCCTTTGGTAAACAATCAACTTAGGAGTTACAAATATATTGTTTGGTGGTACATTAATTTTGGCACTTTTTTCAAATATTGTAGTGAGTTTTTGTTGGGAAAATTACAATCACTAACTCTGAATTCTCCTCTCTTAGTTTATAGAATCTTTAAATTTCTATAAATTAAGTCAGACATTAAACAATGGTTAACATTTTTATTATTTTGGTATTGGAAAAGTCATCCTTTTTCAGTGTTCACAAAAAATCTAATGCCATTGGCTGCTCATGTCTGATGTTGAGATTCTGAGATTTGCTTATTCTTTTCACTAAGTTTTGCTAACATATATAATAGTAACAGTTTGAATCATATGGGTTGAATGCAGTAACATTAAAATTAGTATATGGTTTTTAAAATTAAAGAATAAATAGTAATTTTCTAAGTTCCAATTTGAATGAACCTTATTTTTTTTCTTGAATTTATCTTTCCTCTTGTTATAAAACATCATATTTATGGCACTGGAAGACACACTTGAGGATTGTTTGAGTAGGAAAATGACATGCTTGGAGTGAACCTATAGGAGAAATAATCTGAAAGTAGTTTGTGAAATAGATTAGAAGATGGAGGGCCTGAGGGAGGAGACACATTAAAAAGGTGACTGCAATATCCATAGATGAAAGGAACTGAACATCTAAATTAGGATAGTGTCAATGGGAACATAGGTTATGAATGTGAGAGTCTTCAGGGAAGTAGAAAGATGGTTCTTGGCGACTGGGGAGAGTATAATAGAGAAAAAAGAGTTATGGATGACATGCAAGTTTTGAATGTCTATGGTTAAGGGAAGAAAGGAGCTGTAGTAAATTTTTTGGAAAAGATAATGATTTTAATTTTTGCATGTTTAGTCTGAGCTAAATTTTCTGAGTAAAGTTCATTAGGTTTTGAGTTATGAAATCAATCCATAATTGAATATAATGGCATATTAAAATTGTTCAAATTATGTTCCCATAACATTCAGTTTATTTCCAGCAAGTTAATAAAGCTCTAGAGAGAGGTTAGGGTACAAAAAAATAATTTTGAGAGCCTAGAAAATCAAACTTTATTAGTTTTGGTGAAATTTCAAATCTCTACTTTTTTCCTGCATTTATTTCTTTAAATTTCCCTTACAGAGACCAAAAAAATTTAGGACCATTCCCTGAAGACTCACATTCATATCCTGCATTCTCATGAACACTATCCTGGTTCAGATATTCTCGAACTTTCATCTGGGGGGGGGTATTACAGTCATCTTTTTAATGGGTCTCCTTCCTCTGGCCCTCAATCTTCCAATTTATTCTATACACTGTCTTCAGACTGTTTCTCTTAAATCATCACTTCAAGTACGTCACTCTCCTATTCAAACAATCCTCGTGTTTCTCATTGACTTTTGACTGACCAGTTGACTGATCTATTTGACCTTAACCAAACTAAAAGTCTAGCATTCAAGGCCTTTCATAAACTGACCCAAATCTCCTTCTTCAATAGCCTTATCACCTGCTTCATAGACATATACTCGTGTTTGCATATATACACACACACACAAACACACACATATATGAATATATACACATTAACACACATATATGTACATACATATACACATCCCCCACCATAAACCAAAAAAATCCTTAGAAAAATTCAGAATAAATATATATATATATATATATATGTATATACATATATGTATATGTATACACAGATATATGTTTTCTCCTAGGTCCTTGTCTTCTTACCAAAGTGGGTGTGTTATTTGCTGTTTCCCAAGCATATATATTTGCCTTTCCTACTTTCTGGCTTTTTCCATGCTTTTGTACTTTAACTAGAATGCCCCATACTCCACAAACGAAAGTGAATCATTTAATTCTTCAGTGATTAACTAAAGGTCCATATCCTTCTGGAAGTCTTTCCAACCAGAAATGATCCTCTTCTCCGAATTTCTCTAGTGTCAGTGCTTTGCATTTTACACTTCTACAGATTTTATCTTTCCTGCTAGATTCTAAGAGCCTTGATGGTAAGAATATATTTTATTGATCCCTGTGTCTTTTTGCTGTGACTAGCAAGGTATCTTTCCTTAGAATTTTAGCTGAAAGAATGAATGAATGAACAATACTTTTTGCAATGCTTTTACTGAACCAATGTAAATACCACAAGCTCATTCTCCTATTTTATATTCTCTCCTACTCTGATGATTTTATATTCAGTAGGACAAATGGCAACATTGACCTTTTCAAACCTGAGTTATTCTCCTCTTTATATTTATATCTTATAATTATATTTGCCAATGAGAATTCAGTCCCCATTGAGTTTTTACTTTAAAACAATTTAAAATAAGTTAATATTACAAATATTATAATTGCATTTTCTTCATTTATGGGAACATGATTTGAACAATTTTAATATGTCATTATATTCGATTATGGATTGATTTCATAATTCAAACCCTGATGAACTTTAAGCAGATAGAAAATCTAATTGTTGTCACTGCTGCTCAAAAAAGCCCTCAAATGCACCCTCTCCTTTGCTCCCTTTTATGAAAATCTGTTCTTGAAATTTGGTCTTTTTGTTAAATTCTAATTCAAGACAATCTCTGAATGATTTATGTCTTCTTTCTCCCCTATGCAGCCACTGAATATTGCAAAGTAATGGTTTCCAGCAAGTGGACTAGTCAAAAGTCAAATAAATCACTTCTTTATAAGACTAAGATTTGAAAGCTCCAGTTAGAAGGTTTTGCTTCTTGGCAAAGGAACTCAGCAAATTTTTCTGCTTGACACATTTTATAACTCTTTGGAGCAGGTATGTTACTAACTACAGATGAGAGTACCCTTTCCTTCCTTCACTTACCCTGTCTGTCTTGGTGCCAAGCTATACAGTAGAACATCCTAGGAATGTTTTTTGATGGCAAACAACTAATTGTTTTTGATTGAGACTATCATCTACTTGGGCTATCATATGCTAGTGTCATTTATAGGACACTGGCACCCATTAGCTTTCAGTAAGTAAAAATAGCTTTGAGTTGCTGTCCTTTAAATGGCTTTCCCCAGTTCATCACTAACATAAGGTGAGGTTTACTATGTTGACACATTGGTGAAGACAAACAAATCTGTGGCTTAAAAAGTAGGGAGAAATTATAATAAGTTGAACTTTTAATTTCAATTACTGTATTTAGGATGTGGTTTCTACTGTTTCAGGGGATCCCCCCCTTAATATGTAACTACAAAACACTTCAGACTAAGTTATTTTCATATTAATAAGAAAAAAGGCAAATCAGAAAAAAGAGAAAAAGTCCTGGTCTATAACTCTTTCACAAAATGTCATGAACAGGAGCCATAGCTACCAAATATTTTGTTTAATCTAAATTAAGGTTTTCTTCATTATTTGAACTATACAGTGCATTGTGGAGGCCAAAACAAAGAGAACTTAAAAAAAGAAAAGGGGAAAAAAACCTCAAAGCTACATTTCTTCAGTGAAATGAAGAAACGTTAAAAAAATTGGATTAGGAAATAGATGAATATAATGACCTTCCTTACTCTCAATCATATGCTGCCAGCTAAGTGTTTGAGTCTGAAAAATTGCACTAATGAAGCTATTTGAAGGCTTTTGTGGACAACTGCTTCCTCTTTGAAGATTAAATGAATGATGTTGATGTGATTAATCTTAGTACAGGGAGTGATGCAGCAGCCAGAAAATACCTTGGTGATTTTCATAATTAAACTGAATCAACATTTCAAAGAAATGCCAGTGTTATCACTTGTATATTAGAATTATATTCATTAGACAGAAGAAACAAATAATTTGAGCAAACAAGATTTTCCTTTCGGTGTTCTGAGACTTCTGTCATGTTTTAGAATATCTGGCTATAAATCATCATTACTGCTCAATTCTAGTACGGCCTTTTTAAGTTGTTGTGTTTGTTAATGATTCAAAGCAGTTTTTAGGTTCCTTATTTTTCTTTTATTAGATCTATGATTTTTCTCCTTTATCCAAACCCTAATTTCAAGCTATTGGCTTTATGATGATATCCTTATCCGTAAAATGGGGATGAAAATATCTAAAACATTTTATAACTGTGAGCTCTTGCTATTATAAGTTTTCATTTGCATTGGATGGCTGCATGACGTAGTATGCTCAGCCTTGATAACATTCGTATTTTTTAATAAAGCATCATCTGGAACATACTTAGATTTCTAACAGGTTATAAATTTGTGTCTATTGGCATCTTTGTTTTTATGTATTAGAGCTATTAGTGAAAAGTTTGTCACTTTACTTATTAATTTTTTTGTCACTTTACTTATTAAATTTTTTTAAAGAATTAATCAAGAACTTTATTCCCCTTTAATTGGGACACACAAGGAGAGCATTCTGGCAATGGGTCAGATTTTCAGAAGGCTTGATAGCCTAGATAATCAGAGGGAAAAATCCTGCACTCTATTTCTAAACTGAGGAACTAGAGGAAATTGCTTTGGTAGAGCAACTGGAAACAGTCCTCCTACCATCTTAATGGAAGTGCAAGTGAGGTTCAAGGGTTAATGATTGGTGCATCAATAGAAATCCAGTGCATGACTTGTTCTATCACCACTTTAAATTATTTTAAAGGTTTCTGGGCGACTTTTGGTAACCCTGATATTTGCAGTGTTCTTTTAGCTATTGCACAATCTTTCCCTTCCTAGTTGTTTAATAGAAAAAGAGGAATGACTTCTTTAACTTAGTGGATAAAGAACTGGTGTTTCTCTTCAGGGAGTCCAATTTTAGTTCAACTTATAATCTTAAGTGAAATGAGTTTGGGCTGCTGTCTCTAAGTCACTCGTGGTTGGAAAGTCACAGACCAAGCTATTTTGCCTTCGCTTTAGAAAAGAAGAAAATGCTCCAGTGATAAGGTGCAAAGTTTTTCTATGATAAGTAGCTCTGAAACAAAACTTCTCACAATATTACATGCCAATGTGATTGAAGATGCTTGTGCATGCACATGCACTGCTAGAAGGGATTGGCTAAAACATCGTCTCACAACCTGGAACCTGTTGGGATTATTTAGGTATTTGTCTTCACGAGTGTGCCTGTGATGCCAGACAGTCACCCCATACCTAGAAGTTGCCAGTTAACCATGACAACAGATGAAAAATGAGACCTGGCTCACTATGTGCAGGACTGTGGGATACTCACTTGAAACAACCTTTACAGCACACTCAAATCAGATCAGAACTGTTAGGGTACGAGAAACTCAATTTTACAACACGATATTCCTCTTGTGCTAAGCATCTTATCAGCTGCAACAACAGCAATCTAGAAGGGGAAAAGAATAATTGGGAGCCACAGAATGTTGGGATGAAGAGTTGGTAATGACTAACTTAGAGAAGATAGCTTACACATAACACACTTTAAATGGTGCTCTTCAGAGGGGGATGGAGAGATCAGATGAGAAGTCTTTTGAACTAGAAAGAGGTTACCTCTTTCATGGGTAATTCATGGGCACTCTGAATTCTTCTGTTCTTCAATGAAAATGTTTTGCTCTCCTTCAGCATGAACATTAATTGTCTATCTATGTAGCCTTGGTTTACTTAAATTCCAGCAACATATCAAGAATACACATGCCTATTGCCATCAGTCCCAAAACATGGTACATCTTGAGCTCCTGATTCACGTTTATCTTTGGTCTCTCCATCTGCAAAAGCAGAAGAGGTTATGAGCAAAGCCCATATGTGATTTCTCATATTTTGTGTTGTTATATTTTAGGAGTGATAAAGTTTATTTTTTGTGGGGGTGATATGCCATCTTTCAATTCTTTTTCTTGGGATCTCTATTTTTTGCTTTATCAGTTTTAAAATTTGAAGAAATGCAATTGTCTCATATGTTAAATCTATACCTTCAGGTCTTTGAACTTTACATTTTGGCATTTAAGGTGAAAGAGATGAGCTGATTCAGTACTGACTAGGGAAGCATCCTTTATAGGGCTTTGCTGCTAGTTGTTTATTTTATCTATATATCTTCATGTAGTGGTAGACTTAGTGGAAACTTTTTTTACAAAAGTCAAAAATGCAATAGGCAAGCAGAGGAAAAGAGTGTACAATATCTTCGTGGGTATTTACATATGAACATACACATAAATTTATATATGTTGTATTTTTAATATGTATGTGGTGCTATTAAACCAGTAAGTAAATCATCACATCAACAATATCCATAATATATATTTACAAGGGTATGTTTCCTTCAGTTTCTCTATATTATCTATATCTATAGCTGTAACTATATGTCAGAGCTCAAGACTCATGGTTGATTTAAAATCGCTGATCTAGGATATTATTTGTTATCTAATATCAGAGAAAGATTTTTATAGGATTCTGATTTGACTCAGAAGACACAATTCAGTCTGGTGTTGAATAGGAAAAGAATTGGAATTGGGATATGGATGTTTTTGTCTATAAGTGATTCCATTTGGGTAGATGGGAGGGAGTGGCAGTAATGAGAGAAAATAGGTCTTAATTTGAAAAGGGTAGAGGTAACTAAAGAGGGGAAAAATGATGTGAAAGCATGTTTAGAAAATAGTCCTTTCTTCATTTAATAAAGATAGAACACCATACTGCTCAAGACACTTCCTGTCTGGAAGGTTTTGCATTTATCTAAGGGAAACCCTTCAGGAGACCCCCCACAAGTGTAATTTGCCAGAGTTGTCTGCTGTCCAGTTCTATAGAGCAGGGGGCGGAAAGAGATAATTGCCCAATAAATCATTCCTACCAAGTAACATGTTTTTTTTTTCTTTTCTGGAACACTTTAAGAAGTTGGAAGCAATTGAGAGGTTATGAAACTGCTCCCTGTTCTCCATCTAATATTCCGGTAATGATTTTGAGTTTCTGAGCTATCCTACTGGTCCCTGTATATAGAACCATGCATAATGGCTCATCATTAGTAAGTCCAACATTCAGTGCTTTCTTCTTCATTATCCTGTTTCTTGCTAGGTACTTCTATGTGTGAACATTTTCTTTCTGAAGATTTAGATCGTTTTCCTTTAATACACCTACCTTCCCTCCCTTCTTTTTCTGTTGGGTTACATTTCAAAGAATTTAGACTGGAGTTGCTTGAGGAATGGTCTCTGGGAAAAATAATTTATGTTGGAAAAATCTCTTTATCATCAATAACTTTGGACAAACACAAACATCCTGGATTAATTTTCCAGCAGTAAAAATAGCAACCTATCTATGATGTTATCTGAGGCTTCCAGAAGTTCAAAAACTCATCTAGGGTCATACAGCTACTAAGTTTAGAGATGTTTTTTAACTTAGATCTTCCTGATTTCAAGTACATTGCTCCAGCTATTATACTGTTCTGTCTTTATGTTTAGATAGCCACATAATCACATCAATTCAAGGTCTGTGTTGAGATTAATAAGTAACTGTGGTGAGTAAAGATGATAAAATTTGAAGCATGCTCAAACAGGTAGAAGGTATCTATGGGAAACTTAAACACCTAGCTATTATTTTCTTCCACCTTTTCCTCCAGACCAACTTTACAATCATTGAGCTTTTTTATTATGTTTCTCCCTATTTACTTATTTCAGTTGCTAAAAACTTAGGAGGAGATAATGTAGTGTGTCCTCTGCCTATAGGGTCTTCCCTTTTGCTGGAAGATGAAGGCTTCCAGAACCTCCATTTAAGGAAGTTGCCCTAGACAACAATCCCTTCATTTGCCATCAGACTGATCACCTTTGACTTCTCCATTATGTGAGACACCCTTTCCCCACTTTTTTCCCAAGTTCATTTTGTATATTGTCTTCTCCATCAGTAAGCTCCTTGAGGGAAGGAATTTTGATTCTTTTTGTTTATATTTGTATTCACAGAGCCTAGTACCCTGTCTGGTTCATAGTAAGTCCAATAAATGTTTATTGACTAAAGGAATAGATGTAGCTATTCAAAATATCCCTTGTCCATATTGTATTTCAGTAAAACCGGTACTCAGGTTGATGCTTTATAGGTCTATTTTATGTTGAGTCAGAAGGTACTGCTTTGGACCCATAAAAGTAAACTTATAAAAAACTTATAAAAGCCTTCCAATATTTGTTCCCATTCCTCCTACAAAAACGTATTTCCCAGCAATTCTCATCACACACAGTCCATTCCAGGTAGGTTTATCTTATTGCTGTTCCATTTATATACTATATTTTTGCTTTTGCATGAATAAGTTCCCTTTAACTTAAATATCAATCTCCCTTTCTTCTGTCTCCTTTCTATTATTCTTCAAATCAAACTCATTTCCAAATTTCTCAGTACCCCCCTCCCCTTAGCTCCTACAATCCTCATTCTTTGCTCTCCAACCTCCTATAGAAATATAAATGTACAAACTGCTATCTTTAACAAGTCCTTAATTAAAGGTTGCCTTATATAGCATGCTAATTGTTTAATGCATATTTTTTGTCTTCTCAATTAGATTTTTTCCCCTCAATTAGATTTTAAACTTGGAAGTAGAAAACAAGTTCTAAGTTCGCATCTAGTAAGTACTCAATAAATGCTTTCTAATTGATTGTTTTATTACGTGAAAAAATCATTTCTGGAGGATCAAATAGCATGGGGAATTTTACCATCAATGCCATTTTGAGAGTCATTTTTTTTATCAATTTCATCCTACACAGGGTTGGGCTTTTTGTTCATCCATTATAAGAGATTCACCAAAATAGAACTTCAAGTTCACAGACTGAGTGATCCAGTTTTTTTTTCAAAAAGCCTTTGACCTTAAACAAAAGTCAATAGGCTATAAGATATCCCTTTCCTGTGGAGACATTACATTTACAGCAATGTCAGGCACCTATATTTTCATTTGGGGATCAATAATAACTTCCTTCCCCCAATCATGGTCTAACTTGCTTGTTAACTGATTAATTATAAACATTAGCTTATTCTTTTTTATTTCATTTTTGTTCTTTCTTCTTGCTTTCAAAATAAAAAAAGGTAGGTTTCAGCCTGGGACAATAAAAAGGATTGAAATTGAAATAGTTAAAAACTAAACATTGATGTCTGGAAATACTTATTATATTTTTTGAGGTTTATATATTATGTTTAATATTTAGGTTCATTTGTTGATTACAAAAGCAACATTAGCATAACCTGTCAAAAAGTATTCTGGCCTGCTGCTGACACATGTAACTTTAAAATGAAAGCTAAAGAAATATATCTAGTCTCTGATGCAAGGATGCAATAGGGAGATATAACAATGCCCCCTTGACTGACCAGAATTATATTTATATTTTAGAGACTTCAGTACTTGGAATCCACCAGTCCTACTCTGCATGTCTCATCGTAATACAGAGGTGAGCTGGGCTTTGTAGGCTAAGGACTAAAAGCTATGGCAAGTCAAAAAAGTTTTGAGTACAGGAAAAGCAAATGGCTTATATGTCTAATACACAAGGAGCAAGTCAGATGGTTCAGAAGATAGAGGGCTGGACTTGGAGTCAAGAAGATGTGAGTTTAAATTTGACTTCATATATGAACTATGTGTAGGATATTGTGCAAGTCATTTTGTCTGCCTCGGTTTCCTCACCTGTAAAATGTAGATAATAGTAGCACCTGAGTCCCAAAGTTATTAAAAGAATAAAGTGAGATAACATTTGTAAAGAATTTTACAAATATTAAAGTATTATATAAATATTATGATGATGATGATGATGATGATCCCTCTTGTGAAATTGCCACAAATTTGATCACCAAAATATTATGAATTACTCCTTTCCCCTCCAAAAAAAGGCATCATGGAGAATATGTCCTATGTCATGGGGTTGTTGAATTCTTCACTGATGGAGGAAGCATCCAATATAGTGAAATCACAGATCCTTGAAGTATTAAAGTACTAATACTTTAGGGTCCCGGACTCAATAATATGTTTCTGAGCATTTAATGTGGAATGGTGCTTACATCCTATAAGGAATATAGTTGGAATATAACTATGCTTGTTTTCTAACCAAGTAGCTACCTTTAGATGTATTAGAAAGAAAGACGTTTCTTGCATCAAAATTATTCCCTTATCATGGATCCATATTATGAGTTATTTATTTATTTAGAGAACAGGAAAACTTGCTTTGATGAGGCAAGAGTCACAAATAAATAGCTCACATAATCAGAAAGATATATCTTTCTTTAACAAAATATTATTTTCCAGTATATCTCTGTAGTTCACATTTTCATTGTGTTTTATGTTTTATACATTATACAGCACAACCAATCTCATTAGATAAGGAGTATTCACAGTTTCCATGACAGAATGGTCAACAATAGATGTTGTACTGCAAATCCTAAATACTCTGAAGAAGACCCCTTTTCTTTGAGAAAAGGAAAAGAATTGAATTCATGATCTGATTTGAGCACCATAATATTCCTGTGGAATGTGTAAGTCAAGTTCACTTATATTCAACCAGTTGAGGAAAACTAAGGATAGGATATACTTTTGAACTTAATTCTTTTCCTGGTAAATGGCATCCCAGATGCAGGTGGGAGATTCCTAAAGATACTTTAAATGTCTTTATAATCAGCAGAGCTGTCAATTGATTGTATAGCTCAGAAAAGTGATATGAACCCGGCAAAATATATGTGCATGTGTGTGTGTGTGTGTGTGGGTGTTTGTGTGTGATGTGTGTGTCTGTATGTATGTGTATGTAGGCAAGGTAAAGGGGATGAGGGAATGGGGGTAATGGAACAGAATCACTGTGAGGTAAATCTCATGGTATGCACCTGTACTTAATTCTCCCTCCAAGTATGCCATCTCCTGCCCTAAGGGACCATGGATTGGCGAGACTATCACTTCCACCTCAACTCAGAACTATAACCTTGCTGCTTCTCAATCATCTTCATGCAATGACATCATGTCCCTTTGCTTTCCTCTCTGATTCTACCTGTAGCTCTGGGAACAAGACTACTATTCTGCATTAGGACTTACCAATCAATTAGTTTCTACCTTCATTCACTATTACCTTGACTTCCCAGACCAAAACACACCTCTTTGGATAGTTATTAAGGGTAGGATCAATGTTTTTTTTAGTAGTTAAAGGATATTTACTTATTCATTTATAATTTTTGGAATAAAATAAGCATTTCCATAAGATAGTATAATTAAAAAGATGATTACACATGAAACTACATGTATAACTTGCTATTCCTTTTAAATATATAATAAAATTATCAGATAAATTTATTTTTTTCTGCCCTTTGTCTTCCCTACTTGCCTTCGAGATGGCTATTGTTAGACAAATAGGTATAAAGGTATATACATATATATGTATATAAAATTATTCTACACATACTTTATTTATCACTTCTCTCTCTGGATGTAGATAGCATCTTCCTTCATATATTCTTTATATTTAATTTGGGTATTTATAATAGTCAAAATGATTTATTTGCTATCATTCTTTCCTTCTTTTTTCTTCTTTCCTTCTTTTTTCTCCTTTCTTTTCTTTTTTTCCTTCTTCCTTCCTTCCTTCCTTTCATACTTCTCTTTCTTTCTTCCCTTATAACCTTGTATAGCCTTGCAAAAAGAGTTTTACGAATATTTTTCATCTTGTTCTCAGAATAACCATAGGAAGAAGGTGCTATTATTACCCCAATTCACATGTGAGGAAACTAAGGCAGGTGGAGGTTAAGTGACTTGCCCAGAGACACACAATCAATGTCTGAATCAGGATCTGAAATCAGGTATTCCTGATTTCAATTTTCTTTTGAATTTGACACTTAGCACCATGCTTTTTATACCATAAGCACTTACTATATGCTTTAAAATTCATTTATAACAATGAGCCCTATATGAAAATGGAATAGACTTCTTAGGGAGGTAGTGAGTTTCCTTTCGCTGGAGGTCTTTGGGAATCTGTCTTAGGGATATTCCTGCTCTGATATGGTGTGGATTAGATGTTCATTAGGGATCCTTTCAACTCTGTATTCAGGGTGGCACACATCTATTTCCTGTATGAATT
Source organism: Macrotis lagotis (assembly GCF_037893015.1). Taxonomy (NCBI): domain Eukaryota; kingdom Metazoa; phylum Chordata; class Mammalia; order Peramelemorphia; family Peramelidae; genus Macrotis; species Macrotis lagotis. The sequence goes on along the minus strand of NC_133663.1, from coordinate 132,467,688 downwards.
CAGAAAATTCATTTTTGTTACTTTATATTAAGTAACTTTTTTCTAACCTCTTACAAAAATTATTATTAGGACAATAAAAAATGAAGTTCCAATTAGTGTTTGATAGGTCGTTTTTTCCTTAAAACTTTTAATGCAAAGAGGAAGGTGGGGAAAGGAAGGGAATATGAATTTACATAAATATCTACTGTGTGCCTGAAGAAAGAGGAAGTTTGTCCAACAGAAGGGTTGATTTTATCATGGTCTAAGAATTTTTCATTCAATAGGATGATCCATTAAAAAGTACCATTTTCAGTCACACAGCCTAGTAAAATATATCTAAAATATATTCACAATTCAAATAGTTTTTGCCATAGAATGCTCAAATAGTACTAGATTTTTACACAACTCCAATCAGATCCTGCTTTCTAGTGTTGGTAACTATAGCTCAGATCTTCTTATTTCTTTTTCAGAACACATGTATCAACATAGCTCTCTATTGAAGCTGCTTCTAGAGGTCACACAACCAATTCGACTTCCTGTCTCTCTTTCCCAGCTCAACCTTGTTCCTTGACCTAAATACATTTCTGCTGGACTTCAAGATTCGGAACATCTGTCTACAACCTTTTGCAGAGTCTCTCTAGAGGCCTAGTTTTGCCTTTTTTTTTATTGTATATTTCTGACCACAGATGAAGCCATGAACTCACCGAGTTTCTCTACATGTGTCAGATTGCTTTACTGTTAGTGACAACAATTTATGACTTCATGACCAGTTTCTCTGCATGTTCCTAATCACTCAGAATTTCTGGGAATTCTGTGGAATAGTTTTTCTGGGGGAACACCTCAGTTTCTTTTAACAAATCCATCTACAACAGTTTTGCCTTAAAAATCCAAAAACAAATCCATCTACAATATAGATTTCTATGTAAATCTTTTTTTTCTGAGGGGAAGGAGGGAGGGAGGGAGGGAAGGAGGGCATTCTCTCCTTTTCCCAAATCATTGGAATGAAAGAATATTTTCTAGAGCTCTTTACCCATATTCACAGAACTTAAAGAAAATATGAAAAAAAGAGTCAAGGGAAATTTAAAAAAACTGAAATTACCTGACTTTGGATATTCATGAAAGCCTTTGAAATGAGTAGGAACAAGTCCTCTTGTTAACTTCAATTTATTAATAAGGAAATGGAGATATTAAGTGAGTTGGCCAGTATCACACAGTTAGTAAATGTTAGAGGGATCAGTTAGGGGATAAAATGCTAAACTTGGTGACAAGAAGACTTTTATGAGTTCAAATCTGACCTCAGAGACCAGTTGTATGACTCTGGGCAAGTCACTTAACCCCTATTTGCCTCAGTTTCCTCATCAGTAAAATGATCTGGAGAAGGACATGGCTAACCATTATAGTATTGTTGCCAAGAAAACCCCAAATGGAGTCATGAAGAATCAGCAATGACCAAAAATGACAGCAACAACAACAAATGTCAAGAGGAGGAATTTGAAACCATGTCTCTCCTGACTCTTGAATCTTATTCTCTATCCTCCATGCTATGCTGTATTATGACATAATCAAAATAAATTTCCTACAGTGAGAACAACACAAGAATATTTATTAAGCTTTTCTATGAAATTGCATACTGATAAAATCCAGAGTCCTATCACAGATTCAGAGCTGAAAGGGAATTGAGAGGCCATCTAGCTCAACATTTTCACTTTAAATATAAGGAAACTGAGGCTCTTTTCTTCTGGGGTCTTCTCTGTGACTTCTCTGAGATCCTACAAGTATCACTAGATAGATAATATTTAGCATAACATTATGAAGCAAGACACATTGGATTATTCCCATTACTTATATGGACAACCAAAGCTACAAGATTATTGTCATTTCCCCTAAAATCCCTCCAGAGTATAATAGCTATGAATCAGAAAAATTTCTGCTTTATTTGCTGCTTAGTTTGCTGAGCTCTGGCCTTTCTCCCTTTTTTCAGCAAGAAAACAAACTTGGGAGAATGAAGGACTCCTAGGAAGTCTAATGGGAACTATCGGGATCAGCACCATCTGGTTTTGAGCATTGGGGATGAAAATCAAAACCCCTGAGTGTGAAAAGGAGTTGGTGTATACTAAGAGATGCTTAATCAAAGCAGAGCCAGTTACAATTCCCCTGAAAAACTAGAATCCAAAGAGCAAGAGACATCTGATGTGACTTTTTGAAGGCCTGCTCAAAGATTTACGGTACAGCAAAGTCCATTGGGAATGGAAAAGAGGGGAAAGAATCAAACAAGGATATGCCGCATTAGTTAAAGGCTTTAGGGAAAGGATGCGGGCAGCTAAAAGCAGAATGGGTTAATGCTAACAAAGGGGGTTACAGAGCTTAAGGACTTTCATGAATACAGTGTATCAAGAGATAAAGAAGAACCAGAGGTAAAATAGGCTAGGTATGTGGGGCCATGAAATTAATAATGATGCTAAGATGCTTGGCTTATTGAGCTCAGGGAAATGCAGCAGATCTAGAAGGTAAGAAAATGAATTGTCATTTAAGTATGATGGATTCTATTACTCCATTCACTCCTAATTGTCTATATGACAAAGATAAGGCAACTTACTCTTTTTGTAGCTCGGTTTCTCCAGTTCTAAAATGAAACAAACTCTACCTACTTTTTCTGGAATTCCAAAAATCAGTGCAATCTTGTAAAGTGAGTGTTTAAATGCAAATCCATCTGTTATAGGCATCTTTCCTTGTAACAGGAAAGGAACATAATCATTAGGAAATAAAGAAGAGCTTGAAATAAATAGAGTTAAACAAAAGACAAAAAAGGACATGTGTTAATTAATCATTAAACAGTCTGAGGTGAGTGATAATTTCTAAAATGAAAAAATGAGGCTTATTTAGGGGAAAAATGAAAATGAATACAACAAAGACCAGTGTTTTAGGAGTCAGATTAACAGTTGTGTTGTATATGTTTATTTCTTTTTATCTGTTGTCCAAAGTAAATTCCATATTTATTTTTGCTTTTCTTGGAATAATCTAAGTTCACTGGAAGGTGATGCTGTTCAAAAGAGCTTTGCACATCAACAGTCCTCCCATTGTATTTGTGGAGAGGCCTGGAGAGGCTAGTGAGTTGAAAGGTCTGGTCAGGCCCCTGACACCAAGAACTAGGCTAGTTATCCTGGAAAGGTAAGTGCTCATCTTAATGTTCAGGAAGGAAATTTCTGTAGAAGTGGCTTATGCAGGTTTGATTCCAAACTCTGTTGCTCCTTCATTGAATCTGGTCTTTCTCACGTCTACTATTATGAATGATTGGCCCTAGAAAAGGACAAAGTCTGTCACAAAATCTGCTTCTTCACAAAATTCCAATTTCTCTAAAAGGAAACTTTCATGAGTTCTACCCTTTCCTAGACCAAGACACACAGATAACACAAACAACAGGATAGTTGTCATGTCTCCATTCTATCATCAAAAACCATTAGTAGGAGACAATGAACTCCTATCACTAGATAGATAATATTTATTTTTGTTTCTAGGAGGGACTCAATAAATGATTGCTGAATGAAAGAATAAATGATTCTTCAATTATCTCATTTCTGGACATTTATTTTTCCATTCAATTGAAATATAATTCAGTTGTCACTGAACAGAACCTCTTGTAGAAAATCTTTAACCAACATGTTCTCCAGGGTCCCTTGGGCCATTAGCAGTCTCTTGGGCCATTTGAAAGAGATTATTCCTATAATTCAGGATGACCTGATTAAAAAAAAATTGTCGAGCATAGAATTAAGGGGATCATAGTATTTTAAGGAGCAAGGAGAGCCCTTAGAGATTACCTAGTCCAATCTTCTCATTCTATAAATGCAGATATTGTGACTCAGAGAAATGAAATGATTTGTCCAAGATCACTTGGCTAGTAGGCTATGATTTCAAATTAGGTTTGATGTCGCCTGATTCAGTGTTCTTTCATATACTTAAAGATGATAAAACTATCCAGAAGTCAGATGGAAATGACCTGTCTATGGATATGGGTAGTAAGAAATGAACTAAGTATAGGTGATCATAAAAGAAGTTTATAGGTAAAAGTTATAGGTGCAAACTTCTGCCTTTTAAGGAAGAAATATATCAAAGAAACTTATAGAAATGTTTCTAGGCTAGAATAAACATTTAAAACAGAAAGAATTTGGATATTATTTTAAGACTTTTGTACATGAAATTATTAATTTGAATTATTTTACTTGCTTCTTCCTACTACCCTTAGAGATAGATGGGAAGTACAACTCTTATTATCTCCATTTTGCAGGTGAAGAAACTTGAAACTCATATTGGCTCACTGATTTGTCCAAGCTCACTCAGTTAGAAAGTACTGGTGCAGATACTAATCCACACATTTTGTGACATTAGTTTTATTGTATTTCCCCCTTCATTTTGCTGCTTCTTTGTTTATTTATGATTATGTAATAAATATAATTCAAGTAGGTATTAGGCGTAAGCTTCAGATAATTGATTCTAAAACTTAGTAAGATGAATATTAGTCAGGTTACAGTAAGGTACTTTTGATCTGTCATATATCATCTGGTGAGGACTTCAGAATGAGGGTAGTCTAGATCTAAAGAAGGATTATAGGATAATACTGCATGATAAAAGCTTAAGTATCATGGAAAGAGCTAGAAGGGACCTTATATACTATCTAGTTTAATTCTCTCATTTTATTATGAGGAAACAGGCCAAGACAGGTTATGAGGGGCTATGTGATTTGCCTAAGGTCACACAAGTAGTAAATGAAAGAACTGAGATTTGGGTTCAAATACAGTACTTTTAACCCACTATACAATATTGTATTTCTATTACTTCTTCTGTGTGCTTTGAAAGTGATCACATCTGAGACCGCTAGGTGGCGCAGTGCATAGAGCACTGGCCCTGGAGTAAGGAGTACCTGAGTTCAAATTCTGCCTCAGATACTTAACAATTACTTAGCTGTGTGGCCTTGGGCAAGCCACTTAACCCCATTGCCTTGAAAAAACCTTAAAAAAAAAGAAAGTGATCACAGCTTAGAAAATATTGCTTATTATAAGAAAGGAAAAGAATTAAAATTATTTATCCTGCACATTAAAACAACTCTGGTCTTATACCCATTGAACTAGCTAATATGATAAAAAAGGAAAATGTTAGATGTTAGAGGGGATATGGAAAAGCTAGGACACTAATGCATTGTTGAGGAAGTTGAGAACTGATCCAACCATTCCGGAGAGCAATTTAGAACTCTGTCCAAAGGACTATAAAATATCATGCCATTTTATCTTGCAATACCACTGTTAGGTCTGTATACCAAAGACATCCAAAAAAGGGAAAAGGACTGTTTGCACAGAAATATTTAGAATAACTCTTTTTTGTGTTGACTAAAAATTGGAAATCAAAGGGATTCCATCAATTGGGGAATGGCTAAACAAACTGTGACATAAGATTGTAATAGAATATTATTGTACTATAAGAATGAAAAACATTTCAGTATTCAGCTTTCAGAAAAATCTGGAAAGACTTAAATGACCTGATGTATATGAAGTGAACAGAACCAGGAGAGTTGCATATATTAACTGCAATACGACTTAGCTATTCTCTGCAGTACAATGATCCAAGACAATTCCATAGGACTAATGATGAAATATACTATCACTTTCCAGAGAAAGAGCTAATATTGTTTGAATAAAGACTGAAGCATGCTATTTTTACTTCTTTTTCTTATTCAAGCCTTCTTGTATATGACTAATATGGTAGTATTGTATAATCTAGATCTAATTGCTTACTATCTTAGGGAGGAGGAAGAGGAGGGAGGTAGAGAAGAGGGTATAGAATTTGGAGCTCATAGCTTTAAATAAAATTGTCAAAAATTTGGAAAAATATAGCTATTTAGCCTAAATATTTTTAAAAGTCCCAAATCACATATTGTCATTCTTTGATCATTTGAAAGATGGTATATAGAATATGGTTGCTAACCAGTTCTTTCCTAAAGATGAAAAAAGATAATCATTGATTGATATTTGACTGAAAAAGTTTCTTCCATCTCTGAGAAGCATTGATTCCATGGGAAAAACAATGAACTATGAAAAACAAATTAATTCTTTGTATTGTGTTGATTTAGTTGATTAAAACAGACTTTATTGTTAGCTATTATTACAATGATTTACAAGATTATGAATTTGAATAACTCCAGAATTTGAGGGATGGAAGTTGCTGCTAGGAATGTCCACCATTGCTTTTGATAATATGATTAAGGAATACTTGGTGATAACTCTGAACATGACATATTTTTAGAGGTGCTTTTGCTTCAGCTTGGGTTGCCTACAATATTCCTTGCTGAAGAGTTTGTACATCATTATCAGATCCTGAAAACTCCTGTAAATTAGGCGAAGTAATGACCTTGCCTTCATATATTAATATGAATCTACTATATCTGTGATTAAGTGTTAATGACTTGCCTGCTGATTTTGGAGCTTGACTTCCTAAACCTTGTATTTAAGGAGAAGAGACTCACACATCCTCTTCAATTCTTTTGCACTTTTCCTTACTTGTCAAAGGTATCTGTGGTAGAATTTGGAGCACATCAGACCAATCATACATAGCCTATAGTCTATATTTACAAACATATTTGAGGAAAATGTGAATTTGTGGGTAGAATAATTTTTTTAGGGAAATGAACCAAAATACATAGGAAAATATTATTAAAATATATTAAAGTATTATTATAAAATATGTAATATATCATATGTATTCATTTAATTGAAATGAATATATTTAATATATTATTTATTTTTAAGATTATTAGGAAATATTTGTCAGTCAAGTTGTTTCAGGACCACATTTTAATAGATAAGTTAAAGCATTAATTATATGCTTACTGTATGCTTGCCACTGTACTAATTTTGGGGGGAAACAGATACAAGAAGTCAAAACAGTCCTGGCCCCCAAGGAGCTCAAATTTAATGGGGGAAGATGATACATAAAAGGGGACTAGAAAGGGGAAGTGAAGGAGGCAAGGATGCTAATGTGAATGAGGTGACTGGATGAGAAAACAGCCTAAAAGAATCATAGAAGACTGGTCCTTGATAAGATTTGACAAAAACTCACTAATTAGAGTCAGGGGATCCATATGAAGAGTTCAAGGTTTTGGTAAGGTGTAAATGGAATGAGAGCATGTTCAAAAAGAGAAGACAGGGCGGCTAGGTGATGCAGTGGATAGAGAACCAACTCTGGAGTCAGGAGTACCTGAGTTCAAATCCGGCCTCAGACACTTAATAATTACCTAGCTGTGTGGCCTTGTGCAAGCCACTTAACCCCGTTTGCCTTGCAAAAACCTAAAAATAAAAAAAAAAGAAAGAGAAGACAAGGAAATTCAGAAACTCAGATAAACACCCATGGTACATTTCACAATCAACAGCATAAGCAAGGGGTAGCAATCTTGTCCTTTGATGATCTGTCAGCATTTCCTCTAAAAGTGAGCTTTATTATAGATAGTATCTGTGAGTATACTTAAATACTCAAATACATGTACTATCTTGGCATGCATTAATTTTTATTAACTATGACTCTCTGGTAACTCCTTCGAAGTGAGGGAAATGTTTTGTTTTTCTTCTTTATTCTTTGTCACATATGGTAATTTTCTGAATTCATTATTTTTATAGCATGTCATTTAAATATGAATATTTTAAAAGTTAATTGCGAGGATCATAAATGTGATAGCTGAGAAAAGCACACTGAAACAAGTCATATCTTTTTTTTTTTTTAATCAAAGGTAGTATTTGAAGAAAACCCTTTTTTCTTGCTCAGGATGTTCACCAGTCAACATACCTTACCCTTGTACAGGCTTTCTGCTAATGGCTATAGGCACGCCTTTCTTTCCCTTCCATTAATGGTATCCACAACTCTACTCACAACACTCAAATGTGAGAAAATGTAGAGTAGGTTTCATTTGTCAAAATCCTTTATGTGCATGGAAATTTGTATTCATCCATACTGGTCACAACACAGATTTATTATAAGTTTCATCAGTAACAGATTTTTTAATGGCTAAATTATTCAGATAAATGTGTCAACTCTCCATTCACCTTATGTGTACATGTACATACTATTTTAGTTAAGATTCTCAGTTTCACTCTACCTATAATTGTTAATTAAACTCAGTGAAAACCTGCAGTTCCTACTAATATGGTATATGCCTAGTCTATTTCCATCCAGATTTATGATTCAACTACTCAGCAGAAGGGCTAAGGAAAATGTTCCTAGTTATGGCTGAAACTACTTTTAGAATCAGACTGATGGTAGCTTAAATATCATCAGAGGGAGAAGAGACAATGTTAGTATCTTAGGAAAGTCCAGAAACCTGAGTACTTACCCTGAGTCTGAATGGGTGGTTTTGAACAAGTTATATATTCCTTTGGGTTCCAGTTTTTTCATCTGTAAAATGGAAGAGATGGAATAGAAGCTTTCTAACATTCCCTATTTGAAAAGATCCTAAGTTTAGAACTGGAAAGGACTCTACAGAAATCTAGTTTAATCTTTTATTTTATACATAATGATACCCTCCAAAATTAAATGACTTGCCCTAGGTAGTAAGTAGCAGAATCAGGATTTGATGTTAGATCTTCTAGTCTTTTGCCTCAAGGCAACTAGGTGGTACAGTACATAGAGTTATGAACTTGTGTTTAAATTTGACTTCAGCTACTTACTCTTTGTGTGAGCCTGGCAAGTCATTCAACCCTGTTTGCTTTAGATTCCTCATCACAAAATGATCTGGAGAAGGAAATGATAAATTGCTCTAGAATCCCCAAATGAGTTCATGAAGAGTTGGACATGATTAATTGACTAAACACTGCCTTCAAACCACTTTTAACTATATTCCAGTATTCAGCTTTTTTTTCTCCAGATTCTGTAGGTTTAACAGTCCCTGATAACTATTTTAGACTGAATTGACCCTCATTTAGTTTTTTTCATTGGGAATATGTTATCTTTTGTTTGTTTTATTTTTTGCAAGACAAGTGGGTTAAGGGACTTGCCCAAGATCACATAGCTAGGAAATTATTAAGTGTCTGAGGCCAGATTTGAACTTAGGTCTTCCAGGGGGTGGCTAGGTGGTGCAGTGGATAAAGCACCAGCCTTGGAGTCAGAAGCACCTGAGTTCAAATCCGGCCTCAGACACTTAGTAATTACTTAGTTGTGTGGCCTTGGGCAAGCCACTTAACCCCATTTGCCATGCAAAAACCTAAAAAAATAAATGTTTTACTGAACTTAGGTCATCTGCTCTGAGCTATTGTCCAATTCAAATAATTAATTAAATGCTTGCTAGGTTAGATTTTTCCTCCTATAGTGATGAATTTGTGTGGATTCACCCAAAATTTTATTGAGTCTCTTTTGTTGCAGATGTAATACATTTAAAAAATCATGATAACATTTTTAAGAGAATGTAGAACTTTAAGGCTTACATAGTGGATGCATTTTTTTTTCTTCTGCTCCCAGCAACAACCATGTGAAGTGACTGTTTTTATCCTACTCTTTTTTTCAAATGAGATAGCTAAAGTGTTTTTGTACTAAGCTAGGGACTCTACTAAGATAAGGAAAGAAGCTTTGAAAACACCATTGGTCTATCTTTAGTCATACACTCAGTAAGAATTTGATGTAAGTAGATGCACTGGTCTTAGCACTATATTAAAATCCTTCAATGTTTCCCCTGGGATTCTGAAAAGAACAAAAATCAAGTGTTTCACAAAGAAATGGATTCCCTGTCCTGGACCTTATGAGGAGAGGTACCATAGAATTAAGACTTTAGAATTAACTTCACAACAGGTCATCAAAACCAACCCTTCTGGTTTACAGATGAGGAAACTGAGGTACAGAGACATCAAGAGACTTACTAATAGTTATATAGCCTTCTAAGTGCCTGAAGTGGATTTTGGACCCAGATCTCCCTTATTCCAATGGACTCAGCATTCTACCATGCTACCTCAAATGACTGGTTGTGGTTCTCTCTGAGGCAATGGAAATAACTAAGTGCTTCACAATAGAAAAGACGCCCTGACCTTGGTCTTTGGAAAGAACTCTAAGCAGCTGACCTAAGCAACTACTGACCATAAGAAAGCTAGATATTTTCATCATATAAATCATATTCAATAAACATTTATAATGTGTCTGTTATATGCCCGGCCCTTTGTGAGGTGCTTGGGGTACACAAAAGAGACATGTCAGTTTCTGGCCATAAATAGGACAATCTAATGGGGGATGAGAACACTATATATAAAAAGAAGCCAAAAAGTGACAGGTAGGGGTATTTGGTGTTAGGAAGCATGTTGAAATTCTGCACCTAGGGTGAGAAATGATGAAGTGAATTCCCCAGTCATTCTTATTGGAGAATCTGGGAGTAGTTCTCTGGTGTCCATCCTTCTCCCTCTCAACCAGAGAAAGGGAACATCTCTAGAGACAAGGTGTTCTGAGGAACTGAGTTTCAGATTTGTTTTCACCCTGTATAATGGTGAGTTTTTGAAGCTCATGAAGTCCAGAAGAACGACCAGGAGGGAAATTTTTAAGGTGAATATTTGGTGAAGTCTTTTTTTGAAAAAGTGGGTTATTTGTCATTTCCAAATGCAGATTTCATGATCCTTTAGAAAACCATTTAAACACTAAGGGAAATTGCATTGCTTTTAGTTCCTCTGCTGCCCCACCCCCCTCTAGAATTTATCCAGGAAATTGAAATTAATGAGTTCTAGTTAGGTATCCTTTTAAATGCACATTTTAATTCAGGGTACCAGATTCTGGACACTAATTCGAACATCTGGATTGAATGCCTCAGTGTGGTGGACTGGGGGGGATGAAAAGGAAGATTCTCTGCTAAGCTGGGCTCTGAAGAGGCTGTCAGATGTGCTGAGACTGAGTGATGGGCATCCTTAGCTTTTGTTACACTGGGACAGTGACTGGGTCAGCCACAGGTTTTAATCACTTACCCAGGAGAGAGTTGATTGAATGAACAGAAAGCACCAAGGTTAATTTGTTGATTAAAATTATAATTTGGCATTTACATTTTCAAAGTGCTTTATAATTACTAATGAGCTTTTCTCTCAAACAGGCCTTCAAGGAAGGTCAGTGTAATTGTCCCCAATATACAAATGAGGAAACTGAGATGCTCAAATGTTAAGTGACTTACCCAAGGTCACATAGCAAAGTAGCTGGTGGGAAAACAGGTTAGAATTGAAAAAGTCCCCTCCATTTTAGTGCTAGACTTAATGTCCCTGGCTTTCTTCAAGTGCAGTTTCTTTCTCCTTAAGCTTTTACCCATACATGACTTTGATAGGGGCTCAAGAGCCTTTCATAATTTAATCATCATTCACATTTATATAGAACTTTATGGTTTACAAAGTCTTTAAAAAAGCATGTAGTGGGAAATACATTTGGAAAGAATCTAATGCAATTGGAAGATAAATTTCTTTTTCTGAAAATTTAAAAAGGTAATCAGAAAGACACTGATTTTTTTATTCTTGTGTCTGATTATGTAGGATTATAAATACTTACCATTATCCCACTGCAAGATTATTCAAAGGGGGTATAGGATGAATGTATCCTCTTGTTGCAATGATGAATAATGATGACAAGTAATCAGATTTATATAGCATTTTAAACTTTACAAACCACTTTCCAGACAACTCAAGATTTAAAGATGTATATAGAGCTCAATGAAGCTTAGCTGTCATATGATCCAGCTTTATTTCACAGAAAAGGAGATGAAGGTAAGGGAGTAATTTACGTAAAATGCTGCTTAATAAGTATTGAAGCCAGTATCCAAACCCAGGTTGCTTAAATTACTGTGCAATTCTTACACTGGTGGCAGGAATACTAGAACCTCCCTTTGAATCCTGGCTCTAACCCTCAGTCCCATGAGTAGATGTGTATATATGCTGCCCTACATGAATTCAATTCTGACCTCAGACATTAACTAGCTATATGACCCTAGGCAAGTCACAAACCTGTTGATCTTAGTTTCTTCAACTGTAAAATGCAGATAATAATAGTACCTACTTCCTAAGATTATTGTGAGGACCAAATGACATAATATTTGGGAATAGTTATATATGTTAATATTTGATGCTTTTTATGTTCCAACATCTCTGTTCCTCTCCATTGATGCAATTTGCAACTTCTCTATCAGTTTCTATGATTGAAAGAAAATTCCTCACCTGGTGACAAATGGAATGGGGATAATTTCTTCTGATCTCAATTACTGATCTCTATCAAAGATCATTGCTTAACCTATGTGTGGAATGTAGGCTCTATCAGTGACCTAAACTCTAAGATCCCAGAGTCATAGTCATATCATGATGTGGCATTGGGGGATTTCAATGGAGAAACTATTACAGAATTTTACAATATTTTTTCCAATAGGTAGAATTATTAGGCTTTCCAAATAATACAAAAAATTGGGACTATTCTATGGGCTGGATTTTTTTGTTTGTCTTTTATCCATATTCCCATACCCAGAACCTGATTATTAATCATACATCATCTCTAAGAATTCAAGGAAATTAGCATGGAATTGCATTTATTTAGTCTAGTCAGGAATTAAAGTTTTCCATATAAGCACATTTTTCCAGATAACTGAAGTTAAACTCTCTTGAAGAAATTGCAAACATTTGGTTGGACATCTTTCTAAAATGTTCATGTTTTTCTTCTTTCTTTAACCTAGGATACTGAATATGTTAGCATTTTCTTGATAACTCAGGTGCTCATTCTGAATATCAATTTTTGTACTCTACTGGAACAGTGATGACCTCAGGGCTTGTTGATATGTAGAGTTATTTGTCCCTTATGATTATTGTAATTTATGTTTGTATATGATTATATTAATATATCATTATATATACATATTTTAAAATATTATTTACTGTTACTTTTCTTACTTTCTGATTGTTAAACTATCACTACTACTACATGTCACAGATATAAACATAGTGTGCCTATCTAGTTCTTAGCATTCAGTTCTTGATACTTTATTATGCTAAATTTTCTATGGTTGAAAATTCAAATACTAGTATGTTAATAATAGTATGGAAAACATAAGTGAATAGATTTTGAATATGGACATGAGGGATTCTCTTATGAGTGAAATGTGTGAACTTTAGTGCCCCAATTTTTTTTACCTATTTTTGTAACTTAGGGGACCTCGGATTGAAAAAAATAAACTTCCCTTCTCTTTTTGAACTTTGATCCTGATATTTGGGGTCATCCAAAAGGAGTTTTAGTTAGTGAAGTTCTCATAAATATAAAGTTCTATGTAATAACACATTAATAAAAGATTATGGGTTCAATGTATTTATTAGCAGCCTAGTTTTGTGGGAGATTTTTTTTGCTTATACTTACCTATATGCCTCATTTTAATATGGCACTTGAGTTTACCCTGGTCAGTGAGAGGTACAGAATTATTTATATGCTTTTCACTTTGACAACATCTCTGAAATTTATTGGTGTTTTCTTTTTTAAAAGTGTTTTTATCTATGACTATGAATAACTGTAGTATTTAACACACATGCATATTTGATGATTAACTTTGGTTATGAGCTACCCTACCTCAGTTCACATCATAAATTCAGGCAATGAAGAAATATCTTGGACAGAACACTCAGACTTAGATCTGGGCAGAAATAACTTATGATGTTTATTTTATATTCCATGATGCAAATGTAACCTAGTTAAATAATCTAAGATTTTAAAGAAATCAATAAACATTTGGAATTCAGGGAGAATTTTAATACATCATTTCATGTTGTTGGGTAATGTGAAATCTAATATGCTTTACCATTTCCAGGAATCCCTCTCCTGGGCTCTGTTTGCCCAGAAGGCACTCAGTTATTACATACTCTGATTGGTGGGCCCTTTGGAAAAGTAGTTGAGTAGTTGGCCCTGAGCCATCACACTTCCCCCACTCTCCAACTTGGCTATAGAGTAAGTGGCAATTAGTAGTCCATCATCTTTTATAGTCTTCCTCTGATGGCACAAGCTGGACACAGACCTTTACCTCCTCACCCTGTTCCCCTTTGCCCCCACCACTTACCTCTTTTTTCCCACCCCATGCTTGTATTGATTTGGGGGTTATTGGACTTTGAGTGGTAGGTACTCAAAAATAGGAGAACTTTTTTGCTAGCTAACGAGTCATTTTCCTAAGTGTCTATTGATGTGGTATATAAATGCTAAAAAGTCATTTATGGTAAAAAAAAAAAAGCCAGAATGACTGAAATAGGGAATGAGTGTCTAATTTTCTGGTTAACATTTTCCCTTAATGTTAATCTACGTCTTTGCCTTAGCAAATAGGTATAGAATCCATGAACTTTCCACTCCCCTAAGACTTAGGAATAACATAGAGAGGTTAAAAAGATTTGTCCAGGGTCACACAGATAGGATGTATCAGAAGTAGGATTTAAGTCTATATTTTCCTGCCTCTAAGTCAAATATTCTGCCTTCCTGTTTCATGGTTTAGCAAGTACATTAGTTAACACAATCATTTATTTTTGATGTCTCAGTGCTTTATAATTTATTTTTCTGAATAATAATTCTCATTGTACAATCCTCTAGATATAATGGGAAAAAGGAATAGAATATTTCTTTGAATTTGATTGGTTAACTGTAGTAGGCAGAGCACTGGAGTCAGATGTCTTGGATTCAAATCCTCCTTTGCCACATAGTAGTTCTATACACTTGAGAAAAATCTTTTAATTTCACTGTGTCTTGGGTATCTCAATTGTAATTTGAGGGGATTGAAACTGATGGTTTCTTATATACCTTCCAGCTTTAATTTTCCAAATGCTTTGGACTACAGCCTGAACATGCAGCCTGGAATTCCACCAACCCAACCCCTTTCTCCCAAACTTTCTCATTCTTCTAACACACACACTAAGCAGTGTTATTTTTGACTTCTTTGGGAAGAGAGAGAATTCAGCTTTATTCCATTCAATTTTTGCTTCTTATTGGACTGTGAGGAATGCCTTTGTCAGAAATTGCTTAAAGGATCACTAGGATCACAGGTTAGACCTTGGAAGGACTGAAGAAGTCATCTTATCTATCTCCCTCTTTTTAAAGATGATATTCCCAGGGAAGAATTGAAGGTCAAGTGGGAAGGAAATAACTGAACCATTGTAACAATTCTGGTCCTGTGTTTTCAAAGCCTTGGTAATTTCTATTCTATCATGTCACCATCAAAAGTGTTAAGAAAGGAACTATCTATCTTCTTGGCCATCTGATCAGAGGAGGTATGCTTCTTAGTCCTTCCCCTATCATCCTACACTTTTACTTGTATATTTATTAGAAATTTTATGACATTCTGCTTGAATTAAAAGACATTTCTCTTTCCAGGATGATAATGTTAGGAATTTGCTCTTTAAGGCCTATATTCCTTTCCTTGACCTTTCTATCTAAGGTCCTGAAGTGTCTGTGTGGACACTTTGCCAAGCACTTGGCACTTTGTCAGGCACTTTAACTTTTTTAGTTAAACAAAGTTAATAATGTTAGTAGAAATGAAAGGAATGGTGGAATAATTTTTTTTATTGCAAAGTAGGTTGTGAAACTCTAAATAAGAATATTGCATAGGGATACATGATAAATAAGAAAACTGTAAAGGAGCATATCAGCCCAAAATGTGGGGAGAAAGGGATGATGAAATCTTAAAAACATGTTTTGGAGATGCTAAGGAGGAGATATGGTTTCCCCTTAGATTTTTTTCAATCATTTTTTCTTAGTGTCCCCCAAAAGTGATCTTGAAAGTACAAAATTTCCTGAGTATCTCCCATTCCTATGCTATAGCCCAATAAAATAGAGGAACAGAGCACAGGGAGCCTGAAACAAAATTTCAAGTAAATTTTCATTGAGATAATGAATGTGAATCCTGGGAAGAAGGATTATTACTATGAATGGAAAAAGGATACAGAGAGAAGACCAAGAATGGTTTGTAGTCTTCCAGAGATCATGAGGTGATGGCATGTATGTTGAGGAATGGGAAACTTAAGAGATTTAACCCATAACTTAGAGACAAATTGACAGGAGTCATAGCCCTAAAGACTGCTATCTAGAGAAGTATTCAGACAAAGGGTCAAGAGAGAGATAGGTTTAGATGGTATTCTTTTTTATTCAATTCAACTAATATTCATTAAGTATCTAATATGTGGGAGGCACTGAGAAGGTGAAAGCAAAAACCAAAATAGTCCTTGCCCTCAAGAAGCTTACATTTTTAATGGGAATAAAAAGGAACAGGGAGAATTGAACATGTATATAAAGATGTATTTTAACAAGAAATAATATTAAATTATGTGTGACATTTACATAGTGCTTTAAAGTTTACAGAGTGCATTACAAATTTATATTTTATTCTCACAGCAGCACTGTGAGAATTTGTCTGAACTTAAGTGTCTGAAGTTGAATTCACACTGAGATCTTCCTCATCCTAGATCCATTATTTTACACATTATGCTATCTAGCTATCAAATATGAGGAAATTGTTTTAAAAAAAGAATAAACTAATAAGGAAAAGGTAAAATTTGAGCCTCAAAGAAATATGAGATTTCTGAGAAGTGAAGATACATTTTGACCATAGCTTTGTGCATATGCACAGACTTA
The DNA here is from genome assembly GCF_037893015.1 of Macrotis lagotis. Classification (NCBI taxonomy): domain Eukaryota; kingdom Metazoa; phylum Chordata; class Mammalia; order Peramelemorphia; family Peramelidae; genus Macrotis; species Macrotis lagotis. The sequence continues at coordinate 132,451,092 of NC_133663.1, read as the reverse complement.
GGTAGTGGGGTCTCCTAGTTTTTTTGGAAAGTAAAAGGTGTGAAGGCAATTCATGTGAAATTTGGAAGAGATAGCTAGGTGGCACAGGGCAGCTAGATGGTAAAATGGTTAGAGAACTGGGTTTGGAAGTCAGAAAACAAATCTTCAAGAATTCATATCCAGATATTTACCAGCTATATGACCCTGGGCATGTCACTTATTTAAGTTCCTCAGATGTAAAATGAGTTGAAGGACATGGCTAACCATTTCAGGATCTTTGCCAAGAAAACCCCAAATGGGGTCACAAAGAATTAGACTTAGTTGTCTAAGTAACATGAATGGAAAGTTATTTTTTTTTAACAATTCTATATTGAGTTTCTTCCAGGGGAAAAGCAAAACACTTGACATAGTATCCAAAGAAAAATGAGGCACATTGCTAGCCTGAGTTTCATCTTAATTTGCATAGTATCTTGTGGAGTTGATAAAATTCAATGTTTTCAGTTGGTACTAATCTAGGTAACATCATTTGTAAATGTGAAATATTTGAGTTGTTGGTAATTTGTACCCTTTAATCTCATCGTATTGTTGTTAAGTTTAGGTGGGTACTTGAGCTGTGGAGACATGAATACATATTACCACTGCTCAAGAGCAGTCAGAATATACAACCTCTCTATTGCCTCTAGAACAAAAAATATAAAAACCTTTCATAAATTGACTACAGTTTGCTTTTTCCAGGCTGATTTTTCTAATCCACAGCTATAATACCTTCCCCTCTCAGGTTACCTTCTATTCATTCTACATATCTCTTGTATGAAATTTTCATGTTGTATCATCCACTAGAATGTGAGTCTCTTGAGGACAGGATCTGCCTTAGCCTTTATTTGTATCCATAGTGATGAATTGAGTGCCTGGCAAGGAATAACAAAGAGGTGTTGATTGAAGGACCAATTGACTGATCTTGCCTTTCTCCCTCTCACATATTCTACCCTGCAGTTAAAGTTTCCCTCTTTGTCTAGAGAAAAAAATTCATCTTATTCTATGTGATATTCCATCCCCCATTTTAATGCTTTTTTACTCAATTCTCAATGCCTGAAATACTCTCCGTTTTTCTCATATGACTTTTGGAATCCTTAGCTCCCCTTAAGATTTAAATCAACTCCCATCTCCTATAATAGGAGCTTTTTTGATTGCCCTAATTAGTGCACTGATAATGTTTGCCCTTTGTTCTTGAAGAAAACCTTGACATCAGAGAAGTGATGCCATGACGGGTACATGAAATGGAATAGAGTGAGGGGGTGCTCTGTTAAGTCACCAGCCTCACTTTTCCTCCACAACCATCTGGGTCCACAGACCAGATATGAATCAGGATGACTGGAGAGACCCTGGAAGAGAGGCAATCAGGGTTAAGTGACTTACCCAAGGTCACACAACTAGTAAGTGTCAAGTGTCTGAGACTGGATTCAAACTCACATCCAAGGCCACTCTAGCTCTCTCTAGCTGTGCCACCTAACTGCCCATTAGTTCACTGTATTCCCCTTGGATTACTGTGTATTTAGGGTATATGGAATTTCCTGGAGGAGTGGCACCTCTGGTGTGAGGGCTTATGAAGCCCTTATCAGGGATTCTCATTCACCTTCAGTCATTCCTCACACATGATTCCAAGAAGATGTAGCGTGAACAGTTGCCACACCCTGGAAAAATAACCTCAATAGACAGACTAAACCAGGTTAAGGATAACTAACAGGTCTCAAACTCATCAGTGCATTGAGGGGGGTGTCTACCCCAAGCATATGAAGACTCAAACCCTCCCCAGTGGAATTGGAAAATGAGAACAATTTGCTCCAACAATCATAAAGTAGGCTGAAGCAGGCCCTGTGGAGTACTGAGAGCTTGGTCAGACACTGAAGATACCAAGGTCAACCACTGTATCCCAGGCCATGTCCAGTCATCCTGACTTTTGTCTTGCCCCTGGACTTCTATCTCTTTGGAAAAGAGAGAGAGGCTGATGACCATGAGACTCTGTCTCACAAATCCAATTCATGGGCAAGTCAAAACATTACTTGCGATTCAAAAGAATAAACAACTACTTTGTATTTATTATGTTTCTATCCTGTATTTACTTAGATGTGCACCTGTTTCATTTTCTCATTAGGTTCAATGTAAGTTCCTTAAGGACAGTGATTGTTTTGCTTTTTGTCTTAATATCTTCAGTGACCAATAAGGTGGTGGGAGTATAGCAATTCAGTAAGTATCAGCTGAATAATGTGTGCTGGACTGAAGGGGACAAGACAATCTCCAAAACAGCAAGAAAGAGTAAGAAGTAGAGGCAGGACTCAAGGATACTTTTGATTATACTCAGGCTATATGTGATATGGATTCTTCAATTTCTCTGAATTATAAATTCTATCTGTGTAGTCTAATCAACTTATTCCTCTACTCAAGAAAATAAAGTGACTGCTGATTGCCTTTGGTGTAATCTTTAATATGGTTCTTGATGGAAGATCAATTTTTGTGTATGAGTAAAGATATCAAAGAAAGTACCTGAACTCTACCAGTAAAAGGAGTGCTATTTCCCCTCTTCTTACACTTAGAAAGACACTTTCAATTTAGTTAAACTATTAAGCTATTTTTTGCTCTTCATTTTTAAAGACAACCAATAGGCATAGAAGTCCAGTGGCAAGGCAAAGGAGTCAGAATGATGGGAGATGGCGTAGAATGCAGTGGATGATCTTGATTATTTCTATGTCTGGTCAATGTCTGTCTTGATGATCTGCAGAACCTGCTTCAGCCTACTTCATGACTGCTAGAACAAATTATTCTCATCCACTCATTCCATCAGGGGAAAGTCTTCATAAGCTTGGGGTAGACACCCTCTGAACTCACCTTGAGGCTTGTTGGTTATCCTCAACCAGATTTAGCCCATCTGCAGAGACAGTTTTACCAGGGTGTGACTGATGAGCATGCTACAGCTTCTTGAATACACATATGAGAGTTGGGTGATGAGTTTTACATTAAAGATGGGTGAGCACCCCTGAAAGGGGTGGAAAACTCTCACACCAAGGGTACTACTCCTTCCTGAACACCTCTAATATCATACTATTAAACACCTACTATGTGTCAAACATTAACTAAGTAATGGGGATGTGAAGACCAAAATTAAAATTGTTTCTGCCTTTTGGGTAGTATTCAGTTTGCTTCAGACCTTCCAGATCTTGAAACTTTGTTAGAGATAGCTATCACTCTGAGATGGCAAGTAAAGAGGGCAGGATGAAGGAAAAAAAATGTTTCCAACCTCTCCCACTCCCAGCATTGCTACAGCATTGCGAAATAGGTATTGACAGATTGATTGACACATACTCGGCAATTATGAGTTACATAACATAATAAACTAATTCCTTGTGTATTTCCATTTGCTTATCTTTAATTACAGATTTATGGCATTCTTCAGGCTTAAAGATCTTTTGAGTATCTATTTAACAACATAAGTCTGTGTCTTTTTCTTTTTTTTTTTAACCTTAGCAGGATATGGGTTCTTGAATCTAAAAGCTAGAAATGTTTTTAATTCAGTTTGACATAAAATAGAGCAAATATTGCTACCATCCTAAATTTAGTAATATTAAACACTTTTTAAGGAAGTTTCAAAGACTAGACTAATATTTTTTGGAGTTTTGGAGTCAGAGGACCTCTCTTCAAAGCCTGCTGCAGACTCTTACTTCTATGACACTGAGCAAGTCACTGGGACTAAAGTGTTTTTATCTGCATAATGAGGGAGTTGAAAGGTAACTTCTGAAGTCCCTTCTAGGTTAGGGACTTTTTTTTTAACATTAAGACCTTTGCCATTATAGTCTTTAATGTTGTTAATTGATCCCTGTGCCTTGGGGACAAATTTTTTTTTTAATTCTTTTTTGATACTACTCAATCAACCCTTCTTAAACTGTGGAGCCCAAACTGGATTGTCAATATTTGCTTAGGTCCTGACTGATATCTAATGTAAAGGTACAAATTAGTTCTCCCAGCTTTTGCTTTCATTTGCTGGCTTGGTTTTAAGGGAGTAGTTGCTCCTCTTAGCTTAGGTCCTTGTTTATCCTGTGGGACCATCATAAACTATTTCTTCTGAACCCTTAGCTAGAGTGCGTGTCCCTAATATGAAGCCCACACAATTAACATGTAGCAAAGGGTATAATCTACAAAGAGGCGTGATAATATTATTATAGTAATCACTAGATCTCTCCTTCCTTTTCTTTTTCTGCTGAAAGCTGGGAAACATTCTCCCACCAATACACAAGGTATCTATGGCATTGATCAATTTATTGGTAAATATTTATTAGGTGCCTATTATTACTCGGGAGTATAAGGGGTTTTTCAGGGAGTCATAGGAGTTCTAGCATGTGGGCTTCACAAACCCTTTCAGAGCTACTCATTTACTTTTGGTGACTACTTATCACCCAACTCTCACCTGTGGATTCAAGAAGTTGTAGCATACTCATCAGTCATACCCTGTTAAAACTGTCTCTGCAGGTGAGTTAAATATGGTGAGTTAGGGGTGTCTACTCCAATCACATGAAGACTTGAGCCTGGGTAGAACAGGTGGATGAGAACCATTCCTTCCAACAGTCATGAAGGCTGTGGATTGCTTAGAGCTTGATCAGACACTGAAGAAACAGGGATCATCCGTGGTATCTGAGGCCAACTCCAGTCATCCTGACATTAGTCTTGTCACTGAACTGCAGTGACTGGAAGATAATGTGAAGCTGTTGATTTTGTGTAATTCCGCCTCACTTAAAACCAATTCAAAGGCAAGTCAAGATCTCACCTGTGATTTTAGTGGTTCTCTTCAAAAATGAAGGACAAACAACAACTATGTAGCATGTATTATGGGATACAAGTAAAATGAACAAAGCAATTCCTAGAGTGGACACAAACTTAAAGTTCAAAGGCAACAAAACATATGTGTGTGTGTATTATATATGTATACAAAATACATATGTATGTATATTTGGAACATATGGGCCAGGATGGAATTTATAGGCCAAGTCAATTCACAATTCCAGAACTATAGGACCTGAATTAATTTGTCTCCTCTTGGAGTTATCTGTGGTCAAATAATCTCTCATGAGTCTGTGTCTAGCTCTATTCTCTGATGCTGGAGTTTACATTTCATAAAAATATTTACTTCTTGGCGTGGTTGTAGTTCTATCTCTATGAATGACTAGAGTATGGGTCTTTACTTTATCAAATGGATCTCAAACTCTTGAAATGACTTTCCAGCTGCTTGATGGATGTCTCTTACTTGGCAAGCAAATAATCTGGCTAATGGAGGGAAACAATCTCCATCTTCCTCCCTACAGTGTACAGCTAACTTTGACTCTTGGTTGGTGTTCACTCTTTTTTAAATTTTTTTTTAGGTTTTTGCAAGGCAAATGGGGCTAAGTGGCTTGACCAAGACCACACAGCTATGTAATTATTAAATGTCTGAGGCCGGATTTGAACTCAGGTACTCCTGAGTTCTACTGCACCACCTAGCCGCCCTTGGTGTTCACTCTTGAGGTACTAGATGGCTTGAATTTATTTGTGTGTGTGTGTGTGTGTGTGTGTGTGTGTGTGTGTGTGTGTGTGTGTGTATGTATCCAAAAGGACATATTTTGGACATAGCTACATCTATATCTAGATAAATGGATGTATGAATGCATGTACATATTTATATATGTATATCCCAAAGGGCACTACAGATGATCTTAGGTAGTCACAAGCTGTTTCTTTCTTTGCTTTCATGGGCTAAAGCCCTAGATTATACTCCCAATTTGATTAAGGCACTTCTTTACACATTGTTCTGAAATAATAAAACTCCTTAATAGCAAAAAGATAGAACCTAAAATAACAGAAACTCAACACAGAATGATAATAATTCTTTTTATATTGTTTGTTGCAATTACAGAATACTTTCTGACACTTCTTAGGTAAAATATACAATTATTTTTAAAGAAAAATGATACCACCATTATTATATTACTGTTTTCCAAATGAGCAGGTTGATGTGCTTAGATTAAGTGATCTTCCCAAGGTCTCACAATTGACAGCTAGAAATCCTAGGACTGAATCTACAACACTGGTGCTATAGATAATTAGAAGGCTAATATTTAATGCTGATTATTTCTGGAGAGGAAAAATGACAGAATAACTGGATGGGTACTTGTGAAGCAAGGAAGACCTGAGTTCAAATCCTACCCACCCCTGATACATATGGTCTGTGTGACCCTGAAAACTTGGTGCTCTAGGCAACCATTTAAGCTATAAATCACAGAGAATGTGACTACCTCTGTTTGTAGAAGGAGTTTCTTAACCTGGGATTTTCTATTTTAATGAAATTATTGAACCTGTCTTTCCCTATCTATGTTTTTCCCCCACTAAGGACACTGGGAAGAGAAAATAATATGATTGTCAAAAGTTACAGTAAAATTGTCCTCTGATAAACTAAAAAAAACCATAATGTGCCAAGAGTAAAACAGAAACTAGGCAATACCCAACATCTTATACCCTATACCAAAATAAGGTCAAAATGGGTACAGGATTTAGACATAAAAGGTCATAAACCAACTAGGAGAATAAGGAATAGTCTATCTGCCAGATCTATGGAGAGGAGAGGAGATAGAGAGATAGAGAACATTATAAATTGCAAAATGGATAATTTTGACTACATAAATTACAAAGGTTTTGCACAAATAACACCAATGCAACCAAGATGAGAAGGAACATAGATAGCTAGGAATTTTTTTTTTTAACAGTTAGTGTTTCTGATAAAGGACTCATTTCTAAACTATAGAGAGAACTGAGTAAAATTTACAACAATACAGTCATTCTCCAATTGATAAATTGTCAAAGAATATGAACAGGTAGTTTTCAGATGAAGGTATTAAAGCTATCTACAATCATATGAAAAATACTTCAAATCATTATTGATTAGAGAAATGTAAATTCAAACAACTCAGAAGTTAACATTCCCCATCAGATTGGCTAATAAGAGAGAAAAGAAAAATGATCAATGTTGGGGAGGATGTGGAAAAACTGGGACTCCTGAAGGCCAGGGTTCAAGTCTGTTCTTTGATATATATTGATTTCATGATCCTGGACAAATCATTTAATTTCTCAGTACCCCAGGTAGCCCTCTAAGATGAACCCTTTTAGGCAGATGGTGACTTTTCTTGATAGGAATGTCACCACAATACTGGCTCCTTATTTTGATGAGATAACAAGTATAGTTATTGTGCCCTTCTAGGACCTAAGACAAAACTAGTAAGATAACCTATCACTTTGGGGAATTGACTATTTAGCCTCTCCAACTCTTTTTTTAATTTTTTATTTTTTGGCAAGGCAATGGGGTTAAGTGGCTTGCCCAAGGCTACACAGCTAGGTGTATCTGAGGCCAGATTTAAACTCATGTCCTCCTGATTCCAGGGCTGGTACTGTATCCACTACGCCATCTCTTTTTGAAGCAAAATTTGTCTTTCAAGAAACTGAATTCATTGTACTTAATAGATGCTTAATAAATGTTGTAGGATTAACATTTTAATCTTTGAAGTTCCATGTGTTACAATGACAACTGCTGAAGATCTAGAAATGAAAATTCTTGCCACCACAGTCCTTGATGCTTTCCAGTAATTTAATATCAGAAACTGATATAATTTTACCAATGGCAATGATTTTTAAAAAAGAGGAATTGTCACCTGCTTTTCTTCCTCACCCTAAGGACCATGGAACCTTTAAATCTGATTTATAGGGGAAACCTTGTATGTGTGGTACTTTCATCTCTTAGAATGTGAGTTCCTTGACAGCAAGGATTGCTGTACTTTTTTATCTGTTAACCCTAATTCATACCATTCACCATCTCTATGTGCTTTGCACACAGTAAGCATTTAATAAATGCTTCATTCACTGATTCATTCATTTAATCATAGACTATTTTATCCATTGATATTCATTCATTACTCCATCCAACAAATATTTGAAACTTTGATGGGTATGAGGGATAGGAGTGGGAGAATGTTGGAAGGATTTTCTTGAAGCAAAAGAAAAAAAAAGTTTGTGATGTCTTTATCCCTGAAAGTAAAGAATTTGGTTCAATTCAGAGCTTCTTTTCCCTGGTACAGAATTGTTTTATGGTCTTGATAGCCTAAGGCAAGAGTCAGTAGACAATCTTTCAGTAAAGGCTGCCAAGACTTCATTTATTCACTCTCATTTGTGTATCGGGAGCTAACAATCATTTCCCCTTTCCAAAGGGCATTGGGAACCTCCACATCAGCCTGGAGCCAGGTCATTTAGAAAGCAATTGCAATACAGATATGCTAATGTTTATACTGAGAGGGCAAAGAAGCTAGGAAAAGGGAAAATGTGACCTCTTGGCCACAAGGTAGATTAATGTTGTCAGATCTGGTCAAAATCATGAAGCTGGCACAACTTGTATGTCTATCTCCTTGTCCCACTCTTTCTAGTTCTGGGGACTGTGTCCTTGCTCTCTGCTTAGGCTTCAAGTGTCTTCAAGCTCCCCCAACCCCTAATGGAACCTCTCAAAGAGAACCTTATACTATTTTAAGTGCTGATAATTTAAAGACTTATCTCCCTCAAGACAATTAAATTTTAACAGGGTTAAGGGTTTGATAAACTGAAATAGAGTTTCTGGCATCAGTGAATAGGTGAAAAATGGGGTTTCTCCCAGAAACAATGAATTTGTCTTTCATAAATAGTTGACAACATGGAATAGTGCAAAGAATGCTGAACTCAGAGTAAGGAGCAAACTGAGTCAGAGTTCTGCCTCTGATGCTTACTTAGTAGGTGCATGTACAAAGACAATCCATTTAACATTTCTTGCCTCAGTTTCTTTATAAAATGATGCTCATGATTGCAATCCTATTTGGTTGTTTTGATCCTCAAATGAGATAAAGTAAATAGTATTATCTAAAGATCTGTCATTACATAAAGCCCATTTCTGCTTTTGGAGAAACCACGTGTTCAGGATTAGAAGAAGGAATATAAGAGGATGTGAAATTTTAACCCTTTCAGAGCAAATGCTCAAGAAGAGAGTCTTTCCTTGCCCTTTCTTCAACCTTCATGACAAAGCTGCTCATGTCTCCTTTTGACTCTGCCTTGATAATTTACACAGAATACAAGTCTGAGATATACTTGGCAGTTTGTTTCTACTGGTTTTTGTGCCATTTATTGAACATTTTCTGGGAAATGATATTCAAAATTTGTTTATGTACCTGCTAATCATTAGCTCCTCCCAGGGAGCTAAAGGGATCTATGAAAAGAGACAAAAGAGATCCATGAAAAAAGAAAGAGATGCTAACTTAGATGAATAGCCCAGGAGGATATTCACTTTTTCAGTAAAAATAAGATATCTTACAGGGTTATTGTGAGGGTAAAATGGGATATGTATAAAGCCAGACTACTGTGCCTGGCAAATAGTAGGTGTTCAGTAAATGCTTATTTCTTCTTCTACCCTCTTTTAAATATGAAATTAAATCATTCATTCATATGTATTAATGATGTACTGCAAGTGCTATGATGTTATGCTAGATCCTGGGAGGATACAAAAACCAAAATGATTTGCCCAAGTAACTTACATTCTATAGGGGGAGACAATGTATATTTAAACATAGAAGTCTCTCAAAAGTTAATCCAAGATAATTTCCAGTGGTTAAAAGAGCTAGGATTGGAGCACCAGCACCTAAGGATAGAAGGAAGTTCTATAACAATAACATTTGAACTAAACTTGGAAGAAAATTAGGGATTCTCAGAAGTGAAGGGATTGATTCCAAGTTTGCCAAACAGCTTGATCAAAGGAATTGAGATGAGAGATAGGATTGTGTGGTGAGCAATGAGAAAGTCTGGACCATATGGAATGAGGCAACTAAGACTTAGAACCTTGGATCTGGAGGAGGGAAGATTTGACAGCCTCTGACTCACTTAACCTTGCTATCTCAGTTTCTTCATATATAAAATGGGTATAATAAAAGCATCTAATTCCCAGGGTGGCTATGGAAATCAGATAACATCATATATAAGGACTTCATAAACCTTAAAGCCCTATATAAATGCTATTATTATTCATATTATTATTCATTGTTATTGATACTAAAAAGGGCTAAAATGAAGTTGGAAACAAGTTGTAAAGGGAATTTAAAGCCAAATAGAAGGAGTTTATAGATCAGGGGAGTGGCAGTTCTAAGTTTTAGAATTCTCACTTTGGCAGCCTAGGGGAGGAATATTTTGTAGGAAACATCAAAAACTATTAGAAACATCTTTCTTTCTCAAATTGTTCCTCTTGCATTGGAGAAAGGAAAATAAAGTATCTTGGCATCATGACTGACATTAAAAACAAACTAAAGAATTATCAACTACTAGTTAAATAATCTCCTAATTAAGGAGTGGAGTATTCTTATAAGTACATAGCTTCCTCATGAAATGAATTGGATTAAAAACTGATATTAGTTTTTTAAAATCTGATAAAAAGAGCCCCTCCCCGCCCCTTTTTAAAGGAAACTCACATGTGGTTTTTAAAGTGTATTTTAACTGTTAAGATCACAGTAAGTAAATTAACTGAAGTGTAATAATTGGGTTCCAAGTGTTAGGATTGATAGATTTCATTGAAAACAGCACCCTGAGGTTTTCGCAAATTAAAGATGAAATCTAAATAAATCCTTAAATAACCTATGTGGAAATACTTTATTTGAGTTAATAACTAGCAAAAATATGCCTATCTCTAGAATCTTTACAACAGAATCTACCTATTGTTACTACCTTGCAAAAACCATCCTACTTGCCTTATGTGAAAATAATAGCATTCCTATTAATAGCAAATAGAGAGACATTTATGGCTATTCATAAATCATTTATAAATGACCCTTTTGAATAAAGTGTTACTATGATTTCTATTAGCATAAATTTGACAATCATATCCTGCACAAAAGGGGTTTATTCTTTTCTTTTGAATGCAGATATAAAAATTTATCATTTAGCTCGGTAAATTAAACTCATAAAGTTTCAGTATGTCTTTATGTAGCTATTCAACCCTTCATTGGGAGTAAACTTACTATAAACTTAAATGCATGTACATGAATATATAACATTGAATGGAATATGGATAGTTATGAAGAATCTAGTTCACCCAACTTGTGAAAGAATGATGACTTATGGGAAAATTCAAGGAACCCTTAATTGGCGTAGAAATGATCAGTTATAGAAAAAAGCATAAGATGCATATGGAAACCTGTGACATCTGTTGTCTTTTTATACTGTGCCTCTCAGAATGAGTGTGTGCTCATGGGACTTACTGAGCACATTTCTATGACTTTTCTTTCTGACAATGACACTGCTTAAATTAAGATTAGTTTTTTCACAGTTCTATCAACACCTATCTTGGGAGTCTTATGATTTGGGAGTGAGAGGAGAAAAAACCCTGAGGAGAAGGAAGAAAAAGGTGTTCCATCACTGCTGGGTATAAGTAAGAAAAGCCTTTTTTGGAGGTTACCAGATAAATATTTAAAAAAAGAGTAAGAATCTTTTTGATCCTTACATTAAAGCTCAAAATGGTTTGCTAAGGGCACTATGGACATTTATTTTGGGGATAATGGAATTTCTTGAGAGAGAGTATATACCTGGGTTCAAGTTCCGTCTTTGTTAGTGGCTGTATAACCTGGAGTAGGTCAGTTAATTTCTTAATAGTCTGGAGTCTATAGAGCAGTAGTATCAAATTCAGATAGAAATAGGGGCCACTAACCCATAAATAAGTGATCCCAAGGACTGCATATTGACTTAGTTTTAAAATGTAACATTATCTATGCTTTGTTATAATTTTACTTATTTTGCTATATATTTCTCAATAATATTTTAATCTAGTCAGGGTTGCATTTAGAATTTTTTTTGACCCAACATGTCTGATACCTCTGTTATTGATATCTTCCTAAAATGAACAATTGTGAGATGAGTGCTAATCTGAAATTCTCTGTAGACAGAATTTTCTCACCTGGGAGATCACTATACCAAAGAAATCACTGGCTCCATATTTCTCCACAGAATGCTTTAAGTATGGGCCTGAAGCAAGACAAAATGACCTATAGAGATTTCTTCTACTTCCACAATTAGATGATAATTTCAAGCTACCTTGACAAATTGAATTCAACAAACATTTATTAAGTACCAATTACATGCTTGAACTCACTGTGGTAGGGGTTAGGAATACAGATAAAATAAAACCTTTTCTGAGAAAGAGTAGGATATAATTCAATTGACCAAAATTCTTCAGGGAATGTCAGTCCAGGAGGGGGCTAGAAGCTCAGAGATTAAAAAGGAAGTTGTCTAAAGAAAAAACTGTAGATAAACTGGGAAAGCATCAGTCAGTTAGATCTGGAAAAGATATATTAAAAATGGAAGCAATAAGTGGAAAAAGAAGATGAATAGAAAAAATTTGCCCATAAGTCATTTTTGAACTCCAATTATACAGTTGTCTGGAGAATGAACTTATAATCGATTCACTTTCAAATGGATTTTGAATGGCAGCCAAAAGAAGAAAAAAATTCTTAATTTGGGGTGTCCAGATGATTTTTGTTGTTTTCCTGAGTATGTGTGGTGGTTCATTTGAGCATTAAAAGAGTTTTAATCTGCCCCATTTGGTCATTGTACCTTAGCAGATAGGAGAAGAGAGCTGAAGAACTGAAGCCCAGAAAGTGGCCCAAGTAAAAGCTGTATTTTGTCTATAGATAAAGCAATGCATAGAAGGAAATAGCCGAGTACTGTAGAATGATATCACCACAGGACATTGAAAGTTCTGCAACTTTGATGGTTTATGTTGCTCTGGCCACACATGTACCCTGATTACTTGATCCTAATCAATGTGTAAGTTCTCTGGAATGTTCCTAGTTATGACTGTATGGCCATCACCTACTGGTTATGTGTGGCAACCAATGGAAGAGTATTACCTATGTGTACATGAGAGAGATAATTTCTTTTAATTTTCTTTTATATGATGTTTGATAAGACATCTTTTGCTTTGAACTAATGCGTATTCTGGCTGGGAAAAATAAGCATGCTGGTGGAGGCTCATGAGTATTATTTTAATGCCTTTAAAGACCTCTGAGATGGTATCCCAGGTCTCCTATTTATTTCCATAATTTGGTAGAGTTCCTAAACAGATAGGTTATGGGGATGTTGTACATAGAATTTACTTATATTTTAACAATCCAGTGATATAATCTTTCATGTACTCCATTGGAAAAGGTGAAGAAATGTGAACCCAAAGATAGCCCATTAAGATGCATTTAGTATTAGTTAAACAACTGAACTCATAGAGTAATTATTAATGGTTTGATGTCATCTTGGGAGAAGGTTCTTAGAAAAGAGGCCCAAGGAATTTTTATTTGATCCTATGCTGTTTAACATCTTAGCAGTGATATAAATAAAGATATTATGTTAACAAATCTGCACATGATACAAAGCTTGGAGGGATAGTTAATAAGCTGGTTGATAGACAAGGATTAAAACAGATTAGTTGTCTTACCTGCTAAGTGAGGGGACTCAACTTGATAACTTTTAAGGTTCCTTCTCAGTCTAAATCTGTGCTCTTAAATGTCCATTCTCTTAAGAGGAAATTTAATAGTGATAAATGTAGTTTTCTATTTGGATTCAACAAACAAACTTCACAAGGACAAAATATGGTGGTAAGATAAGACAGAAGCTGATCTGAAAAAATATCTTGAAGTTTTAGCTGATTTCCAACTCAATGTGAATTTTAATATGCCAACCAAGAAAATTAATGTAGTCTCACATTGCTTTAAGAGAAGCATAGCTTGCTCTTTTCTGGACACAGCAAGTACAGAGTATTGTCTTCATTTTAGAGGTGATTGTGATTTCCAAAGTGGATCTCCAAGTTGGGTGCTTCTGCCACATATTATTGTCCCCTCCATCACCACTTCACTAAATAAATCCTTAAGTAACCAATACATTATTAACCTAGGCGCTTAATAGCTTAATTCAAAATAATACTGTCTGACTCAATAACATAATAGACCTATTGTTGATACTATGTGATAACCATCAATCTTTATGTAGTATATTCTGGAGGACATCAAGAAAAAGCTGAATAATTTCTTCATGTATATATTGGAGAGGGAATTCTTTTTCTGACATCAACTCAGGACATCTTTATGGCCAAATCTCTCTTCTCTTCCCTAAGTATTTGAAATGCTCCTCTCCCTAAAACTTTTTGGGAACTTTTTAGTAGAGTAAAACTTTAACAAACTGGAAGGTACTTTGAAGACTAACATTTTCCCCCTTCATTTTAAAAATTAGGACATTGAGATGAATAAACATGAAGTGTTTACAATTAGTTAATGACAAAATCAGAAGAAATCAAGCCTTCTGATCTATAGCCCAAATTTTTTTCTATTCTGCTTCAAACTAAAATATGTGTATTTTTATACTAGTATAGCTGTGGCCTTAACCTTCAAAAGACAAGGTGAACTAGAAAAAAGAGACATTTGTGCATCATTTGTTTTTCTTTTTCTTAATAGGAGACAGTCAAATGAACAAATATCATTGATTCAGAATAATCAGTATTATGCCATTTTGTTATCAACTAAATGTTTTAACTTTACTTCAGAATTTAATCAGTTGAAGAAAATATACAGTGTTCCATCAATTACTGTGTTAAAAAAAATTTCTGTCACTACTTAATACTTTGGTGCCACATTTCAACATGATTCACTCCTTAGTTTTCTAAGATTGTGCCACCCAAAATCATTGTAATGTATTTTGTGAACAGGAATAAATCACATGTGACCTACTTCTATGAAAGTAATTGGAGCATATCAGTATTGTAGCTATTTGCATTAAGAAAGCTATGTGCCCATATTTATAAAAATAAAAACCTTACTTTACAAATAATTTATCATTGAATTTTCTTTAATTCTTTGAAAGACCATCTTAATCCTAAAATTAATTCCAAGTTGATTCTAGTTATTTAATGAGAGTAATTTTCACATGGAATTTGTTGATGAATAAAGTGAAATCATGAACAAAGAATCACTAAATTTTCTTTCATAAAATATGATGGTAATATGCTTTTTAATGTCTTCAAAAAACTTTTAAAAGAGTGATAGATTCTGCAGCCAAAATACTCTTTTGTAAAGAAACATGGATGAGAATATAATTTTTGAGGTTAACTGTGTTTATATGTGTGAGTGATTATTGCATAAGGAGATTAATAATAATCACAGAGATTTATAAATAAGTTATCTATGGGAAACTAAGCTAGGGCTTCTAATTTCTCTTTTACTTTGTACACAATGGCCTATTATCAAACTAGTTATAAACTATTTAGCAATTAAATCCAGATATTGTCCTGATTTTAGGTATCTCCTCTGGAGGTAAACATAGTTAGAGCCCTATGGTAGACTTTTATAGCTCTAATTTTTTTCTTATGATGGAAGTTATAGTAGCTTGAATAAACTCTGCAAGACTTTTCATTTACTCAAAATCAAGTTAGTAACTTCTCTTTGTTACAGGAAGATAAAAGATAAAAGACCACTAGAGTCCATTATTCTAAAAGTGATCATTTTTCAAGAAAACATACTTTAATATATACAGGATTTGATGGATCAATCAACAGTTATTTATTAAGCCTCTACCATATGCCAGAGCTGTGCTAGGCAGAAGGGGTACAAATACAAAAGTGAGCTAGTCTTTGCCTTCAAAGAGCTTTCATTCCACTGGTTGTTAATCTTCTCCTGAATAGTGACACTTGTTTTGCTCTTGCAGATGAAGTTCTATCCTTATTTTTAAAATATGTGTCATTTTTTATCTTCTTTAAATCTAAGCTCAGACATTAACTATCTATGTGACCCTGGGCAAGTCAATTCACCTTGTTTGTCTCAGTTTCCTCACCTGTAAAATGAGCCAGAGAAAGAAAGGACAAATTACACTGGTATGTTTGCCAAGAAAACCCCAAATGGCATCATAAAGAGTTGAATAAGAGTGAAGTGACTGAACAACAACAATCGTTCCTATATTCTTCCATAAATATACTATCCTTACAACTAATTTTCAAAAATCACCAGTACTGAAAAGATGCTCATTTATTTTATATAACCACTTTGGAGCTATCTATGTAACAATTCTTTTCATAGCTTCTAAAACAACCATCTCTAAGACAACTAAAACATGAATCTATGAAGCACTCTTTCAAAGCAGATTCTTTTGGAAGCTTGTTTGAAAATGAAGAGAAAAACACATTTTAATTTTAAGATCAACTCTTTAATTCTTATTAATCTGGCATTTTTTACACCAGACATATAGAATCAATATTTTCATATGTATTACATAAATGAAATTGAAATTAGTGAATATCCTAGGTTATTCAAACTGATATGACACAGAATAGCACAGCTGCATTTGATGTTTTCTAGCCTGGGTTAGTAGTCAGAATGGAGGAGAAAAAGAATGGGCTAGATGGAGTCTCATGATTTCAGATAACTATGATAATAGGCTTCACCTCTAACCCATAAATTAAAAAGTGACAGTAATTTATTCCCCAAACTGACTTCCAGGAATTTTCTACCCCACCCCTTTTCTTCTATTGTGCTTTGGGAAATCTTGGATGAAATATAGAGCTGTAGTAAGGAATTAACCAATAGGTATATTGATTATTGTAAAATAAAATTCTACCTTTTAAAAATGCATAGGATTAGACAATATAAAGAGAAGTAACAATATTGTGTTGGAGAAACAAGGTTATTCTTGAATGTAGCTGTCCATAGCACAGCTGGTATGATGTAAGATGAAAAGTCAGAAGTGTGAACTATTAGCAGGCGTTATGGACCCAAAGTATGGATCTAGATTCTTAACATAAAACCAGTGTTGATACATCTGCTGATAGTGGTGATGGACTGTGGTGTCATATTATTCCCCTACTGTTCTTCCTCCACACTTCTGGGGATATCAACAGCAGTAATCATCAGGCAGGGCTCAATTGATTATCCTCAAAATTTGCTTCTGCTATTGACTATAATGGAAAAAAATTGTGCTTCTGAATTATTCAGAATGAAAATATACACAGAAAAAATCGATAAGGCACATCTGATATTAAAGACAAATTAAAGCAGGCAGTAGAAAGAGGCTTGAGGCAGCTGCTCCATACAAAGAAGAAAGCGTTTTGGAGATAAAGGAAGAATGTTTTCTCTTTTTCAAGTGGATGTTCTATTATAGCTGTCAAAGCTTTTCAAAATTAACATCTTTATTAATGGAGACAATAGGACTTCCTGTCCAAATGGTTCCTTATAAATGGTAGAATTTTGTTTCAGATTCTCCTACAGTAATTTACTCTTGTCTCCCCACAGTTTTTTTTAAATTAGCTGCAACATTCTATACTGAAGGGATTAAATTATAGAAAAATGTTCAGGTCAGAAATATA
Source organism: Macrotis lagotis (assembly GCF_037893015.1). Taxonomy (NCBI): domain Eukaryota; kingdom Metazoa; phylum Chordata; class Mammalia; order Peramelemorphia; family Peramelidae; genus Macrotis; species Macrotis lagotis. The sequence goes on along the minus strand of NC_133663.1, from coordinate 132,433,655 downwards.
ACATTCATAAATATGAAGTCAGAAGCTAAAGACTTAGCAGATTTTGACTGGAAGAAGGAATTGAGTTTAATTAGTGAAGAGGGGGAAAATATGTTTCTTATGACTACAACAGTGGAAAAAACTTCTTAATTTGAATTATTGATATAAAAATCCAAGACCATGGAAGTGTGTGTGTGTGTGTGTGTGTGTGTGTGTGTGTGTGTGTACGTGTTTGCAAGTGGAGAGAGAACTTTGCTTTTGCTGTATTTTAGAACTGGAATTATTTAGTCTGAAATTCTAAAGAAAGGCAAACCCATATAACCTAATAATTCTGCCTACACAATTCATCTACACAAAGTGTGGTGTCATATTACACAGTCATTCAGTGAATTGACTCTATAGGTAGTCAGTTGGAGTTCTCAAACTCTCTTTTTCTCAACAGCAGACTGAATTATCTGGATAATTGCCTCACTGCTCCATTTCCTCTTGCCAGTGAGATTTTAGCCTTTCACATTCCTCTGTGCTTGGCAGGATGGGATTTTGGCTACTAACCCAGAAAACTATAGAGAAGCAGATTCTCCTCCTTTGGGGTCAGGAGCCAGTGTGAAGAACAAGAGGTTTTATTAGGTGGGAGGGAGCAAACTCCCATTCTTGGTTGAAGTGTCACTCAATTAGGAGTCTTTCCCTATACTGCTGAGTAGAGAGAGAAAAATCTCCAGGGACCTTATTCTATTCCAACTCTCTACTTCAGAGGTGAAAAGTCAGCTCAGTAGTTGGAGAGGCATGCTCTTCCATGGAAATTAGGAGGCACACTGAACATCAGAGGGAAGCATTTGCCCTACTGGAGAGAGGACTTTTTTTTTTCCCTTTGCAGACATTCATTTTGGTTTTTCCACCTGTGAATGAAATTACTGCTTTAAAAAATCAAGAGAAACAAATGTCCTCCTGTACTCTTTTCCTTTTCTCATCCCCCCTTTCCTAACTCTCCCTAAAACAGATATATAAATGGGTAGATAATATCTCTTAATGGTAATGTGTTCATAACCAGTGTAGACCTTTATTCTCTTAGAAACTCTTGTTCCTTTCAAGACTTAGCTCCACCGATATTTTGTATTTATTTTGAAATATAGTTTATAATTTCTTATCTGTGTACATGTGGTCTCTTGAGTACCTGGGTTCCAATAATGCTTCTGATGTTACTACTTATATGACTTTGGGCAGGTTTCTTAGCTTCCCTAGACTCAGTTGAGCTCCCTTTCAACTATAAATCGGTGATCCCCTGATCTTCAGTAAAGTTTTTGAGGCAGAAACTAGTGTTGGTATTTTGTTCACCTGGTTAGTGTCTGACACATGGTAGGACAAAGACTTGTCAAACTGAATTAGACATATATTAGAATTGATGAAGTAAGCAAATAACTTTGAATCCTTGGCTTTGCAATACCTGAAAGGACTTTCCAACAGTAAGGGTTTGTATTATAAGCTATTGTGTTTTTATATTAATACCAGGGGCAGATATCCCAATACGCCTTGAGAATTTTCCTTGAGCTCTCCCTGCCCTGTGGCCTTGCCTTGGCCTTTCCTTAACTCCTAGCTCCCATTCTGGTCATGGATAAGGAGAAACAGACCATTAACAAGCTCACAATTTCCTTCTTTTTTCTCCTCCCCTGATTTCCTGGCAAAGCTCTAAATGTAGGAAAGACTGTGAGTTCCCCGGGGTCTTGCAATGGCCTGCCAGATAATGGTTGGCTAGGACAATCTCAGGAGCAAAGAAGGAACTCTAAACTTTGGTGGGCAGCCAGGTAAATTCTTTGAACTCTGACTACTTCTCATAAGATATAAACCACCAAATAAGCTTTCACTGAGAACGACAGCAGGGTGACAAGAGAGAATATTAATCTGGCACAGCAGCTGTTTGCTCTTATAAAACAGATCAGTCTTTATAATAATGGGAAATCCAAGAGGCAGGTTTGTTGATTGTAGTTGAAAGTCAATGGGAATCAAGGAATCATCCATGTTGAATTATTAAGGATTTCTAAATTAAGCCTTTTGGAAGAAGAGAAAACTTCATAGAATCTTGCAGTATTTTCTGATTTCTTTGCTGCCATGTTTTTAAGAAGTTAATATTAGACATCTGCAAACACATCAATCAGAAAATAAACAACAGGTGTCCTAAATAGATATAAATCAAAATGGATCTTTGCCTATTACATTTGCAGGGAGGTCTGGAATACTTTCAATGGATAATGGATGGGAGAAAAAAAAAGAGAGTACCTATGCAGAGCTATCAGTAGAATTTGAAAGAGGATGGAAAATAAAAATTGATGTTGGGAAGAAAATCAAAAGAATATGCTCAGCAGTTTGGTCATCCTGATTTAGGTTGCCAGTTTGAGAAATAGAAAACAAATTGGATGAGGGTGAGTAGGGTTTATTTTTAAGATCATTTTCTATTATTAAAACAATACAATCATCTCTACTGTGAGTTGAATAGATTTTTTTTAACACTTTAATGTCACCAGTCAGCTTTCAATTCTAGAGACTATGGGAGAATAATGAAAAGAACTCTGTGCAATCAGAGGACGTAGGTTGAAATTCTGCTTTGGAGGCTTACTTTCTGTATGACCTTGCAAAAGCCACCTAACATCCCTGCGTCTCAGCTTCTTCTCTTGTATGATGAGGGTTTGGACTAAACAGAAATTCATACCAGCTCTAATTATAAGAACTTATGTGCCATGTGAAGAAAATTTTAAATACAGATACCTTTTCTGAATACTTTCAAATGCTTGGAATGTTTATGGCATTTTTCCAAATTAGTACCTAGAGACTGACCCAGTGCATTGCAATCTTGAGCCTGGATTGTAAACACTCAAATACAACTTGGTAAATTTATTTGCAAAAAAAGGATTATTTTCAAGTTTGAGGTGGTGATGTGACTTTTCAATAACTTCATGAAAGCTCTGTGGAAAAGTGTGCATTATCCCTTTCTCCTGTTTGTTCTCTGTTTGAAGGGCACAGGACAATTTCATGAAGCACCTTTGCTACTTCTGATGCTTGTGGCTTTAATATTCCAGGCTGGAGTTACAGAGCTCTTCTACAGATGCTAAGCATTCAATCCTGAAGGCTCCACTTCATCATCAGGTAATTAGTATTTTCATTAACTTGCTTATTGTCAAGGAAAATGAGCCTTGATCATCTAATTTTTCCTCAATGAGTTGAATATTGTAATATATCTATAATTAATGTGCTTTATGCCACAAACGTGTAATGGAGTGGAAATCTGAGGCTGCTCCCAGCAGTCACTGTCAGTAAATGTTTGATGAATAAACAGAGACTTTCTAATGGGAAATGGTGGCGACTTTTATAAGCAGACACAATAAAGACTTTATTAACATACTTAAGAAGCATTCTGGGAAATAGAATTGAATGCATTATTACTGTAGGCTCCTTTTGTGAAAAGTAAATTTTACTGTCCCCATAACAAATGTTTGCTTGTTTGATGTAAGTTGTAGTATCAGTCCTTTATGGAGCATTCTACAATTTAATATAATGAAGCTTGAATTAGATACATATCCCCCATGGAGTTGGAATGCTAAAAACCCACATCAGAAACTCAATGAGTTAATTATTTGCACACCTGACTCACAGGGAGAGAAAGTGGTAAAGCCATTTGAGGATTTGAGGAAGTTGGTTCAACTTGAGAGTATTTACTTTGAATGATGGACGTTGGGAATATATGTTATGTCTGTGATTTCTATTTAACAGTTAAAAATGTGAATTTATACAAGAGATGGGGTAAATCTGAAAGCATATTTCTGAAAGATAAAGTAGTCTCTGAATCTATGGCAGTGGGAGATTTTACCAAAGGTACAATCTCACTGTACTCATGGTACCTTATAATTTTAGGTGATCTTATTGCTATTATTTAGAAGGTGTATAGAATCATATATATCTTAATGAATCTGTGATCTTCAATGGTCACAGAGTATTTCTTCCCAATAATGCCCATCCTAGGCAACTCTTGTTTATGGGAAAAATTTGCCATATGGATTGCACCCCACTTGTGAGAGGTTTCTCTTGACTTCATAAGGGCACCAATGAAGAATGCCTTTTGGTGATTTGTTATTTCTTGTTTTTGCCATTTTCTTTTTCACTCATACAGTCTTTGAGAAAGTCTTTTACTCCATATTTCTCATACATCATTCTCTATTATATTGTAGCTTACTCACTTATTGGTCCTTTCAGTTATCCACTGGTGGGTGATTCTTTTCAATTCTTCAGACTGGAGGGTTTCATGTTTTTTGGCCACACAGCTACAAAGAATCACAATAGTAGATGCTTAATTAGTGTCCGTTGACTTGAATTGAATAGCTGTAGAAGAGATCTGAAGAGGTCTTCAGACAGGAAATCAGGAATAGGAATATTATTATTCCTGCTTTGAAGTTGAGGCGACTGAGACCTAGAGAATTTAAATGAGTGTACCTAGCTATTGGTTTTAGGAATCATAAGGAACAAGAACTTAGATCTTTCTCTTAGTAATCTCTCTATTATGTAATATGCATATAAATTCTAAGTTATACATTTTCACCACTTTGTCCTCAATACTAAGGAAATGGTAATCCATATAAGATTTTGTGACATCCATTCATTCATTAAAGTAATTTCTATCAATTGAATCACCATATAGTTATGATAACTTCAGGAAAGAAGATAAAGGAAAAGGGTAGAAAATTTGAATGGAGAGGAACATAGTGATAGTTTGGAAAGAGGTAAGAAGGAAATAGGGCTTAGTCTGGTTTAAAGGAGGATTGAGTATAAGAAATGAAGAAAGCTATTCTCAAAGGACATTAATAAAGTTTAAAAGAGAAATTTGATGTTATTCAATTACAAGAAAATATTCATTTTTCTAGTTACAGGATGAGGAAGATTGAATAATATACAAAGATCCTGGAAAGATGGTTGGGGTTTTGAAGGACTTTAAAAGCTGAATAAACAAATTTGTATAGAGGGAATATGGAGCCATTGGAACCAATTTAGTGTAAAAGTCACAAAGTCAGATCTAGTCTTATGAAAAATTATTTTAGTTGGAGTGGATAGGATAGATTGGAAACAAGAGAAATTTGAGACAGGGAGACAGATCAGGAGGATGCTGCAGTAATCTAGGTGAGAGGTGTTGAGAACTTGAAACAACATGGTAGCTGAGTAAGTAGACAGAAAGGGTAAAATGTGAAAGATGTTGTGGAGCATTAAGGAAAAGATTTAGAAATCTTGGTGTTGTCATTCATAACCTTTGTAACCTTAGGAAAGTTAGTTGACCTCTGCAGTCCTCAGATTCCTCTTCTAGAAAATGAGAGGTTTGGACTAGATGAACTCTAAGCTCTAAAGCTATGATCCCACGATTAATAAGCTGCTGGCTCAGAGACTTAATCATTATCTTCATAAAATGTTAAGGATTAAGAGAAAGAAACTCAGGCTTTTTCACACCTTTTCATCTTAACTGTTTAACCCTGACTATTATTTTTCACACATACAAAGATCAGTGTGAGTCATTGACTATTATGGAATCATATCTATATTAATATCCCTTTAATGTCATTAAAAACAGAAATTGGCACTAGTTAGGGTCTGTAATTTTGGACAATGAACTTGTAAAATACACATAGCCCTCTGTGGTTCTAATTGCAAAGTCACTTTAAGAGACCCCTGCAATTCACCACCCCCTACTCTCCCCACAACACAAAAACCTTTTCCTGCAGAAATTGATTTTTCCCTATAATTCTGATTTTGGGATTATACAGTTTAAAAGATATTTCCTTTCTTTTACTCCATTAGATCTAAATTCTAAAACAATTAAGCATAGTTTCAGGGTAATGAAAGGTTCTGACTTTTTCTGGGAGTAAGGTGCTATAAATGGTAAGTGAGATGTGGTAGATGGTTATCATTGCATTTAGGAGTGTAGTCCCATTAAAATTTCAGACATACAGCAAATATGAAGAAAAATTCTCAGCTTTATAATCTTATCCTTTTTCTGCCAATACCTCTTTCTTCTGTTAGATTCAGTGGCTTCTTCTTCAAGACCTTTTCATTACTTAGAGCTGGATCTTCCTTGATCATCTATAACTTCTTTGAGAAAATGAATGTGTTGCCAAAATCTTATGTTCTAGAACAACACCTATACTCAGTCTTATGCATGGGTTTAAGAGTAAAAGTAGAAACTCAGGGATGCTAAAGTCCTTTCTAAGGAGGTTAGGGAAACCCCCAGGTAAAATAGTAATGGTGGCAAATTTACTTTTGTATATCACAGCCTCCAAATTCTTATCTTTTTACTCTTCTTTCCTCTCAAAACCTTAATTCTTAATAAGGTACAAATAAGCAATAACTTACAAAGTAGTTATAAATTTGTGGTATCCTGTCCTTACTAGTGAAGAGTAAGGGGTTTGCTTCTATTGATAATTGTAGGTGGAAGGTATGGTTTGTTTGTGTTGTTAACTTCTGGAAAATCACTTCCCTGAAGAGAGAACTTGAGAATGAGTCATCAATATCAGAATATAGGAGGAGGAAAGATGTTTTAATATTAATCGACATCATGTTATTTCTTGCTGTCTCTGATAATTTCATCAGTAAGGAAGGGACCAGGATAGTACTTCAATAAGACCCACAGCCCCCACTGGGCAAAGGAGTTGTTACTATATGATCCTCATAGGATGGTGTGAAACTCAGGTAATATTTTGAGAGTTACAGAAGTATGAGTTAGATAAGAAATACATTCCATAAACCAGGACATCCCACATTCCTACCCTGGAAAAGTGTGGAAATCTTGACAATCTTGATAATATGAATTTAACCCTATTAAAGCAAAATATAAGAAATGAAGCTAGTTAAGGTCAGGATCATTCACCCAGTATTCAGAATCGCCTGAGAATTGGAGTTGATCATTGTATTGGTCAGAGTTTGATAGGCTCTCAAGTTTGTTTTTCTTTACAATATTCTTGTTACTACATCAGTTATTTTCATACTTCTTATTTCATTGTACATCCATTCATATGTCTTCTCAGGTTTCACAGAAACCTACCTTTTTTTATCACTTCCTACAGAACAATAATTTTCCATTATATTCATGTAACAAAATTTGTTCAGCCAATATCCAATTAATGGACATTTCTTAGTTTTCAGTCATTTACCACAACATAAAAGCAAATATAAATATTATTGTACATTTTCATTCTCATTCTCCTTGTTGATCTCTGTGAATAAAGGTCAATAGAGCTGGCCTATTTTTAATAGACTCAGCAAATCAACAAATTCATTATCATCAGTCACTGACTGATATAAAATACCAGGAGATGGTTGTTCCCATCACACAGATGGAAAAAAAAGGTTAAATCCATGTAAATTCATCAATTGATAATGATAATGATATGATTGTTGTTCCATTCTTATTCTCTCTGAAATTGACAGAACTTAGATAAAAACAGTCCTGGGATAAGTCACCATATTAACCTTTTATAGTTACCTTTTATACAGGTGGAAAAAAAGATAGGGTTTTTTTTTTTGTGGGGGGGGGGAATTGAATGAAAGTATTAGATGCAGACTTATTTTCCCAGGATTGGGAAAACATTTCCTGGTTAACTTCAATAATAGACAGGATAATGGGAATGGGGAGTATTTGTTTCTTTTTCCACATAGTTTTTTATTTCTTTTGCTAGGCTAATTGAATATAGAACTGAAAAGGGATGTATAGGCCATAAAATCCATTTTACAGATGAGGAAACTGATTTCCCCAAAATCACACTGTTAAGTATCCTAGAAAAGATTCAAACTGAGATACAAACTGATTTGAAACCACTGCTCAATCCTCTTTTGCCACATACTTTCCTATCTTTATCTTGAAGGATTTTTATTTCACATGCTTTGGAAGTTCATAGGACAACTTCTATGAGAATTCTATTCTTAATTCTTTTTTGAAAGTGAGTCATTATGTCTGATTTTGGACATCATCCAAGATAATATTCTAATGATGATAGAATAGATTCTTCTTAAGCCTGTGATGACAGACTTGATAGAATTTATTCTTTAGATTACCTCTGTTATAAATTCAAACCTTAATGCTGAAAATTAGGAATGTTTTGATTAGTCAAAATACTGGGAAGAAAATAATCCATAAGTTTGTAGATTTGCATAGTATAGACAATCCTGTGCTATAAACTTCTGTTGTTGTCAGCATTCATTTTGATTCTTTCAAGTATTAATGCCACAGTCTGGAATTTAAAGGCCTCCACAATCTGACTCTCAGTAATCTTCCAACTGTTTTCTGTGGGAATCTCAGGTTTCTCTTCTTTTTTATAGAATTAGGGCATTGGGTAGTTCCCTTATAATTCTAGATTTATGATTATCTTAGTCTATATTGCTTACCTCTACATACTCTAAATTTTCATTAAGGTGTTCCATTAGCTATTCCCCAAATTTGACATGCCATCTCATTCTTCTATGCCTCTTCCCTAGGAATTCCTACCTTTCTTCAAGACTAAGTTCAAGGGTCATGTTTTATTTTTTTCATGATTCTAGCTTTCCATTTCTCCCCAAATGACTGTTTTCATTTATTTTGTGTAAATGTTGTATCATTATCATAGAATAGGAGCCTCTTTAGGACACAGATTCGTCAGATATTGTCTTTGTAACCTTTTCACTCAGCACACAAGGTTTTTGCTCATAGTTGTGGGAGCTTAATCAGGGTTTGCTATATTGAAATGAGCTCAGTGACATCTCAAATATCAGCATAATAACAGATCAAAGTCCAAGTAACCAGAGGCATAGTTTTTGCTTATTATAATAATGAGAAAAAGGGTCAGAATGTGCTACAGGACTTGGATCATTTGGTTCACTCTAAGAAAATACACATTATCTTTTTTTTTTTTTCTGATTTAAGCAATCCTCCCCTAAATTTCACTCTCAAGTCTCATTTCAGTGTGGAGAGAACTTGAGGGTCTTGAAAGTCATGACACTGGAATGCAAATCTTGGTTAGACATCACCAAATTGGAAAACCTTGGGAATAGACAGCATTACATATCTGTCAACCAATAAGTTGGGAGAGTGTTAACATCAAGTTCACCAGAGTAATGAGCTTTTTGATCACAGTAACTATCAAAAGCCATCTCCTAAATTGTTAAGGAGTTACAATCTACAATGGTTAGAGGGAGTGCTCCCACCAACCACATCAAAGATCCTTTAAGTAGTGAAATGGGTTTCTGTATAAAACTAAGTTACTTTAAAATGTATTGATGGAAAGATTTATTGGTTTTATGCGTATGTATATCAATACACATTATAAGTTGTTAAAATGACTTTTGTAATTTGAAAGACAAGATAGGAAAAAAAGATCAAAAATCTTGATTTTCATAGTACTATTTGGAGATGTATGATGAATATTGAATATTAAATCAGGGCCTTGGTTTCAAATCTAGACTGTGTCACTTTTGTGATCTTAAATAAAATACTTAACTTCTCTAGCCCCCAGTTTCCTCTATTCTGAAATGAAATGGGGGAAATTCAATAATCTCAGAGGTTCCTTTTAAGGATAGATCTTATTATTAAATAATATTGTCCTCTCCCAATGGGAAAATTATTTTATTGATATCTTTGATGACTAATCTTTTTCTAAGCCTTAACTGAAATAAATAACTCCATATTTGTTTACTGATAACTCTATCTAGGTACTAGAAGTTCTTTTGTATCCCAGATCTAGTTTAGTCAACTTTATTTAGTTAAGTAATGTAAGATTATTCACTTCAATCAGTTTAGCAAACAATCTAATCTAAGTATGCAAGGTTTGAAAACCCCTAATTATAATGCCCCTGAGATTGATAAAAAGGTCATTTTACTTTTCTCAATTCCATGTAAAGATAGTTTTCAACTTTCACTTTTACAAGATTTTGAATTCTAAGCTTTTCTTTCTTCTTCTTCCCTTCTCCCTTCCCCCAAATGTCAGCAATCTTATGCATATACAATCATAGAAACATGTTTCCACATTAATCATATTGTAAAAGAAAAACAGAACAAAAGGGAAAAGCCACAACCCCCCCCCCCCAAAAAAAAGTGAAAATACTGTGCTTCAAAATACATTCAATGGTTCTTTCTCTGGCTGTAAATAATTGCATTTATTACCATGAGTCTTTTGGAATTATATTGCAGTTTATTCTGAGAAGCTCTAAGTCTGTCACAGTTGATCATTGCAGTATTATTGTTGCTGTTTACATTGTTCTATTAGCTCTGTTCATTTCACTCAGGTTTGTTTCATGTAAGTCCTTCCAGTTTTTTTTAAATACAGCTACTCATCATGTCTTATAGCACAGTAATATTCCATTACATTCATATATCACTACTTGTTCAGTCATTCCCTAATTGATGTTCTCCCTCAATTTTCAATTCTTTGCCACCACAAAAAAAAGCTACTATAAATATTTTTGCACATGCAAGTCCTTTCCTCTTTTTTAGGATCTCTTTGGGATACAGATCTAGTTTTGGTATTGCTTAAGCAAAGGATATGCACAATTTGATTGACCTTTGGGCATAATTCTAAATTGATCTACAGAATACTTGGATCAGTTCACAACTCCACGAATTAATGGACCAATTTTCCCACCTATTCTACAAAATTTATCATTTTTCTTCTTTGTTATATTAGCCAATCTGCTTTGAGGTAGTGTTTCAGAATTATTTTAAATTGCATTTCTCTAATCAATAGTGTCTTAGCATTTTTTTCATAAGATAATCTTAATTTCTTCATCTGAAAATTGCTTTTTCATATCATGTGACCATTTATCATTTGGAGAATGACTTGCAGTTTTATAAATTTGGCTAAGTTCTTTATATATTTGGGAAATGAGGCCTTTATCAGAAACCCTTGCTATTAAATTATTTTCCAACTTATTGCTTTCCTTCTAATCCTGGTTGCATTGGTTTTGTTTGTACAAACCTTTTTTAATTGAATGTACTGAAAACTACCCATTTTCCATTCCATTTCATAACATTCCCCTATCTTTTGTTTTGTCACAAATTCTTCCCTTCTCCATAATTCTGACAGGTAAGCTATTTCTTGCAATCCTAATTGTTTATATATATATATATATATATATATATATATATATATATATATATATATATCACCCTTTATGTGCCCATATATACCCATGTTGACTTTATGTTGGTATGCAGAGTAAGGTGTTAGTCTATGCTTAGTAAAGGGGTCATATTTTGGGGAACCCACTGAGTTTCTTTTTTTTCAATGTTGTCATTGTGTTTCTTACCCAGGTATTCATTCTACCCCCCTCCCATTCTTTGGCTCAAATTAGCAGTGGTTGGATTGCAAGTCCAATTAACACACCCAGGGTTGAATAGTTCCACCATCACAGTCACCCTCTTTGAAGGAGGTATGTGTGTGACACCCCTGGTTTTCCATCAAGTCCTCTCCCATTTGATCCCTGTGAATCTGCCCAGAAACATCAATAATATAAAAGGGCAGAAACCCAGAGATCTGGGATTCTTCATCAGTGTTCTCATCATCAATGTATTCAGTTCAACAATATGTTGACACCAACACCACCTATCCTTGCCTAGCTAAATCATTAGGGAGCCAAATGCTTGTAGGTCTATTGGAGATCTTAATTGCCTGTCTTTTGATCCTTGAGTACTTATGTTACTTCTCAGTACCTCACCTAGAATTTTCTCATAATGCATTTAAATCATAGTCTCCTGATCTACTCTTTCCAGGTAAATGTTGCTTTAAAAAAAGGCAGGAACTTCTGGTCAAGATGGCAGAGAGAAGACAGGCATAGTGCTAAGGTCCTGGTTTTCCCTCAGAAATAACACCAAAGAAATCTTTTAACAGAAATTTGATTGACAAAACCCAAAAAAAGAAGCTAGGAGAAGAACACTACCAAAAGGTCTGGGTGAGCTGGGGGCAGAGAGCTGAGAGCCAGCAAGGCTGGAGGGCAAGTTCCACACAGAGAATTGCAGAGTGCAGCTAGACATTGATCTGCTCAGCTTGGGGTGGGGGGTGAGCTCCATACTTTCAGCTGAGTCCTCTTCCCAGAACAATTACAGTAACAGGCCCCATGGCCACCCCCACTCTCACCCCCCAGGCTCAGGTATGGACAGCAGAGCCCCCTCAGCTGAATAGAGAGAGTAACATTCTCATCCCAGGGCATAGCCCACATTGTTCAAGGATAATTCAGATCCTGCTGCTCCCCTCAATAGGAAGGCCCTTAGGAAGAGGGCCTTAAATCAAGGCCACAGACACTCGAGAGAAAGCAACCAACACCCCCACCCCACCCCAGCTCAGAAAGACTTCCTAGAAGAAATCAGGATGGAGTTTAAAAATCAATTGGAAAAATTGGGAAAAGGGGCAACTAGGTGGTACAGTGGCTACAGTACCAGCCCTGGAGTCAGGAGGTTCTGAACTTAAATCCAGCCTCAGGCATTTAATAATTACCTGACTTTGTGACCTTGGGCAAATCACTTAATCACATTGCCTTGCAAAAAAAAACCCCTAAAAAAATGGGAAGAGAAACTCAAAAGAAAATTCACACCTTACAAGAGAAAGTTAACATCTTACAACAAGAAAACAAATCCTTGGAAAATACAATTGGGCAAATATAAAAAGAAAATAATTCTCTCAAACCTACACTTGGGCAAATAGAAAAACTCCAAAAATAGAATTGACCAACTGGAAAAGGATTTGCAAAAGGTAAATGAAGAAAATTCTTCTCTAAAAAAATAATGGAGTTTGTGGAAATTAATGAGTTCATGATATAACAAGAATCTGTTAAACAAAACCAAAAAATAAAAGAAAAAGAAAATGTAAAATACCTCATCTACAAAACCACTGACCTTGAGAATAGAACCAAGAGAGAGAACCTAAGAGTCACTGGGCTTCCTGAAAACATTGAAGAAGAAAAAAAAAACCTGGACTTAATATTACAGGATTTAGTGATGGAAAACTGCCCTCAAATACTATACCAAGATAAGATCAAAATGGAATAGGATTTAGACATAAAAGACAATAAGCAAACTATGAGATCAAGGAATAGTTTACCTATCAGATCTATGGAAAGGGAAGCTGTTTATGACCAAGGAAGAGATGGAGAATATAATTTAAAAACAAACTGGATAATTTTTGATTACATTAAATTAAAAGGCTTTTGCAAAGGACAAAACCCCTGTAACCAAGTTCAAAAGAAATGTAGCAAATTGAAGAAATGATTTTTAACAATTAGGATTTCTGACAAAGGATTCATTTTTTTAAATATATAGAGAACATAGTCAAATTTATTAAAAGAAAAAACAACCAAGCCATTCCCCAATTGATAAATGGTCAAAGGATATGCAAAGGCAATTTATAGATGAGGAAATTAAAGTGATCCATTGTCATATGAAAAATTGATCTAAATCATTATTTATTAGAGAAATGCAAATTAAAGCATCTCTGAGGTATCACCTCACACCTCTCAGATTGACCAATATGACCAGGGACAATGCTCAATGTTGGAAGGGATGTGGGGAAATCTGGGACACTAACACATTGTTGGTGGATCTGTAAACTCATCCAACCTTTCTGGAGAGTAATTTGGAGTTATGTCCAAAGGGCAACAAAAATGTGCATACCCTTTGATCCAGCAATACTACTACTGGGGTCTATACCCTGAAGAGATCATGAAAAAGGGCAAAAAACATACTTGTACAAGAATATTCATAGCAGCTCTGTTTGTGGTGGCAAAGAACTGGAAATTAGGTAAATGTCCTTCAATTGAGGAATGGCTTAACAAACTGTGGTTTATGTATGTCATGGAGCACTATTGTTCTATTAGAAACTAAAAGGGATGGGAATTCAGGGAAGCCCTGGAAGGATTTGCATGAACTGATGCTGAGCAAGATGAGCAGAAACAGAACATTGTACACCCCTAATAGCAACATGGGGTTGATGATCAATCTTAATGAACTTGTCATTTCATAAGTGCAACAATCAGGTACAATTTTGGGGCATCTATGATGGGAGATACCATCTGTATCCAGAGAAAGAATTGTGGAGTTTGAAACAAAGACCAAAGACTATTACCTTTAATTTTTTTAAAAAAATGTAATTTTGCTATCTTTTATATTTTATTTTATTTTTCCTTAAGGATATGATTTCTCTCAACACATTCAATTTAGATCAATGTATAGCATGGAAACAATGTAAAGACTAACAAACTTCCTTCTGTGGGGGGTGGAGGGGGAGGGAAACAAGATTAGGGGAAAATTGTAAAATTCAAAAATAAATAAATAAAATTTTAAAAAAGACAAAAAGGACAAAATATAGCACATAGAAACTTTGCCCTACTCTGCTAGTATGACTGTTTACTCCTAGTATTTTCCCACCTTGAACTTTGAGGGTATGTTTTAGTGTTTCTTTTCTAGGACCTTCATTGGTTTTTTTCCATTATTCAGAGTTCAAACTTCCTTTTAGTAATATTTTTCATTAACATTGTTATAGTTTTTGTGTATATTGTTGTCTTGTTACTTCCAAATTTTACTCAACATTTATATGTGTGTGTGTGTGTGTGTGTGTGTGTGTGTGTGTGTGTGTACATATATATGTATATTTATCTATCTTTCTATATTTATAATAACCAAGTATGGAAATGAAACACAGTTTTCTAAGAATATAGTTCAAATTAGTTAAAAATATAAATGATCCAAAAAAATCTGTCCATAAATATGGTATAAACAAAAAAAAGAATTAGATTCAAATTAGGGGAAATGATTTTCTGACAGATATTTTTCCCCTAAATTGTAATTCCAGGAAAATAGCAGTAGAATTTGATTTTTACTGACTAGAATTTTTCCATGTTAACGTTTCAGGTTTCAAGAAGTGACATAATACTAGCATTGGATTTGATTCCCTTAAGAAGTCTCTGTTGAAGATACTCTTTGGTTAAGACAAAAATGCTCCCAACTCTTTTTTTTCCCCCTGAAACGAAAGTCCCAGAATGTGATTCTTTATTTTTGCTGGATGAAGACAGAGGGGGATGGTAAAGTGGGCAAAATGGGTAATGCATGTAAAGGTATCTGTGTCCTGAGGCACACTGACACTTCCCTAATGGACTACAGTACACATAAAAATAATTAATCATGTGGAGAAGGCATTGCCAAGGTTAGAACTGAGGTCTCTGGTTTTTAATGGAAATGTTCCGTGCTTGAACTAAAAGAACAAGTTCCCTAGCTCAAGCAGTGAGGCATCTGTCATACTTAACTCAGAATAGTTCAGGAGTTCAGTAAAATATCAGATAGAGTTCAGCACTTTTATTTCTCAGGGTATTAAAACTATATATAATAAGAAAGAAGTATATATGACGAACTACTCTGCATCGTGGATGGAACATCAAAAGAGTCTGAAACTTAGAATTTCAGGAAATGTAAAAAAAAAAATCCTTCATTAGATATGTTTCTTTTTTGTATGATATATATATATATATATATATATATATTTATATTTAAAAGAATTAAAATAGAATATAAAATATAGGGGAAGGTAAATATTTAATTGCTCAATTTCTAACAAAAACTATTGGTCTCCTCATTTGTTTTAGCTTCTGGGAGGGGATGTGCAAACAGGCAAAGGTAAAATCTTCAATGAAGGCTGGGGATGAGACATGCCAGGGTCCTGTTCTCTAAGCCTGTGTAGGGAGACAGAGAGTTGGAGTAGGGAGGACAGCACTGAATTGGGCCTGGAGCCTCCAAGGAAGCAAGTAGGGGATGATTATTGGAAGAGGGTGTAGTATATTCAGTATGCTAATTGGATATCACTAAAAGGAATGATTTTTTCCTTCCATTGAAAAATGATGAATGAATGATCACTGTGATCACCAAACAATCAGCTTGATTCTTCCATACTGTTAATAAATTATTACTTGGGAGTAGTTCATATTCTATGTACTCAAAACATATATTTAATGATTAAAATTGCTTGAATAAAAAGATAAGAGAAGTACTTAAAAGCTTAGACAGAAAAATTGGTAACTGTTATTAAAATACCCAACAAGGAAGATGGAAAAGTGGAGGAGGACCTTCCTTTGCATTCTGCCTCTCATTTTTTCTGCGTTGCTTGAAAATGCCAGAAAGGTTAGAGTGGGCTGGAATGCAGTAGATATGACTGCATTGCATGAGATCAAGTTTGTTGCTCCATCTGATTGATCAACAGAATTGCTGTTCCAGGAGTAGTTGCCCTGAACTCCATGGTGAGAGTTGGTTGGTAATTCTGAATGAACCTCATCACTGATTTTATAATTAACATATCAGTGACAACCACACACACACACACACACACACACACAGACAATTTTTCTCTTCTCTTTTACTCTCTAACACAAATCTTTTAAGATCCAGAGGTCATTTGGAAATGTTCTAAAAAATCAGTACTTCTAATTTATAATATGAATAAATGAATACTGCAAGGAAAAAATTGATAGACTTTCAAGAAGCTTATGAAGGAAATTTAAATAATAAATAAATAATAATAAAAAATAATAAATAAAAAATTCTTACCATGTTTTTTACCAATAGGAAATCTCTATGCCATCTATATTTCCATATTTATATCTATAAGTATCTATGTCTATGTTTTTATCTGTCTTTATCTGTCTTTGTCTCTCTCATCTAGAACTAGATCTAGAAAAATAAATGTAATAACTTTTACCATTAACTTCGCACAGCAGAAAGTTGTAAGGGACAAAGCTAGATATTGAAATGCAAAAGAGTAATCCTTTTGGATTCAAAAGAAAAATTTCAACCTTATAAAGAGCTTGAAACTTCAATAACTCAGTTGGACAATAAAATCACCCCAGGGAATTATATCTTTGTCCCCCTAAACACTCCTATGTATAAAACCCAACAAGAGTCTGGGAAGTAGAACTGGGCTGAGTAAAGATGAAATTCTTTAATGAGGGAAACCAAGATAGTCTAAGGGGAGAGATTAATTCTCTCATAACCTTCTCCTTAAAGGTGACCTCAAAGATGAGACTTTGAGAAAGTCAAAGAGAAGAGGCTTTTGCTACGCTTCAGCTAAGGCTCATTCCTGCCTAGAAAAATACTTTTAACTCTACAGATGAAAATAGTGTTGAAATGATCTAGAGTCTAGAAGTGGCAAGTAGGAAGAGAAGAAAATAGATTTCTGGTAATTTTTTAAAATTATAATTAATAGAGGTAGAAGATATTACAGATGTAGAATGTTATATCCAGTTTGAGATTAGGTCAAAACATTATTATTTAATTTTAAATTAACTTAAAATAGCATTTATATATTGCCTATGTTAAATATTTCACAATTATTAACATATTTGACCCTCCCAACCACTCTGTTATGTAATTGCTATAATTATCTCCATTTTACAGATTAAGAACTGAGACAAACAGAAGTCAAATGGCTTACCCAGGGTCATACATCTGGTAAGTAAGTGTCTGAGGTCTGATTTGAACTCAGCTCTTCCTGACAGTAGTCCCAACACCTAGTGCTACCTCCCTGACCTCATATTTTATTATGAAACTTCTACTAAAGTAGACAAATTCTGTCAGTGTTTATATTGTAATAGCAAAACACATCAATGTAACTTAAAGAAAAAGACAGATATAAACCCTCAGGTTCAATAAGCACACTTATTGATTTGGTTCTCTAGTTACATATGAGAATTGATTCCTTCTTTTGAGAAGATGATGTGCTAATGGCATAAAACTAAAGAAATTGGAGTGGGAGATTTGGGGGAAATCCTAAGAAGATTTTATAGGTAAGTTTTATAAGGGATTAAATTCATCAACCTTATTACCCTCCACACCAGACACCATGCCTAGGAGGTAGTAAGTCACTCAGACTGGAAATAAGTAGTTACACTCTTCCCCTTCCATTACTTTCTACCTCTTGATCTGTTCATTACAATCAAATTAACATCACCAATGTCTGGAGATAGAATGTCATTTGATTGTTTCATTGTTCCTCCTCTCATCAATTTAGTGACTTTGCAAACCTTGGACACTACTTAATCTCTCTGTTCTCACTTTGGGGGCAGCTAGATATTTCAGTAGATAGAGCACCAGTCCTAGAGTCAGGAAGATCTGAGTTCAAATTTAGCCTCAGACACTTGATACCTATCTTGATGACCTTGGGTACATCACTTAACTCTGATTGCCTCACATTCAGGACCATCTCCAGTTGTCCTGATTCATATCTGGCCATTGCACTGAGATGACTCTGGAGGAGAAAGACTGGTGACTTAGCACAGCCTCCCCACTCAAATCTAATTCACTTGCTCATCTTGGCATCACTTCCCTGACATCATGGTCTTCTTCAAGAATTAAGGACACACATCATCATTGTTTTCCCCATTAACCTTCTTGAGGGTAAAGACTAATTTTTGTGTTTATATTCTCAGTTTGGTTAAACACTTGGAAAATAGTCAGCACAATAAATATGATTCATTCATTTATTTTGAATTTTCCATACTAGCTGTGAGACCCTTGGCAAGTCACTTCACCACTGTTTGCCTTAATTCCCCGGAGAAGAAAATGGCAAACCAAAAAAAGAAAGAAAATGATAAACCACTCCATAATCTTTGCCAAGAAAACCCCATGGACAATACTGACATGTTCTGGTCCATGGGGTCATAAAGAATTGGACACAATTGTATGACCAAACAACAGAAATTTCTCTAAAGTCATTAGTTACCATACAATATTACAAATTAAGAATGAACTGCAAAAAATAGCATTAAATATCCTTTATTTTTTTCAAAAGATCTTTATGAATTTAGCCTATCTGTATTTCAAGCTCTGGTAAGCTTGATGACTGACTTCTATTTAATTTATCTTATTTGTAAGATAGAAATTTTGTTTAAAAACAATCAAAAATATGCCTTTGCCTAGAGACCCTATAGATCATGTTTAAAGAGGTATAAGAAGAATATGTATGATAATTAAAGTATTATTATGATTGCTATTTCTAATAGAATGCCATCTCAGTTCTTGACCCATCCTTTCTTCTGATAGTTCATAAAGGAGTAAATAAAGGATCAAAGCAGGAAAAATTGGTAGAAAGACAATTTCATCAGTTTTTGTCTCCCAGGACAGCTGTGGTGCATGCTGACTTTGAATTCACTAGTTTCTAGTTTGTTCTATTTAAGATATGTACAAATAGAAGTCTAACATTAAGGGATATTTGGCTGTGCAGCAAAATTTTAATATAAGCAACTTGATTTCTATTTTCTTTGTTCCTCCAAATTCTCCAATCTTTCCATTTCTTGTCCTTGCAATGCATATTTTGATTAGGGTTTTAAGTTTGTTTTCTTTCACATTTTTATGGGATCAGTAATGAAATTTTAATTACTCTGCCCTTCTTTCATCTGTATTCTATTAATTAAACTTATACAGGATTCTCTTTTCCCTTGTGTTGCCTAAACATTATTTTAGCCTGTACACATTTTCCTTTAGAGTAATTCATTGGTCTTCTGCTGATCTCTCTTCTCCTTGACTTTCTTGCCAATCTTCCCTTTCCTTTGAAGCCCATTTGCTCATTTCTGTGACCTGGAGAGCCATAGCAGGGCAGTGAACCACAGTGACAGGACAGATTCCCAGGGACTTGTTCTAACACAGCTTTATTTCTTGTAATCCCTTAGCATACTGTCAATTTACAGAGAGTATTCTCTGCCTTCCTTGGACACATAATTACTTCTCCTCGTGTGGTCGAGTTTCCTGTAGGACAATATGAGTTCGGCAGTGCTCTGAGACTTAGTGATTAAGAATGCCTGCCAGCAGACTCCTTCTATGTAGCTATTATGTTGGACTAAAGGTTTAGTAGTCCAACCTTCCATGTTGAAACACCAGGTTCAAATTCCAACTTGGCTATTTATTCTTGTGTATGCTAGAAAAAAGTGCTTGCATGGCTGTAGGTTTTCAGAAAGAAAGGGCCAAGGCATGAGGGATGCCGTAAAAAAAAAAAAAAAAAGAAACATTTCAAGGCTTATGCCTCAGAGGAAAATTTGTGTTATTACTTGATCATAGAGTTGGGAGCTAGGGAATATTGTACTGCTCTGTTTCTGAAAGGAAATCCTAGTTCCCCTGTGATCTGGGGAAAAAAAATCTTTTCAACTCTTCCTATATTTTCTTCACTTGGAAATGGTGATGATGTGGTTTTATCTAATTCTCAAGAGTACTGAGAGAATACCCTTTGCATTTCTAAAGATTAAAGGACTTTGAATTGGGGAAAATGATAAGATAATGACTCAGCAACATCTTTCATTTTTTGGACTGGTTTTGTGATTTCCTGGGGGGAAGGGAACTCCTGATGAGGAGAGTCCCTTTGCTAATGCAAATCTACAGTTATTCTGCAACTTAGTCTTAGATAGTTGATTTCAATCATGGCACACTGCTTCTATGAACACTAATTATTGGTTGATATTAATTTTTTTGTTTCTAAAATTATAATCTTTTAACTTTCATATTGACTTGGTCTCACTGTAATGACTTCTGCAGGCTCCATACAGAATACCATATTGATTCAAATATACCTGTGTTATTCAAAACTTAAATAAGTTTGAGATCTCACTGGTGGGAGTTCTCCCTTTAGTGATTCACATGAAAACTCATACATGCCTTTGCATTCTGTATGACTCTTGTAGGCCTACATTGTCCATAAATTTTCCACAGGAAAGTGGGGTTTTCTTGGGGTTTTCTTCTCTGTATATGTATTGAAGTTATAAGAATTGAAATTATTTTATTTGTTTCTAACCCCAATCCTGTTGCAATCTGATACTTGGGTTGTTTCTCCTTTTGGGATTCTTCATTTTCTTCTCTTCATTAAAAAAAAGATAAAATAAAACTCTTGAATTTAAATACTGATAGATCTCCTAAGAACTAAAAATAAGTAGATGTCCACTTAGAGCTAAGTTAAATTGGACTTTTCTGAATCTGCCTCATCTAGCTATTCACATCTGTGTTGTTATTATTGTGTTCAGTCATGTCCAACTTTTTGTGACCCCATTTGGGGATTTTTCTAGCAAAGATACTGGAGTACTTTGAGATTTTTCTTCTTCATGTCATTTTACAGGTGAGAAAACAAAGGGTCAACAGGGTTAAGTGACTTGCCAAGGGTCCTATAGCTAGTAAATGTCTGAGTCTAGATTTGAACTCAGGATTATTAGTACTTCTGATTCCAGGCTCAGTACTCTACTAATTGGAGCACTTAACTTCCCCACACATCTAGAGGGCTGTCCTTATCTTACAATGAATGGCTTCCTCCTTTCTGTCATTTGGAAATAGACTTCCATAGCATGACTTCTTTGCTAGAGGTGTGAATGATCTTTACATAATTCTTCCTTATAGTTGTCTATTGGCCTTAGGATGAAGCGCCATGAAGAAATTTTGGAATCATATAATTGCAAGGTATCTTCTAGTCCAAATCCCTTCTTGTACAAATGAAGAAACTGAGTCCCATAGAGATGAAAACAAAAACAGTTTACCTAAGCAAGCAGAACAAAGACTAATGCACATGAAGAATCTCAGAATTAGAAGAGAAATCAGAGCCATTTAGTACTAACTATATTTGAAAGGAGTGCCTCCCATGGTAGGATGATCACCCAATAAATGGTTATCTAGGTACTATGTAAAGTCTTCCAGAGATAGCAAGTCTGATGCCTTCAGATGCAGTTTTTTTCAGGAATGGCTAGGTGGCATAGTGGAATGTTGAAGTTGGTGTGAGAGACCCCAGTTTAAATTCTGCCTCAGGCATTTTGTAGTGCTGTGATCCTGGACAAGTCATTTATCCTTTATCAGCTTTAGTTTTCATTTGTGAAATAGGCACTTATCTCATAAGATTGTAGTGAATGCAGCTCCTCCCAGCAGTTCAGATGTCTAGGACAACCATGTTATAGACAATGCCATCCACATAAAAAAGCAAAAATCAAAAAGAAAAAAAATACAATCTGAATGAATACTATGTTCACATTTTTAAACTCCTCTTATGTTTTTTCCTTCCTATCCTATGGTTTTCCTTTCTTTTCCCTTAGAACTAATTCCTCATACACAAAATGACTAATATGTGAATATGTTAAACACAAAAGTATATGTACAATTTTTACCAGATTGTCCACTGCTGAGGGGAAGGGATTGGGAAAGAAAGGTGATAGAAAAATGTGTAATTTATATATCTGCAAGTGGATGAATGTTAAAAAATTTCCATAATATGTAATTGGAAAAATAAAATAAAATATCAACTAAATAATAAGGTTAGAGTGAAGTTCAAATGAAATATAAAACTTGTTGAAAACCTAGGCTATACAAATATTATTACTATTATCACTATCACTATCACTATCACTATCATTATCACTATCATCACTATCACTATCACTATCACTATCATCACTATCACTATCACTATCACTATCATCACTATCACTATCACTATCACTATCATCACTATCACTATCATTATCACTATCATCACTATCACTATCACTATCATCACTATCACTATCATCACTATCACTATCATCACTATCACTATCATCACTATCACTATCATCACTATCACTATCATCACTATCACTATCACTATCACTATCATCACTATCACTATCACTATCACTATCATCACTATCACTATCATTATCACTATCATCACTATCACTATCACTATCATCACTATCACTATCATCACTATCACTATCATCACTATCACTATCATCACTATCACTATCATCACTATCACTATCACTATCACTATCATCACTATCACTATCATTATCACTATCATCACTATCACTATCACTATCATCACTATCACTATCATCACTATCACTATCATCACTATCACTATCATTATCACTATCATCACTATCACTATCACTATCACTATCATCACTATCACTATCACTATCATCACTATCACTATCACTATCACTATTATCACTATCACTATCACTATTACTATTACTATTATTAACTGCTAGGGAGTTTTTTCCCAAATTTAGTTGGAATTTTATCAATCTTAATTATGCTATTTGGAACCATACAGAGTAAATTTATTTCATTGTTCTTGAGACAGGTTTTTAAATATTTTAAGACATTTTTATTTCCTTTAGTGTGACAGCTTCTATTTTCTTGGAGACTACTATATTGCACAGATTTTAATTCTCTCATCATCTAGATTATCTTTCTTTGGACTCACTCAATTTTTTTTCAATGACTTTCATAAAATGAGGTAGCAGGAAATAAGCTCAGGATTTCAGCTCTCAGGTGAAATAGCAGCAGACAGGATTATTGTCCCTCCTATCTGGACATTGTTGCTGCTAATGCAAGCAAAGTGTGTGTGTGTGTGTGTGTGTGTGTGTGTGTGTGTGTGTGTATGTATATATACATATACATATATATGTATATATATCTATATATATATATTTTGCTAGCATGTCACACTGTAGACCCACAATGAATTTGTAGTCATTTTTAAATAAACATATTTTTGCATGAAGGTTGGAAAAAAATTTTTTTCCCTCTGAATTTTATAGCCATAACTTACCTATTCTATACATGTACAATTGATTCCTTATACTCAAAAGTAACACTTTATATTTATCCCTATAAAATCTCATAATCTGAGATTCAAACTATCATTCTCACCTGCTAAATAGTCTTGGTATTTTGAATCTGCTATCCTTTCTAACTTTTGATGTTTTTAGATTTGAAAATCATTCCATCTATTCTTTTAGAAAAATAAGCTATCAAAATATTAAATACTTCAGAATCAGGAAGAGATCCCTAGAACAGTCCATTAAAGATTTCATTATAAGTTGGCACAGAACTTATCACTTGTTGTAGTCATTCATCTGGTTCCAAATCTATTATTTCTAGTTCAATGCTCTTACAATATTCTGTTCCAAGAAAGTTAGGCAAAAACTTGGGGATTTTTTTTGACCATGAGAAAATTCCCAGGCATATCAATCAAAACAGGCATTTATTAAGCACTGACTATATGTCTGAAGCCGTGATAAGTATTGGATATATAAATACGAAAGTAACAGTCCCTATTCTTGAAATGTATGTGAATGTATGTGTATACATACACACAAAACATTTTCTAATTAAATAGAAAGGGCACTATGTCATTTCTTTCATTGTAAGTCCTATTCTTCTAAAGCAGACATGTTCATTGTCAACTAAAGTACAGGATTCCATTCTCAAAATAATATAAATGCATAAAATGAAACATATAGGTTGCAAAGAAAATCAATTATATTGAAATATAGTTATCAAAATACTTTTTTCCTCTTCAGGTTCATAGTTCCCTTGAAACCTATTTTAAATTCATTTGGAGTCAGTGAACCCTAGGTTAAGAATACTTCTTTTAAAAACTGACACTGATGCCTTGAGTTTAGTATATAATGGGTGCTTAATAAATGTTTGTCAGTTGACTGACTCATCTTGTTTCTGTTTGTAATTTTTATTTATTCGTGTTTATTCAATATAAATTATTGAATTCAATTCAACAAACATTTCATAAGATCCTATTATATACTCAGCACTATAGAGACGTGAAAATTCTGTTTAGAAGACATGATTTTGTCTCTCATGGAACTTTCAGACAACAAAGGCTATACATAATCCTTCCACAGATAATAGAGGCAAATGTCTTGCCCAGGGTCATAGTTAGGCAGCATCTGAAGCCAATGTCAATTTGAGTCTTCCTGACTCCAACTCAGAGCTCATCCATTGTACTATCTAAGTGGGTCTGGGACTCAGAGAAGAGATCAGAGCTGGAGAAAATCAGTTTTAAAAACTCATCCCTTGTAGTTTTTGAGGTTGTGAGAATGAACAATATTGCCAAGGGAATGTGAAGGGAGGAATGTGACTATGGATTATGGACAGTGAGAAAAACCATTGTAAAGAGCTGGAAGGAGAGTCTAAAGATGGAGTACAGGGGCATAGGAGTGAATAGAGTGAGACAGAAATAGCACATGGTTTCTTAGGAACTAGAGGGTTATAAAAATCCAGAAGAGGTGCATGAAAGAGAATATTTCTGTTGAAAGATCCCGAAGAAGTGCCAACAGAGGGATTAGCTTTATTAAAGTAATGGAGGCAGCTAGGTGGCTTAGTGGATAGAGCACTAGATCTGGAGTCAGGAAAATCTGAGTTTAAATTTGACTTTTAACACTAATTGGGTGACTATAGGAAAAATCAGTTAACCTTCTTTGCCTCAGTTCCTCATCTATAAAATGAGCTGGAGAAAGAAATGGCAAACTACTTTTGTATTATTGTCATGAAAATCCATGAACCATATTAGTGTGCTTTGGTTTACCAAATCATGAAGAATTGGACAAGACCGAACAACAATAACAAATAATTCTTTCCACATCATAGGGATTAGGGGTGGAGTGCCTTTGTGATTTGGAAAATCTGTGCAAAATTTTTTGGCCTTCTTTTTGTACCAGAGAAAAAGTCTGAATTTTTCTTTCTTATTTTTAATGGTTTCAGTTTACTTTTGGGGTTTACAGTTTAGTTATTTGGATTAAGTCTTTGGTCATAGGCTTCCTCATCTGCTGGTTTTCATGTGTCAGCTATAGCTTCTGCAAAACTTCCCCCAAAATTCCCATTTAGTTACTTTTTTATTTTTTTGCTGACCAGTCAGCAAGATTTCACAACCACAAATTCAGATGGGGAAAAGTAGAGATGCAGAAGAGATATGGAAACTGTATAACTTCCTTGACCAAAGGGAAGGGGGAAGGATTGTGTTAATATGATAGGAATTTTTTGTTGCTGATTTTTGCAAGGCAATGGGGTAAGTGATTTATTTGCCCAAGGTCACACAGCTAGATAATTATTAAGTGGCTGAGATCAGATTTGAGCACAGGTCATCCTGACTCCAGGGTCCACTCTACCCCTAACAGCCCCTATGATGGGAATTTTTTTTAAGATTTTATTTATTTTGAATTTTACAATTTTCCCCCTAATCTTGCTTCCCTCCCCCCCCCCTACAGAAGGCAGTCTATTAGTCTTTACATTGTTTCCATGGTATGCATTGATCTAAGTTGAATGTGATGAGAAAGAAATCATATATGATGGGAAATTTTGAAGGGTAGAGTTCAGAGTCATAAATATAGAGCTAAGAAGGGATGTCAGAGACTTTTGAGGCTAACTGTGCTAAATACAAAGATGAATAAATTGATACCTAGGAAGGGTAAATGATTTGTCCGAGGTCATAAGGTAATAAGTGTTATAAAATAGAAATTTACAAGATAACTTTATTATCTATTTAAAACATTTTTGGAAAAATATATTTGGACTTGGTGTCAGAAATTCTCTGTGGCAATGGTGAACATCTTTAGTGAGTAGATATCTGATAGTTTTATGTCCTGCTATTACTACTCAAAGATTCTCTTGACTATTTTTATCAAGGAACCTTATTTATCTTAATGTATTCATTGTAGCTGTCTTGTTAGAAAAACTGCCTGACTTTAGGTGACAAAATAGATATTGAACTTGAAGTCAGGAAGACCTAAGTTTGAATCCAGTTTCAGATATTTACTAACTGTATGGCCCTGGGTAAATTAGTTATCCTCCCTCAACTTCAGTTTCCTTATACATAAAATGGGAATAGTAATAGCCACTATCTTTCAGGACTTTGGTGAAGATGAAATGAAATAATAGCAAAGTGTTTAATAAACTTTAAAGTGCATATAAATGCTAGACTCATTATGAATAATATTATCATTATTTTTAATTTGTTTCTACCTAGACATTTATTTTTTAAAAATATTGATATTTTGCTAAATATTTCAGAATTACATTTAAACATTTTAAACATTCATTTAAAAAAATTTTAAGTTTCAAATTCTCTCCCTCACTTTTACATCACTTTTGAGAAGGCAAGTAATATCACACTGATTATATATGTGAAGTCACGCATATTTCCATAATAACCACGTTGCAAAAGAAAACACAAACTAAAAAGTAAAACAAGAAATATAATGTTTTAAAAAGCATGCTCCAATCTTTATTTAGAGTTCGTCGGTTCTCTTTCTGGAAGTAGATAGAATTTTTTTTATTATAAATCCTTTGGAATTGTCTTGGATTATTGTATTGATCAGAGTATTTAAGTCTTTCAAAGTTTATAACCTTTGCAATACTGTATTATTGGCTACAATATACTCCCAATTTTGCTCCCTTCATTTTTCAGGGAGTTCACATTGTTCTGAAAGCATCCTGCTCATCATTTCTTATAGCACAATAGTATTCTATTACAACCATGTATCAAAAACTTTCTCAGTCATTCCCCAGATGATTTCCAATTCTTTGCCACCACAAAAAGAACTGCTACCAATATTTCTTTTGTATGACTAGGTCCTTTTCCCTTTTCTTTTAATCTCTTTGGATACTACTAGTAGTATTAGTCAATCAAAGAGTATGCAGAGTTTTATAACCTGTTAGGTATAGTTCTGAATTGTTCTCCAGAATGACTGAACTAGTTCATAAATCCACCAACAATACAATAGAATTCTAATTTTTCCACATCCTCTTTAGCATTTATCATTTTCCTTTTCTACTATGATAGTCAATCTGATAGGAGTGAGCCAATACCTCAGATTTGTTTTAATTTGCATTTCTCTAATCAGTAGTGATGTAAAGCATTTTTTCATGTGATATTTGTAGGTGAAGTGGGTAAAACACCAGCCCTGGAGTCAGGAGGACCTGAGTTCAAATCCAGACTCAGATACTTAATAATTGCCTAGCTGTGTGACTTTGGCATGTCACTTAAATAAGAAAAAAATTTTTTAAAAAATCTATGTCTTTTGGGGGGCAATTAGGTGGCACAGGGGATAGAACACTGGGCCAAGAGGTCTGGAAACTGCCACATTTGCCATGGACCCAGGTGCCTGGCCTGGTTGTACTGCATTGCTGCTGCAGCTGAGATGCTGCTTTTTCCAACTCCTGGTCCTGGTGGAACAGACCTTTCCTGCAGAACTTCTAAGTTGTCTTAGACTGGGAAATTGTATCACTTACTCTTTCTGTGGATTCTGCCCCTCTAAACTTTGGCTAGAGTCATAAATTGATGGCTTTTGGAGTTTTTTGGGGAATGAGTTTTCGGGAAGTCCTGCCTTCACGCAGCCATCTCAGCTCTACCCCACCCCACCAAATCTTTTTAACCCCCAAAAGCTTCTACCATGATAGTTTTTTAAAACTTCTTTCCTTGCAATTCGTTCCTCAGACCCATCATTCTATATGAACCTTAAAATTTTGTCCCCCTCTTCATTTTTCAGATGTAGACTATTCTATACTTTCTTGATGGAAAGATTGCTTAGGATATAGAGAAAATACATATACTGTATCACCTACCAAAACCTTTATACAGATGCTTATAGAATCATAATGCCTTCTAGTTGGAAGGGATCTCAGAGAAACTTCCTAAAATGCCTTATTAAGATAAGTGGTCATCTAGTCTTTGATAACTTGCAATAGGGAATGCCTCTTGAGGCATCCCATTATACATTTGGATAGCTCTAATTGTTAGTAATTTTTTTTATCAAGCCAAATTAAGTTTGAATTTTGCTTTATTGAATCAAAGCATTTTTTCCAGGAATAGTCAACAAATCAGAAACATGTTACTTATTTTTTTATATTTTTCTATATTTTGAATGAATATTTAAAATGTCTGAAAAAACCTGCCTTTTTCTCACATATTCAGCAAGAATATTCTTAATACCTGCATAGTTCGTTTCCTATTGATTTTTTAATAGATTCATTCTTCCAATCTTTTAAAATAATGTTTTATTTTTTCTTCTGTTTTTTTGTTACTAGGGTTCTAATCAGTTATTCAATCAATAAGCATTTATTAAGCACCTACTATACACTAGACATAGTGCTGGGTACTAGAGATACAAAGAAAAAAGAGAAAGCATCTTTCTCTGACTAGGAGATTATATTCACAAGGGGGAGTCAATATGTAGCATAAGGATATATAAAATAAGTGTAAAAAATAAATACCACATAATTTTTGGGGGGGAGGCAGTGGTAGTGGGGGAGATCGGGGAAAAAAACTGATGTAGGAGGAAGTTTTTTAAATTATTTTTTTCAAGGAAACAGTTTTAAGAGTGAGAAGTGAGCAGGAAGATGGCACATATTCAAAGGCAAGAAGAAAGGCAATTCAATGCTGTGTATGAGGAATAGTAAGACTGGCTTGACTGAATAAACTAAGAAGAAACACAGTAATGTTCATTAAGACCAGAAAGGTAGAATAGTGAGAGGTTGTGAAGGGTTTTAATGAGAAAGAGTTTATATTTAATGAAATAGGTAATGTGCAGCTTTGCTATTTATTGAGTCAAAAAGTGACATGATCAGGCCAGCACTTTAGGATGATCACTTTGATGGTTTTGTGGAAGATGAATTGATGTGGGAAGAGAGCCTTGAAGCAGGAAGAACAATTATGAGACTAATATGGTCATCTAGGTAAAGAATGAAGAGATCAGGAAGTCTAAATCTTTTCTTAAGTCATATAAACCTTTGTATTCCTCAGCAAAATGTATTTACTTGCATAAAATAGCATATATAGAATTGTAATGGACATTATATGGAAATATAGTTATCAAAATGTAAAACAATGATATAGTATTTTATTCCTTCTTAACACATCAAATAACAAGATATTAGATTTAAAATATTGACCAGTTTAAATCGATTTTGACTTTTTTTCAAAGGTCTATCAGTATAAGACTACTGTTATTTAGGTGTTTTTTTTTTATGTTTTTTTTGCAAGGCAAATGGGGTTAAGTAGCTTGCCCAAGGCCACACAGCTAGGTAATTATTAAGTGTCTGAGACCGGATTTGAACCCAGGTACTCCTGACTCCAGGGCCGGTGCTTATATCCACTGTGCCACCTAGCCGCCCCTGGACTTATCTTTGAGAAGATAACACACATGTCATGTTGGACATTCAATCAAATTTAACTTTTTGTTTTGATCATTACAAGTGTTGAACATTCCTATTCACAAAGATATATTGTTGTAAATGGCATTAAAGTTTCCATAGCTCATTTTACAAAGTATGTATAAGTTTCTTTAAAGTGTCCATAGGCAGAAAGATGGAGATCACATACAATTTAATGGAGAGTCTAATAGCTATTGGATTTGGAAATAGTGATGACTGTGAATGAAATTTAGAGATATATAAAACTATTATAATTTGTGATTTCTTTTAGCAACAAAGTGTGTTACCTCCATTCATAAATGAAATGCTAAATTTCAGTTAGAGGTTAGTTTAATTTTTCACATAGTTCATAGTTCCCTAAAATCTATCCATGAGTGGATCTTACACTAAGAACCCATTAGACATTAGGCTGACTGGTGGATGTTGATTAGGAAGGGATTGGTTTGTGTATATAAAATTTTACAATTGGGTCTTTTCCCCCCTACCTTTCACTACCTCCTCTGGCTGCTTGTTTTCTTTTCTGATGTTTTAAACAATTATAAACAATGTCCACTTCTGATCTCCTTTCTCTTTCAAAACTTTGTCATCTAAATTCATTCTCCTCCCTAGCTGACTTCTTTCCTGGAGACACTGATCTGGTTGATTCAAGAGTCTTAACTGGTCTGGGGGAAGAAGTTTACAGGACTAGAACTTGTGATTTGATTATCAGGGTTTTCTTCCCCTGTAACTAATTGTGATGGGTTCTTTCAGTATACTTCCTGTTCTGAGTTTTGATGGAAGAGAAATGTTGGTTTGCTACTATTTCCCCAGATATTTAATTGGGATGATAAAATAAATATAAGTCAATATCTGTGATCTTGATGTATCTTCTTGTGATTTTTTTTCTATTTTTGTAATCTTTCTCTCTTTAAGACATTTTGAAAGTTTATTATTGAATGCCTTTTCATTTGCATTACCTCTAGGAAAGATTTCTTCTATGTGAATTTGGCAAGGCTCAACTATTTTTCCATATCTCTATCTTCTTAAGGGCCATCTCCACATCTTGATGAAGTTCAAATATAGAGATTCTATTATCATTGAAATACTAACGATTTGTTAAAATTCAATTATATTTGTTGACTTATTTCTAGTTTTATTTATAAATTCCCATGTGATGCTTCAGTTTAGTTGGTTCTTATGCCAGTGTTTCTCTTTCCTTCTCTATTGCTGTTTTATGAAATACTGCTTGCAATCTGCCAATTTTCTTCTTAATGTATCATTCATCTCCCAGAAGAATCAATAAAAGAGGGGATTTGCAAGGATTTTGGTGGAATCTCCATTGTGGAGGAAGGAAGGTCACACACCTCCCAAGTTAGTTGTTCACTTAAAGTCACTACCTTACCTCTTGATAAGGAGTCATCAACCACCATCATAGCCCATTTCTTCCTCCAGGGGTTCTCCTTTTGTTGCTTCTTATGAAGGGTTGGATTCCATTTTCATGGGTATATCAGAAGTTTGTTGGATTGCTGAAGTGTTATAGTTTCTTCTCTTTCTCTCTCTCTTTAACCCTTTGACATTGACTTTAATCCCTGTCTTGCATTGTTAGAATAGTTTTCTTGTTAGAGTATTTCTTGAACTATTTCTTTTTTGCTGGCTAAGACTCTTTCATCCTCTCAGGTATGCTAGAGGATAAAGAAGAATACCATAGACCTTTCATCTAATCCTCTAGTAAGAAGCAAGTCTTACATTTACAGTAAATACCTCTTGCCTGAAAACATACATTAAACAAATCCTCTGGATTAGTGGAATAAATCTCTCAAACATTTCTTGGATCTCTTGGTAATTGTTATTCATGGTGATTCACCTAGGCCACTATTCCTGAAAACTAGTAAACTGCTTATCGTTTCTAATCTCCCACAATTGTCTTGCATCAATACTGTCCCTGGGAAGTGCTGTTATCAAACTTGTTTGTTTTTTGCTCCCTTCAAAATACAGGAAATGCCTTACAAATTTTGAGTCATCTTTGCATAGAAACCATGAAAAATCTTCTCTAGATGTTTCCAGTTTTAGGCTATGTGACACTGGAGTACAGATTAGACACTTGCTATCTTGCTAACTGCTATGCTGATCCAAGCCTCTGAAGACACATCTCAGGTAGAACTTGGGCAAAATTGTGAAGATAATGGGACTTTTAAGCTATCTTCCCATCATCCTTTTTTAGACTATTCTCACAACAACAATAGCTGATGAGCATTTATACAGAACTTTAAAACATGATGTGATTTATACATGATAATCTCATTTGATCTTCACAACATTTAGAAGCTGGTACTGTTAAATCCCCTCTTCCCCACTTTTCTGAGGTTTTTCTTTTTGAGATTTCCTATCTTGCCCAGGTTGAAAGTGGTCTCTCACAGGCCCAATTCCATGGCAAATCAGTAGCCTAAAGGGCAGCCTAGAGGGAAGGTGGGTCTCTCTTTCCCAGGAGCTTGAGATACTGGTGCTGGGATTAGTATAGACCCCCAGTTGTCTTTAGCCCCATTATAGTTCAGAATCTTCAAACTCAAACAATTCCTCAGCCTCCTTTAAAAGGATAAATTACAGTTATGGAACATATATTTATTATTGCCACTTTGCAGATGAGTTAATTGAGTTGAGAAAAGTTAAGTAACTTGTTTAGAGTCACAAAGCTTATAAGTAACTGAGGCAGGATTCAACTTCAGATCTTCCAGATTTAAAGTGGATAATTACCTACTGTATCACCTACCTGCTTTTGTTGGGGGGGGGGGGGGCGGGTCACCACCTTGCTGACTAGGAACTCCCTTAGTGTGGGCCCTTTAATGTATTTGAATTGCCCTGGCAGTTCTATGACATAAGGACCTTATTTTTTTTGCATATGTCATTGATCTCTTTAGAAGTCTGGTAAAATCTTTAGACTACTCAACATAAAGTTAAATAAAATACATAGGATTGAAAAAGAAACTAATCAGATAGAAGCACAGCTCTCGAAATTTTAAAAACAAATAAGTGCATGTGATACAGGGGAAGATGAAGAGAATTTGAATGTAACAGAAAGAATTTGGGTGGAGATGTAAATTGACTCTTGAGATGAAAATTGACTTGAAGTAGGGAATCATGATTGTAACAAAAATAATTGTAATCTTAAAGTACCATTGTTTAATGTGAAATTTGTATCCTGATCTCCTTGAGCTTTACCCCTCTACCCAATTCTGGGTCAAGCAGAGGGGAAGGGAGTTCATCTTTTGCCCTCTGGATGAGAGGTAAGACATAAAAATCTGAGCTGGAGTGCAGTCTTCTCTGACCACGGCCCAGCCAAGGCTGCTTGGCTATTCTTTTCTTGTTCTTTTCTCTCTCTCTCTCTCTCTCTCTCTCTCTCTCTCTCTCTCTCTCTCTTTCTAGCCCTTCCTCAAGTCTTTTAACCTTTTTAATAAATTTTTTTTATTTCCACCCATGCTTTCCCAGTCTGAACAATGATTCCTCATAGGCAGAATTGAACCCAAGGAGCTAGCAACTACATTTTGGTGACCAAAAAAGGGATTCTCTCTGCCCAGACTAGGAAATTGGATCAAGC
This sequence comes from Macrotis lagotis, assembly GCF_037893015.1. Taxonomy (NCBI): domain Eukaryota; kingdom Metazoa; phylum Chordata; class Mammalia; order Peramelemorphia; family Peramelidae; genus Macrotis; species Macrotis lagotis. The sequence goes on along the minus strand of NC_133663.1, from coordinate 132,400,119 downwards.
TCCATGGGTGAGAAGCATTACCCTTTTAAAAAGATTTTTAGAAGAGTAGGGAAATTAATGGACCTCTAGCCCTCCTTCTGTGTTTACCTTTTTCTGGAAAATGGAAAAAAGGTTGAGTTTGTGGCTTGTTAGCAAAGCTGGACCCACGTGGTGTTTGACAATAGCCCTGGTGTGGGTCTGCCCTGTTTTCAGACTGACCAGAGGAATGGCAGTTCTGAGGTGTATTTGGTTTATACCCCACTGTGAGTGAGGGTTGTTAAAGAAGGACATTTGCATATGTCCAATTGACATGTTTGCCTTTCTATAAATTAATAGAGAACTAAAATATGGGGGAAAATCCTCCCCCAGTGGTCTGCTTGCTCCTTGGAAGGAATAAGATTTGATAAAAGCAAAACATGTGAGCTCCTGGAAATTATTTTTGGGTGGTACTCTTTTTCTCTCTTTCTTTATCTTTAAAATGCTCTCTCTTATTCTCTGCTCCCCCCCACCCTCTGCAAAGGGAGGGGAGGGAGAAGGGAAATCTTACTTTTTTGGAACTTCGAAACTTAAACCTAAGTCTCAGATGGAATGCATGCTTTGCTGCAGGAAGGGTAAGACCCCCTCAAAAATTGTTTTAGAAAATAGGGGACCCCCCATGCCTTCTTCCTGATTTGGGGAGGAGGGTTAGGGAAAATGACAACTTTTTTCTTAGGCTACATGTGTTTATCAATTCCAAGCTCCATTTAGCTGGGCTGAGAAAGCCCCACCCTTGTGGGGGGGGAGGGGAAATGGGCTAAAAAAAGCAAAAGACTTTTTCTGGGATTAGGAAATTCAGATTTCATCTTTAAATTAAGCCTGTGTTAAAAACTAATATTTCTGTAATAGAGTAACTGGATTTGAACTTTATAAAGTTACTTAAGAATGCATTCAGTTTTAACCATTGGTTGGTTATTTCAAATTCTTAATGAATATATAATGGTTCCTTAAGAAATTCTGATTGATTCTAAAATTTATTTATTTTTGACTGATCTTAATTGGTACATTCAAAAAATATATGATATAAATATGCATATGTGTATATGTGTGTGTATGTGTGTATTTAAACATCAATGGGATCTTTTCACATCTTTCTACTGGCTTAGAGAGGTGGGAAAATGTTTCTATATTCTGAGATATGGTACCAGCCAGGGTATCAATCTCAGCTTGGTAAATTTGATACAAAAGAGCTGTGTCAGTGTCTAAACTCCTTTGTCTGTGTGTGTGTGTGTGATTTAGATCTGAAATAGTTACAGTTACCTGAGTTAAATGTTACTCCTTTAAGTCTGGGTTTTGAGTTTAATTGCTTAAAAAGCTCTAATTTTAAGGAATTAATGAAGTTGGGATCTGAGCCTATCCGCTTATACCATTTGAAAGTTTGTAAGTGGCAAAGTCTATGAAATGATCTAATCTGTGAGCTAATTCCCTGCCCTCAAGAAGCTTTGAAAAGAGGGCAGGAAGGCCTTTGATAGAGGAAAAGGTCACCATCTTGTGTTTAAAAAGAAACCATCCTAGAGCTAAATGTGAAAAATTTAGTCATCTAAGTGTAATTGGGATAAAGTGTATTTTAAGGAATTTGGGAATATTGAATCATATATAATCTGATTTGGGGAAGATTTATTGTACTAAATTTTGTAATCTGATTTGTTTTGATGTTAAATTGATATATATATTGTTAACAATTTCACAAGGTCTTTTGTTGGTAAAGGAAGAAAGTTGTAATGTTTGTCTCATCATTTATCATCAGATGTTTATGGAAGGGAATATATGTAGATGTATTTATCAGTTATGTAATATTCTTTTGTAACTTCAAAGAAATACTAACAGTGTTTGGTTCTCTTGTGAAGATGTAAGCTATTTGAATATTGTAATGTTAAAGCCTGGAATTAACATGTGATTGTTTTGAATGGGTGGTCTAATGGGTTTAAAGAATTCTGAAAGTTATTTGTATTCTGAAGATGGCTAGTAGTTAAAAGTTTATAGAAATGTCTATCTATATATGTAAACTGGGACTAAACTATGGTTATTTGCTTTGAGGGAAAAGCACCTTATATAATATGAGGGAGATAAAATAATGATGATAATTTGAGATTTTTCTCTGTGTCAATCTCTAGGCAATTATTATGTGAGAAGTATGGAGATGATGGGCAACCTTCTAGCCAGAAGATGTTTAGTTCTTTTAAATATAGTTAATAACTAAATGGGTTCATTGCAAAAAATTGATTTTATAAGTATATATGAATTAGGATTATTGTTTTTTACATCTCAAAATACTTTTATTGCATTTCATTTATATCACTGTCCTTAGCTACATGAGCAACAACTGAATTATGATCTTTTTCTTGGATCTCTTATTCCAGATTACAGCCTGGCACACCTTGGTTCTCCTTGGTTCTCTTCCAAGCCACCTGAAGCTCTGGTTATAGGTAATTGCTATATTGCAACATATTGATCTGCCTGACATCAGGTATGATAAAATAGAAAGACAATATGCCAATGAAGCCATTTAACCCTATGGGGTTTGATATTCAGATGGATTAAATGATCTTTGAAAGAATGACTCTAGCCTCAACTAGGGTAGGATTCTTTTAAAAGTTCCCTCATCTGGCCCATTGAAGAATATTGTCTATATGACTTCATAAAGGAACATGTCCTCATGTCCCTTTCTGCTCTGTAATAGCAAATTGTCATGATCATTCCAGGTGCATCATAATTAAGTTTGAGAGTGAGCCAACAGATTAGGATAATGCCTATTGGCATATTTAAGGGCTTTAAAGGAGAGATCCATTCTTTGACTAGAATTTTTGTTCATTCTAATCATGGCCAAAGCTAAAAGAGAAAATTTTGTTGCAAATTACTTTTTGGACACGTGTAGTTTTAAAATGCCTTTTCAGGACATTTGTTTATATTATTTGAACTTTTGTTTGCAACTTATTTGATATCCATCAACAAATCTGTGTTATATTGAAACCCATGTTTATAGTTCTAGTTTTTTCCTAAATTATTAGACATTTGTTAAATAACTGTTTCTGTTACAATAGCTCTGGTTTTTGCTTGCTCAATTTTTCCCCCCTTGAGTTTTGTTTCTCTTAGCTGTATAGCTCCAAGATCAGTCTCTGCAGGATGCCAACCAGCTGTGCTAGCCAATCATTCCCTGGACCCTGCCTCAATGAAGCTCTTGTGTCTTTGAATGGACTCTGAAAGGCCCAGAAGATTCTGGTCCTAAAATGATTGAGGGGTGAATGATGCAGGACAAGATGAAGAGAATCTGAATGTAACACAAAGAATTTGGGTGGAGATGTAAATTGACTTGAAGTGGGGAATTATGGTTGTAACAGAAATAATTTTAATCTTGGGTGGGGACCCTCCCCCCATTCTTAAAGTACCATTGCATTGTTTAATGTAAAATTTGTATCCTGATCTCCTTGGGCTTTACCCCTCTACCTAATTCCTGGTATAGGGGAACGGAGTTAACCTTTTGCCCTTTGGATTAGAGGCAAAACATAAAAACCTGAGCTGGACTCCAGTCTTCTCTGGCTCAGTCTTCTCTGATCATGGCCCAGCCAAGGCTGCTTGACTGTTCTTTTATCTCTCTATGGTTCTTCCTATGTCTTGTAACCTTTTTAATAAATTTTTGTTTTATTTCCACCCATGCTTTCCCAGTCTGAATCATTATTTCTCATAGGCAGAATGGAACCCAAGTAGCCAATGGCTACATGTGGAACTCAGTATTAGAACCCCAACTCTCAGTTCTTCTTGTTGCATCAAAACTTACCTGACTGTTGTACTACTTCTGTAGTCTTTTACCACATGATTGATTAGTTGTCTCTTTCCCAACTCTAAAATATTAGTGACTGCTCACATTTCTTATGTAGTTAACAATTGCTGTATATTTTGCCTCCACAACATCTCTTTTTTTATTTTAAAAATATTTTGTTTTTTCCAACTACATGCTACAGTAGTTTTTAACAATCATTTTTTGCAAGGTTTTGAGTTTTACATTTTTTCTCCCTCCCTCCCTTTTCCTTCCCCCTCCCCAGATAGAAAGCAATCTGATATTGACTCTGTATTTATCACCATGCTAAACACAGATCACATTGAACATGTTGTGAGAGAAGAATTGGATCCAAATATAAAACAAATTTTTAAAAATTGAAGATAAGCTTTGGTCTTCATTTAAACTCCACTGCTTTTCTGGATATGGATGGTAAAATTGTCTTTGATTATTGCACTGATGGAATGAACAAGTTCATAACCCAAAATTGTTCCACTTACGTCCAGTCCTTCCTGTCTATTCTCACTAATACCATCCTACTACTACTATCCTTCATTAGACTTGCCTGGACCATTATTATAGCCTCTTACCATGTCCTTCCACGTCTGTTCTTTCCTTTTTCTAATGTAGCCATTATATTGTTTCCAGACTGTTCTTCATTTTATATAAATACACACACGCACATGTGAGCACACACACACACACACACACACACACACACACACACACACAGAGTCATGGCACTCTTCTTGTCAGATCACTTCCTATCTTCCTATCTGGTCAGAAGCTTTCACTCCTGTGATGCTGGTCTCTGATTGGTGAGCATTTGTCTTATCTTGTCTTGATCTCAGGGTCACTATGCCACTTCCTGGCTCTTTCTATGCCATGAAACTAAGTATGTAACCATCTTTCTTTTTCTCCTCACCTCTCACCACCCTACTTTCCAACTCTGTCTTTGAGAACAGTAATCAAATCAAATTCTCATTTCATGCAATGGACTTATGAGTCTCTTTATCTACAGCTCTAATTACTGTCCAAAACAGTCCTCTGAGAATAGTAATCAAATGTCTGTCTTGGGGAATTGTAATCAAATCAAATCTACATTTCATGCAAAGGACAAGTGATTCTCTTTTCCTATAACCCCAATTGCTATTACCTATTAACAACATTCCTCTATATATGTTTGGCACTTCTCTATATATATTGTTTTAATTGTTTAGAGCATAAGCTCCTTGAAGGCAAGGACCTTCATGTTTATCTATATCTTTAGTACCTGCAAAGTAAATGATTAAATAAATGTTTTTTTCATTCCTTCATTTTTTTTTTTGTTTTTCTTTTTTGTTGGTCTTTTCTTTTCCTTTTTTTAGTTTTTGTAAGGCAATGGAGTTAAGCGACTTACCCAAGGTCACACAGGTGTCTGAGGCCAGATTTGAACTCAGGTCCTCTTGACTTCAGGGTCAGCACTCTATCAATATGCCACCTAACTGCCCACCTTTCATTCATTTCTTAAATTTTTATTTTTATTTTAATTTTCAACAATTTTTACATGCATATTTCTAAGTTACAAAATCGTCCTCTACATTTCATTTCCACCCCCTCAGTAGGGAACAGTCAGGTTAAGCATTTTTATATATAAATTTTTTAAACATATTTACAAATTAGTATTATTTTTTGGCATGAGGAATTAGGATTAAGGGAAAAAGAAACATAAGAGATATTTTTTATAAAGTAATCATCAGATTCAGCAGGGGTGTTTTTTTTCCCTGTATTTTTTTTTAATTTTTCTTCTTCTGGTTAGGAATAATATAGTCCATAACCAGTCTAATATAGTTGTCTAAGCTCTCTGGACTTGCGTCCATCAGGGTTGGTCAATCTCATAATGTTGATGTATACATTGTTCTCCTTGACTCTACTCCCTTTGTTCAGCATCATATCCCATAAGTCATTCCATTCTTCTGTAGAGTCTAACCATTTATGATTTCTTATAGAACAATAATATTCCATAGTATTCATGTACAATAACTTGTTTAGCCATTCCTTAATTGATGGGCATCCCCTCAATTTCCAATTCTTTGCCACTACAAAAAGAGCTGCTATGAATGTTTTAGAATATGTAGGACTTTACCCATGTTTTCTGGATATAGTCCTGGAATTAGAATTGCTGTGTCAAAAGGTAATGAACAGTTTTATTGCTCTTTAGGCATAATTCTATATCTTGCTCTCCAGAAAGGTTGGATCCATTCACAACTCCACCAGCACATCAATGTCCCAATCCTCCCACAATCTCTCCAACATTGATCATCTTCCCTTTTCCTCATCTGGGCTAATCTAATAGGTATAAGATGATACCTCATTGTTGTTTTAATTTGCATTCCTCTAATCAATCATGATTTGGAGCATTTTTCATATGATTACATATAGCTTTAATTTCTTCATTTGAAAACTGTCTGTTCATATCCTTTGACCATTTAACAATTGGGGAATGACTTGTAAGCTTATAAATTTGATGCAACTCTATATTTTAGAAATGAGACCTTTTATCAGAACTCCTGGTTGTTAAGATTGTTTCCCAGCTTTCTGCTTTTTTTTCAAATTTGGGAAGCATTGATTTTTTTAGTGCAAAGCCTTTTTAATTTAAAATAGTCAAAATCATTCATTTTGCAGTTTATTGTGTGCTCTAATTCTGGTTTGGTCATAAATATATCCCTTTTCTATAGATCAGATAGAGCATTCTTTGGTATATTAATGTATCTATGGTATTGCTCTTTATGTCTCTACCCATTTTGGCCTTATTTTGGTATAGGGTGTGAGATGTGGATCTATGCCTAGTTTTTGCTATTTTCCAGTTTTTCCAATAATTTTTGTCAAATAGTGAGTTCTTATCTCAGAGACTGATGTCTTTGTCTTTGGGTTTGTCAAATAGTAGATTGCTGTAGTCATTTACTGCAGTTTCTTTTGAACCTATCCTGATCTGCTGATCCATTACTCTATTTCTTAACCAGTACCAGGCAGTTTTGATGACTGCTGCTTTATAGTATAGTTGGACATCTGGTAGAGCTAGGCCACCTTCTTTCATTTTTTTCCCCATTAGTTCCCTTGATATTCTTGCCCTTTTGTTGCTCCAGATAAATTTTGTTACTATTTCTTCTAGTTTGATAAAGTAGTTATTTGGTAGTTTGATTGATATGACACTGAACAAGTAATTTAATTTGGGTAGAATTTTCATTTTTATTATATCAGATCAACCTAACCATGAGCATTTGACATTTTTCCAGTTATTTAGATCTGACTTTATTTGGGTGAGGAGAATTTTTTAATTATGTTCATACAGTTTCTGGGTTTGTCTTGGGAGGTAGATTCCCAACTATTTAATATTATCTACAGTTATTTTAAATGGAATTTCTTTTTCTATCTCTTGTTCTTGAACTTTGTTTTTCATATATAGAAATGCTGATGATTTATGTGGATTTATTTTATATCCTGTTACTTTGCTGAATTAGTTAATTGTTTCAAGGAGCTTTTTAGATGATTTTCTCAGGTTCTCTAGGTATACCATTATATCACTTGCAAAGAGTAAAAGTTTTGCTTCTTCATTGCCAATTCTGATTCCTTCAATTTCTTTTTCTTCTCTTATTTTTTACTGCTAGCATTTTTCAATACTATATTGAATAGTAATGGTGATAATTGGCACCCTTGTTTCACCCCTGAACTTATTGGAAATGCTCTGATTTTGTTCCCATTAAATATAATATTTGTTGATGGTTTTAGTGAGATACTATTTATTATTTAAAGGAAAACTCCATTTATTCCTAAACTTTTTTTTAGGTTTTTGCAAGGCAAATGGGGTTAAGTGGTTTGCCCAAGGCCACACAGCTAGGTAATTGTGTCTGAGACCGGATTTGAACCCAGGTACTCCTGACTCCAGGGCGGGTGCTTTATCCACTGTCACCTAGCCACCCCTATTCCTAAACTTTCTAATGTTTTTAATAGGAATGGATGTTAGATTTTATCAAAGGTTTTTTCTGCATCTATTGAGATAAATCATATGGTTTCTGTTTTTACTACTGATATGTTAAATTTTGTTGAGTGTTTTCCTTATGTTGAACCATCCCTGGCTGCTTGGTATAAATCCAACCTGATCATGGTGTATTATCCTAGTTATAACTTGCTGGAGTCTCGTTGCTAAAATTCTATTTAACATTTTTGAATCAATATTCATTAGGGAGATTGGACTACAAGTTACTTTGTTTTGATTCTTCCTAATATAGGTATCAGCACCATGTTGGTGTCATAAAAGGAGTTTGGTAGAACTCCTTCCTCTCCTATTTTTAAAAATAGTTTATGTAGAATAGGAATTAATTGTTCCTTAAATGTTTGGTAGAATTCACTTGTAAATCCTTCTGGACCTGGAGACTTTTTCTTGGAAAGTTTATTGATGGTTTCTTCAATTCTTTTTCTGAAATGGGGTTATTTAAGTAATTTATTTCCTCTTCTGTTAGTCTGGGTAGTTTGTATTTTGTAAATATCCATCCATTTCACTCAAGTTGTCCAATTTATTGGCATATAATTCAAGAAAGTAGCTCTGAATTATCTCTTTAATTTCCTCCTCCTTGGTGGTTAGGTTCACCCTTTTCATTTTTGATACTGGTAATTTGGTTATCTTTTTTAATCAGATTAATATGAAGTTTGTCTATTTTATTGGCTTTTAGTTTTATTTATGAGATCAGTGGTTTTCTTGCTTCCCATTTTATTAATCGCTTCTTTGATTTTCAGAATTTCTAATTTGATATTTATTTGGGGTTGTTTAATTTGTTCTTTTTCCTAGCTTTTTTAGTTGTATACCCAGTTCATTGATCTCCTTTTTATTTTAATCATGTAGGCATTTAGAGAAATAAAGTTTCTCCTCAGAATTGCCTTTGGTGCATCCCATAAATTTTGGTATGATGTCTCATTATTATCATTTTTTTGGATATAATTATTGATTATTTCTATTATTTGCTGTTTTGAGCCACTCATTATTTAAGATAGTTATTTAATTTCCAATTAGTTCTTGGTTTAACTTTCCCTGACCCTTTATTACATGTAGTTTTTTTTGCATCATGGTCTGAGAAGTGTGTGTATTTATTATTTCTGCTTTTCTACATTTGATTTTAAGCTTTTTTGTGCCCTAGTACATGGTCAATTTTGGTGAAGGTGGCATGTACTGACTAGAAAAAGGTATATTTTTTTCCTATACCCATTAAGTTTTCTCCAGAGGTTTATCATATCTAAGTTTTCTAAGATTTCATTCATCTTTTAAGCTTCCTTCTTGTTTATTTTGTTGTTATATTTATCTAGTTCTGAGAAAGGGAGATTGAGGTCTCCCATTATTAAGTTTTGTTGTCTATATCTCCTTGCAATTCACTCAGCTTTTCCTCTAGGAATCTGGATGATATACTACTAGGTGCATGCATGTTTAGTAATGATATAGCTTCATTACCAATGGTGCCTTTTAAGAAGATGTAGTTTCCATCCTTATCCCTTTTAATGAGATTGATTTTTTGCTTTTATTTTGTCTAAGATTAGGATCACTAGTCCAGAAATTTTTTTGCTTCTGCTGAGGCATAATATATTTTGCTCCAACCTTTTACCTTTACCCTTTGTGTATCTCTCTGCTTCAAATGTGTTTCTTGTAAACAATATATTGTAGGCGTCTGGTTTTTTAACCCATTCTGCTATCCAGTTCTGTTTTATGGGACAGTTCATCCCATTCATATTCCTAGTAAAAATGACTAATTCTGTATTTCCCTCCATGCTATCTTTCTCCATTTATATTTATCTTTTTCCTTTTCTCTAATTCCTTCTAACCAAAATTTTACTACCTTTGCCCTTTGACTTTTCTTTTAAGAATTTGACCTTCACTTTATTTTCACTTAAACATTCCCTTAGATTTTTAAAACCAAGTGGGAATTTCCCTCACTAGGCTAAATCTATTGGATAGAATTTCTTCAGCATTCATGTTCTCCCTTCTTTTGCTCTCAAATTATAAGTATTTGTGCCTCTTTCCTTGTTGCTCTAATATTATTAATCAGATATCTTCAAATATAGTTCAATTATTTGATTGTATGATAAGCTACTATTATCAAGATATCACAGATTGTTTACTTGATTGCTTGATTAGAAGCACTGACTCAAATTGCATCAAATTGAAATTAAAATCATTTTTTACCTTACCCCCTTTTAAAGTCTTTCAAGTACACACAATCCTCTACATGAGCCAAAGTATCATCAGGAGCCATATCATTTCTTGAACTATTTGTGCCCCTCCCCCAGGCCTATTTTCTTTCACACTTTACCTACCCCACCCCCACACTTCACACTTTACCTACCCCACCCCCACACTTAACACCTTGTTAAGTGAACCAAGGCCAATCGTCTCTCCCGGTTCACCTCCTCCCCACTGCAGGGGTACTTAACCCCTTGTTAAGTGAAGCAGATGCTGATCTAATTAACTGTGAGAATCTTGAAGATCTCTAAGTACTGGGATGCTCTGGAGGTCTCACTGAGTGAGAATTTTACAAATGATTGTCTCAGATCCTCTCAGTTTATGACAAAGTGTTTAGTACTTTGTGATTAAAGTGAGTCAAAGTATAATGAGACACAAATTGAAGTTAACATTCTTGCTCTTTTTTTAGGGCTTTTTGTCTCAAACATAGTGATCTGATCTTGGACATCTTCAGTTGAGAGACAAGACTCAATTATATCCCTATCCTTTAGGGTTCATTCTCTTCAATTATATTCTACCCTCTAATTTTCCTTAGAGAAGTAAAATTCTAAAGAATTAGAATTATTATAATATATTCCCTTTTAGGGACCAACATTTGTTTGAAACAATTTTGTTTTTCTCAGTCCCCTTTTTCATTTACCTTTTTTTTTAATGGAACTCTTTGGTCATGTATTTGGCGATTGAATTCTCTGTTCAGTTCTGGTCTTTGTGTCAGGAAGTTCTGGAAGTCCCTGTATTTCATTGAATATCCATTTTTTTTCCCTGAAAGTATATTGCTGAATTTTTCAGGGTAGTAAATTCTGGGTTGTAATCCCAGGTCCTTAGCTCTCCAAAACATGTTATTCCGGTTCTTCCAAAATTTCAGTGTTGAGGCTGATAGGTCCTGTGTTGGTCTGATTGTGTCCCCTTTCTATTTGAATTGTCTTCTTTCTGCTGTTTGCAATATTCTCTCTTTTATTTGAGGTTTTTGGAATTTGGCTTTACAGCTCTTGGAGTTTTTATTCTGGGGTCTCTTTCTGGAGGGATTCTGTGGATTCTTTCAATTGTTATATTGTTATCTTGTTCTAGTAGGTTTGGAGCAGCTTTCCCTTAAATTTTTCTGCATGATGTTTTCCAGGTTCTTCTGTTGGTCCAGGCTTGCTAGTAGTCCAATGATTCATAGATTGTCTCTCTTGGATCTGTTTTCCAAGTCATTTGTTTTCCCTAGAAAGTACTTTTCACTTTCTTCAATTTTTTCAGCCTTTTAATTTTGTTTGATGGAATCTTGCTTTCTTGTAGATTCACTAGTTTCTAATTGTTGAATTCTAATTTTTAGGATTTTATTTACTTCAATTATCTTCTGTGTTTCCTTTTCCAGTTGGTTATTTTTACTTTTAATGGAGTTGATTTCCTTGGTCAACATGTCACAATCTTCCTGCATGACTTTCATTTATTTTTTCCATTTTTCTTCTTCCTCTCGTCTTTGGTTTTTAAATTTTTTTTAAAGCTCTTTGATGAACTTTTCTATTTGAGTCCAATTTATAGACTGTTTTGATACTTCTCCTGTGAGTGATTTTTTTTGCTGCTTTCTTCTTCAGACATGGTATTGCTGTCATTTTTATCTGTGAAGTATTTTTCTATAGTGAGTGCTCTTTTAGCTTTTTTGTTCATTTTTGTTGCTATAATTCTTCTCCTGGGGTATATGGAGTATAGATCCAAGCTTTTATTTTGTTGGGGCTGGGGTCTGATCCCTGGCTCATTGTTGGCCAAGATGTTGCCTATGCAGTCCAGGCCTTGCTTTTGCAGAGGTTTGTTTCCTCCTTTATGTCCAAGTTCTGACTAACAGAGGATTGTTCCCAACACATTCCTGTATTTTACCATGGTGTTCTCAGGGTTCAGACTTTGTTAGAGGTTGGGATCCTCCCCGATGGGTTGATATCTAGCTGCCAGGACCTCTTTTATTATTAAACTGTCAGAATCTAGATTGCACTGTGGCTAAAAGCCTCCTAATGGCTTTCTCTGCTCTCCTGTCTCCTGGACTTTCCTTTCCTTTATCCCCCAAAGAAACAGATCTTTCCAGAAGATCCTCCACTATGTCTACAGTTGAAAACTTCTTTGAATCTTCTCTTTTTCTTGGTGGGATCTGTCCCTTCATTCGTTCTTGAATTTAATTTAATCTCCTACCTCTGACTTTCAAGACCCTTCAAAATTTTAACATTTACAGACTAATTTTTTTTTTAGTTTTTTTTACAAGGCTTTTTACAAGGGTTAAGTGGCTTACCCAAGGCCACACAGCTAGGTAATTATTAAGTGTCTGAGGCTGAATTTGAACTCAGGTACTCCTGACTCCAAGGCCAGTGCTCTATCCACTGCACCACCTAGCCGCCCCCTTTACAGACTAATTTCATACCACTCTCTACCCTCTACACATTCCACATCCAAAGAGTCCAATTTTATTTCCCTTGCAAATAAACTACTATTCCACCTCTATGTCATTGCTTTTCCCATCATTTATTCTTAAAATGCTTTCTTACTCTCTCATCACCTAGTAAAATTCTACTCATTTAAATCAAATCTATGTTAAATATGATTTCATGTAGAAAAGCCTGAATTGTTCCTTCTATCTATCATAGCCAGCAATAACCTGTGTTCTTGGATCCCACATAACTTTGGTTTTCAACTCTGATGCACCCTTCACATAATATTTATCATAGTTGTCTGTGCTTATTTGTTGCTTCTTGCATCTCCCAAAGAATACTGTAGTCATTAGTGTTTGTTGAATGGATGACATGGCATATTGTATATACTGCTAAATGTGAAGTCATGAAGACTTGAGTTTAAATCCCATCTTGGTCACTTGTCAGGTGTGTCAACAGAGCTGAGTCAGTATAATTTCTCTGTGCTTTAGTTTCCTTATCTCTAAAATAGGGATGATAATATCTTTATTAGCTACTTAACAGTTTATTTTGGTGTGAGGCTAATATAAGAATATATTGTGTGATGCTTTAAAGTGTATATAAATGCTTATTGCTTATTATTATTATTATTAAATATTCCAGACATATTTGTATTTTAACATAGGATTCCAAAAACAGTTCTTTACTCCAATGAAAAAAAAAAGCATCTATTTATATTGAGACTGAAAAGATTTACTAGAATTTTGGATGATTTTCATTTTAAGGGGAAATATGCATAGTGATAGAGGTATAGTGACCTATACCTCTGTCTTTTCATTGGGGTTAGTAAACTCTTCTCTGACTTACACAATGGGGGAGTTCATATTGGTTGCAATAACTTTATAAGTTACTCACCTCAGGTACAGAAGTTTTCTCCCTTCATTTTGATGTTTAAAGAGAGATAAAGAGTACTGAACATGCCATATTTTTAGAGGTGCTTTTGCTTCAGCTTGGGTTGCCTACAATATTCCTTGCTGAAGAGTTTGTACATCATTATCAGATCCTGAAAACTCCTGTAAATTAGGCGAAGTAATGACCTTGCCTTCATATATTAATATGAATCTACTATATCTGTGATTAAGTGTTAATGACTTGCCTGCTGATTTTGGAGCTTGACTTCCTAAACCTTGTATTTAAGGAGAAGAGACTCACACATCCTCTTCAATTCTTTTGCACTTTTCCTTACTTGTCAAAGGTATCTGTGGTAGAATTTGGAGCACATCAGACCAATCATACATAGCCTATAGTCTATATTTACAAACATATTTGAGGAAAATGTGAATTTGTGGGTAGAATAATTTTTTTAGGGAAATGAACCAAAATACATAGGAAAATATTATTAAAATATATTAAAGTATTATTATAAAATATGTAATATATCATATGTATTCATTTAATTGAAATGAATATATTTAATATATTATTTATTTTTAAGATTATTAGGAAATATTTGTCAGTCAAGTTGTTTCAGGACCACATTTTAATAGATAAGTTAAAGCATTAATTATATGCTTACTGTATGCTTGCCACTGTACTAATTTTGGGGGGAAACAGATACAAGAAGTCAAAACAGTCCTGGCCCCCAAGGAGCTCAAATTTAATGGGGGAAGATGATACATAAAAGGGGACTAGAAAGGGGAAGTGAAGGAGGCAAGGATGCTAATGTGAATGAGGTGACTGGATGAGAAAACAGCCTAAAAGAATCATAGAAGACTGGTCCTTGATAAGATTTGACAAAAACTCACTAATTAGAGTCAGGGGATCCATATGAAGAGTTCAAGGTTTTGGTAAGGTGTAAATGGAATGAGAGCATGTTCAAAAAGAGAAGACAGGGCGGCTAGGTGATGCAGTGGATAGAGAACCAACTCTGGAGTCAGGAGTACCTGAGTTCAAATCCGGCCTCAGACACTTAATAATTACCTAGCTGTGTGGCCTTGTGCAAGCCACTTAACCCCGTTTGCCTTGCAAAAACCTAAAAATAAAAAAAAAAGAAAGAGAAGACAAGGAAATTCAGAAACTCAGATAAACACCCATGGTACATTTCACAATCAACAGCATAAGCAAGGGGTAGCAATCTTGTCCTTTGATGATCTGTCAGCATTTCCTCTAAAAGTGAGCTTTATTATAGATAGTATCTGTGAGTATACTTAAATACTCAAATACATGTACTATCTTGGCATGCATTAATTTTTATTAACTATGACTCTCTGGTAACTCCTTCGAAGTGAGGGAAATGTTTTGTTTTTCTTCTTTATTCTTTGTCACATATGGTAATTTTCTGAATTCATTATTTTTATAGCATGTCATTTAAATATGAATATTTTAAAAGTTAATTGCGAGGATCATAAATGTGATAGCTGAGAAAAGCACACTGAAACAAGTCATATCTTTTTTTTTTTTAATCAAAGGTAGTATTTGAAGAAAACCCTTTTTTCTTGCTCAGGATGTTCACCAGTCAACATACCTTACCCTTGTACAGGCTTTCTGCTAATGGCTATAGGCACGCCTTTCTTTCCCTTCCATTAATGGTATCCACAACTCTACTCACAACACTCAAATGTGAGAAAATGTAGAGTAGGTTTCATTTGTCAAAATCCTTTATGTGCATGGAAATTTGTATTCATCCATACTGGTCACAACACAGATTTATTATAAGTTTCATCAGTAACAGATTTTTTAATGGCTAAATTATTCAGATAAATGTGTCAACTCTCCATTCACCTTATGTGTACATGTACATACTATTTTAGTTAAGATTCTCAGTTTCACTCTACCTATAATTGTTAATTAAACTCAGTGAAAACCTGCAGTTCCTACTAATATGGTATATGCCTAGTCTATTTCCATCCAGATTTATGATTCAACTACTCAGCAGAAGGGCTAAGGAAAATGTTCCTAGTTATGGCTGAAACTACTTTTAGAATCAGACTGATGGTAGCTTAAATATCATCAGAGGGAGAAGAGACAATGTTAGTATCTTAGGAAAGTCAGAAACCTGAGTACTTACCCTGAGTCTGAATGGGTGGTTTTGAACAAGTTATATATTCCTTTGGGTTCCAGTTTTTTCATCTGTAAAATGGAAGAGATGGAATAGAAGCTTTCTAACATTCCCTATTTGAAAAGATCCTAAGTTTAGAACTGGAAAGGACTCTACAGAAATCTAGTTTAATCTTTTATTTTATACATAATGATACCCTCCAAAATTAAATGACTTGCCCTAGGTAGTAAGTAGCAGAATCAGGATTTGATGTTAGATCTTCTAGTCTTTTGCCTCAAGGCAACTAGGTGGTACAGTACATAGAGTTATGAACTTGTGTTTAAATTTGACTTCAGCTACTTACTCTTTGTGTGAGCCTGGCAAGTCATTCAACCCTGTTTGCTTTAGATTCCTCATCACAAAATGATCTGGAGAAGGAAATGATAAATTGCTCTAGAATCCCCAAATGAGTTCATGAAGAGTTGGACATGATTAATTGACTAAACACTGCCTTCAAACCACTTTTAACTATATTCCAGTATTCAGCTTTTTTTTCTCCAGATTCTGTAGGTTTAACAGTCCCTGATAACTATTTTAGACTGAATTGACCCTCATTTAGTTTTTTTCATTGGGAATATGTTATCTTTTGTTTGTTTTATTTTTTGCAAGACAAGTGGGTTAAGGGACTTGCCCAAGATCACATAGCTAGGAAATTATTAAGTGTCTGAGGCCAGATTTGAACTTAGGTCTTCCAGGGGGTGGCTAGGTGGTGCAGTGGATAAAGCACCAGCCTTGGAGTCAGAAGCACCTGAGTTCAAATCCGGCCTCAGACACTTAGTAATTACTTAGTTGTGTGGCCTTGGGCAAGCCACTTAACCCCATTTGCCATGCAAAAACCTAAAAAAATAAATGTTTTACTGAACTTAGGTCATCTGCTCTGAGCTATTGTCCAATTCAAATAATTAATTAAATGCTTGCTAGGTTAGATTTTTCCTCCTATAGTGATGAATTTGTGTGGATTCACCCAAAATTTTATTGAGTCTCTTTTGTTGCAGATGTAATACATTTAAAAAATCATGATAACATTTTTAAGAGAATGTAGAACTTTAAGGCTTACATAGTGGATGCATTTTTTTTTCTTCTGCTCCCAGCAATAACCATGTGAAGTGACTGTTTTTATCCTACTCTTTTTTTCAAATGAGATAGCTAAAGTGTTTTTGTACTAAGCTAGGGACTCTACTAAGATAAGGAAAGAAGCTTTGAAAACACCATTGGTCTATCTTTAGTCATACACTCAGTAAGAATTTGATGTAAGTAGATGCACTGGTCTTAGCACTATATTAAAATCCTTCAATGTTTCCCCTGGGATTCTGAAAAGAACAAAAATCAAGTGTTTCACAAAGAAATGGATTCCCTGTCCTGGACCTTATGAGGAGAGGTACCATAGAATTAAGACTTTAGAATTAACTTCACAACAGGTCATCAAAACCAACCCTTCTGGTTTACAGATGAGGAAACTGAGGTACAGAGACATCAAGAGACTTACTAATAGTTATATAGCCTTCTAAGTGCCTGAAGTGGATTTTGGACCCAGATCTCCCTTATTCCAATGGACTCAGCATTCTACCATGCTACCTCAAATGACTGGTTGTGGTTCTCTCTGAGGCAATGGAAATAACTAAGTGCTTCACAATAGAAAAGACGCCCTGACCTTGGTCTTTGGAAAGAACTCTAAGCAGCTGACCTAAGCAACTACTGACCATAAGAAAGCTAGATATTTTCATCATATAAATCATATTCAATAAACATTTATAATGTGTCTGTTATATGCCCGGCCCTTTGTGAGGTGCTTGGGGTACACAAAAGAGACATGTCAGTTTCTGGCCATAAATAGGACAATCTAATGGGGGATGAGAACACTATATATAAAAAGAAGCCAAAAAGTGACAGGTAGGGGTATTTGGTGTTAGGAAGCATGTTGAAATTCTGCACCTAGGGTGAGAAATGATGAAGTGAATTCCCCAGTCATTCTTATTGGAGAATCTGGGAGTAGTTCTCTGGTGTCCATCCTTCTCCCTCTCAACCAGAGAAAGGGAACATCTCTAGAGACAAGGTGTTCTGAGGAACTGAGTTTCAGATTTGTTTTCACCCTGTATAATGGTGAGTTTTTTGAAGCTCATGAAGTCCAGAAGAACGACCAGGAGGGAAATTTTTAAGGTGAATATTTGGTGAAGTCTTTTTTTGAAAAAGTGGGTTATTTGTCATTTCCAAATGCAGATTTCATGATCCTTTAGAAAACCATTTAAACACTAAGGGAAATTGCATTGCTTTTAGTTCCTCTGCTGCCCCACCCCCCTCTAGAATTTATCCAGGAAATTGAAATTAATGAGTTCTAGTTAGGTATCCTTTTAAATGCACATTTTAATTCAGGGTACCAGATTCTGGACACTAATTCGAACATCTGGATTGAATGCCTCAGTGTGGTGGACTGGGGGGATGAAAAGGAAGATTCTCTGCTAAGCTGGGCTCTGAAGAGGCTGTCAGATGTGCTGAGACTGAGTGATGGGCATCCTTAGCTTTTGTTACACTGGGACAGTGACTGGGTCAGCCACAGGTTTTAATCACTTACCCAGGAGAGAGTTGATTGAATGAACAGAAAGCACCAAGGTTAATTTGTTGATTAAAATTATAATTTGGCATTTACATTTTCAAAGTGCTTTATAATTACTAATGAGCTTTTCTCTCAAACAGGCCTTCAAGGAAGGTCAGTGTAATTGTCCCCAATATACAAATGAGGAAACTGAGATGCTCAAATGTTAAGTGACTTACCCAAGGTCACATAGCAAAGTAGCTGGTGGGAAAACAGGTTAGAATTGAAAAAGTCCCCTCCATTTTAGTGCTAGACTTAATGTCCCTGGCTTTCTTCAAGTGCAGTTTCTTTCTCCTTAAGCTTTTACCCATACATGACTTTGATAGGGGCTCAAGAGCCTTTCATAATTTAATCATCATTCACATTTATATAGAACTTTATGGTTTACAAAGTCTTTAAAAAAGCATGTAGTGGGAAATACATTTGGAAAGAATCTAATGCAATTGGAAGATAAATTTCTTTTTCTGAAAATTTAAAAAGGTAATCAGAAAGACACTGATTTTTTTATTCTTGTGTCTGATTATGTAGGATTATAAATACTTACCATTATCCCACTGCAAGATTATTCAAAGGGGGTATAGGATGAATGTATCCTCTTGTTGCAATGATGAATAATGATGACAAGTAATCAGATTTATATAGCATTTTAAACTTTACAAACCACTTTCCAGACAACTCAAGATTTAAAGATGTATATAGAGCTCAATGAAGCTTAGCTGTCATATGATCCAGCTTTATTTCACAGAAAAGGAGATGAAGGTAAGGGAGTAATTTACGTAAAATGCTGCTTAATAAGTATTGAAGCCAGTATCCAAACCCAGGTTGCTTAAATTACTGTGCAATTCTTACACTGGTGGCAGGAATACTAGAACCTCCCTTTGAATCCTGGCTCTAACCCTCAGTCCCATGAGTAGATGTGTATATATGCTGCCCTACATGAATTCAATTCTGACCTCAGACATTAACTAGCTATATGACCCTAGGCAAGTCACAAACCTGTTGATCTTAGTTTCTTCAACTGTAAAATGCAGATAATAATAGTACCTACTTCCTAAGATTATTGTGAGGACCAAATGACATAATATTTGGGAATAGTTATATATGTTAATATTTGATGCTTTTTATGTTCCAACATCTCTGTTCCTCTCCATTGATGCAATTTGCAACTTCTCTATCAGTTTCTATGATTGAAAGAAAATTCCTCACCTGGTGACAAATGGAATGGGGATAATTTCTTCTGATCTCAATTACTGATCTCTATCAAAGATCATTGCTTAACCTATGTGTGGAATGTAGGCTCTATCAGTGACCTAAACTCTAAGATCCCAGAGTCATAGTCATATCATGATGTGGCATTGGGGGATTTCAATGGAGAAACTATTACAGAATTTTACAATATTTTTTCCAATAGGTAGAATTATTAGGCTTTCCAAATAATACAAAAAATTGGGACTATTCTATGGGCTGGATTTTTTTGTTTGTCTTTTATCCATATTCCCATACCCAGAACCTGATTATTAATCATACATCATCTCTAAGAATTCAAGGAAATTAGCATGGAATTGCATTTATTTAGTCTAGTCAGGAATTAAAGTTTTCCATATAAGCACATTTTTCCAGATAACTGAAGTTAAACTCTCTTGAAGAAATTGCAAACATTTGGTTGGACATCTTTCTAAAATGTTCATGTTTTTCTTCTTTCTTTAACCTAGGATACTGAATATGTTAGCATTTTCTTGATAACTCAGGTGCTCATTCTGAATATCAATTTTTGTACTCTACTGGAACAGTGATGACCTCAGGGCTTGTTGATATGTAGAGTTATTTGTCCCTTATGATTATTGTAATTTATGTTTGTATATGATTATATTAATATATCATTATATATACATATTTTAAAATATTATTTACTGTTACTTTTCTTACTTTCTGATTGTTAAACTATCACTACTACTACATGTCACAGATATAAACATAGTGTGCCTATCTAGTTCTTAGCATTCAGTTCTTGATACTTTATTATGCTAAATTTTCTATGGTTGAAAATTCAAATACTAGTATGTTAATAATAGTATGGAAAACATGAGTGAATAGATTTTGAATATGGACATGAGGGATTCTCTTATGAGTGAAATGTGTGAACTTTAGTGCCCCAATTTTTTTTACCTATTTTTGTAACTTAGGGGACCTCGGATTGAAAAAAATAAACTTCCCTTCTCTTTTTGAACTTTGATCCTGATATTTGGGGTCATCCAAAAGGAGTTTTAGTTAGTGAAGTTCTCATAAATATAAAGTTCTATGTAATAACACATTAATAAAAGATTATGGGTTCAATGTATTTATTAGCAGCCTAGTTTTGTGGGAGATTTTTTTTGCTTATACTTACCTATATGCCTCATTTTAATATGGCACTTGAGTTTACCCTGGTCAGTGAGAGGTACAGAATTATTTATATGCTTTTCACTTTGACAACATCTCTGAAATTTATTGGTGTTTTCTTTTTTAAAAGTGTTTTTATCTATGACTATGAATAACTGTAGTATTTAACACACATGCATATTTGATGATTAACTTTGGTTATGAGCTACCCTACCTCAGTTCACATCATAAATTCAGGCAATGAAGAAATATCTTGGACAGAACACTCAGACTTAGATCTGGGCAGAAATAACTTATGATGTTTATTTTATATTCCATGATGCAAATGTAACCTAGTTAAATAATCTAAGATTTTAAAGAAATCAATAAACATTTGGAATTCAGGGAGAATTTTAATACATCATTTCATGTTGTTGGGTAATGTGAAATCTAATATGCTTTACCATTTCCAGGAATCCCTCTCCTGGGCTCTGTTTGCCCAGAAGGCACTCAGTTATTACATACTCTGATTGGTGGGCCCTTTGGAAAAGTAGTTGAGTAGTTGGCCCTGAGCCATCACACTTCCCCCACTCTCCAACTTGGCTATAGAGTAAGTGGCAATTAGTAGTCCATCATCTTTTATAGTCTTCCTCTGATGGCACAAGCTGGACACAGACCTTTACCTCCTCACCCTGTTCCCCTTTGCCCCCACCACTTACCTCTTTTTTCCCACCCCATGCTTGTATTGATTTGGGGGTTATTGGACTTTGAGTGGTAGGTACTCAAAAATAGGAGAACTTTTTTGCTAGCTAACGAGTCATTTTCCTAAGTGTCTATTGATGTGGTATATAAATGCTAAAAAGTCATTTATGGTAAAAAAAAAAAAGCCAGAATGACTGAAATAGGGAATGAGTGTCTAATTTTCTGGTTAACATTTTCCCTTAATGTTAATCTACGTCTTTGCCTTAGCAAATAGGTATAGAATCCATGAACTTTCCACTCCCCTAAGACTTAGGAATAACATAGAGAGGTTAAAAAGATTTGTCCAGGGTCACACAGATAGGATGTATCAGAAGTAGGATTTAAGTCTATATTTTCCTGCCTCTAAGTCAAATATTCTGCCTTCCTGTTTCATGGTTTAGCAAGTACATTAGTTAACACAATCATTTATTTTTGATGTCTCAGTGCTTTATAATTTATTTTTCTGAATAATAATTCTCATTGTACAATCCTCTAGATATAATGGGAAAAAGGAATAGAATATTTCTTTGAATTTGATTGGTTAACTGTAGTAGGCAGAGCACTGGAGTCAGATGTCTTGGATTCAAATCCTCCTTTGCCACATAGTAGTTCTATACACTTGAGAAAAATCTTTTAATTTCACTGTGTCTTGGGTATCTCAATTGTAATTTGAGGGGATTGAAACTGATGGTTTCTTATATACCTTCCAGCTTTAATTTTCCAAATGCTTTGGACTACAGCCTGAACATGCAGCCTGGAATTCCACCAACCCAACCCCTTTCTCCCAAACTTTCTCATTCTTCTAACACACACACTAAGCAGTGTTATTTTTGACTTCTTTGGGAAGAGAGAGAATTCAGCTTTATTCCATTCAATTTTTGCTTCTTATTGGACTGTGAGGAATGCCTTTGTCAGAAATTGCTTAAAGGATCACTAGGATCACAGGTTAGACCTTGGAAGGACTGAAGAAGTCATCTTATCTATCTCCCTCTTTTTAAAGATGATATTCCCAGGGAAGAATTGAAGGTCAAGTGGGAAGGAAATAACTGAACCATTGTAACAATTCTGGTCCTGTGTTTTCAAAGCCTTGGTAATTTCTATTCTATCATGTCACCATCAAAAGTGTTAAGAAAGGAACTATCTATCTTCTTGGCCATCTGATCAGAGGAGGTATGCTTCTTAGTCCTTCCCCTATCATCCTACACTTTTACTTGTATATTTATTAGAAATTTTATGACATTCTGCTTGAATTAAAAGACATTTCTCTTTCCAGGATGATAGTGTTAGGAATTTGCTCTTTAAGGCCTATATTCCTTTCCTTGACCTTTCTATCTAAGGTCCTGAAGTGTCTGTGTGGACACTTTGCCAAGCACTTGGCACTTTGTCAGGCACTTTAACTTTTTTAGTTAAACAAAGTTAATAATGTTAGTAGAAATGAAAGGAATGGTGGAATAATTTTTTTTATTGCAAAGTAGGTTGTGAAACTCTAAATAAGAATATTGCATAGGGATACATGAAATAAGAAAACTGTAAAGGAGCATATCAGCCCAAAATGTGGGGAGAAAGGGATGATGAAATCTTAAAAACATGTTTTGGAGATGCTAAGGAGGAGATATGGTTTCCCCTTAGATTTTTTTCAATCATTTTTTCTTAGTGTCCCCCAAAAGTGATCTTGAAAGTACAAAATTTCCTGAGTATCTCCCATTCCTATGCTATAGCCCAATAAAATAGAGGAACAGAGCACAGGGAGCCTGAAACAAAATTTCAAGTAAATTTTCATTGAGATAATGAATGTGAATCCTGGGAAGAAGGATTATTACTATGAATGGAAAAAGGATACAGAGAGAAGACCAAGAATGGTTTGTAGTCTTCCAGAGATCATGAGGTGATGGCATGTATGTTGAGGAATGGGAAACTTAAGAGATTTAACCCATAACTTAGAGACAAATTGACAGGAGTCATAGCCCTAAAGACTGCTATCTAGAGAAGTATTCAGACAAAGGGTCAAGAGAGAGATAGGTTTAGATGGTATTCTTTTTTATTCAATTCAACTAATATTCATTAAGTATCTAATATGTGGGAGGCACTGAGAAGGTGAAAGCAAAAACCAAAATAGTCCTTGCCCTCAAGAAGCTTACATTTTTAATGGGAATAAAAAGGAACAGGGAGAATTGAACATGTATATAAAGATGTATTTTAACAAGAAATAATATTAAATTATGTGTGACATTTACATAGTGCTTTAAAGTTTACAGAGTGCATTACAAATTTATATTTTATTCTCACAGCAGCACTGTGAGAATTTGTCTGAACTTAAGTGTCTGAAGTTGAATTCACACTGAGATCTTCCTCATCCTAGATCCATTATTTTACACATTATGCTATCTAGCTATCAAATATGAGGAAATTGTTTTAAAAAAAGAATAAACTAATAAGGAAAAGGTAAAATTTGAGCCTCAAAGAAATATGAGATTTCTGAGAAGTGAAGATACATTTTGACCATAGCTTTGTGCATATGCACAGACTTAGGTAGTGGGGTCTCCTAGTTTTTTTGGAAAGTAAAAGGTGTGAAGGCAATTCATGTGAAATTTGGAAGAGATAGCTAGGTGGCACAGGGCAGCTAGATGGTAAAATGGTTAGAGAACTGGGTTTGGAAGTCAGAAAACAAATCTTCAAGAATTCATATCCAGATATTTACCAGCTATATGACCCTGGGCATGTCACTTATTTAAGTTCCTCAGATGTAAAATGAGTTGAAGGACATGGCTAACCATTTCAGGATCTTTGCCAAGAAAACCCCAAATGGGGTCACAAAGAATTAGACTTAGTTGTCTAAGTAACATGAATGGAAAGTTATTTTTTTTAACAATTCTATATTGAGTTTCTTCCAGGGGAAAAGCAAAACACTTGACATAGTATCCAAAGAAAAATGAGGCACATTGCTAGCCTGAGTTTCATCTTAATTTGCATAGTATCTTGTGGAGTTGATAAAATTCAATGTTTTCAGTTGGTACTAATCTAGGTAACATCATTTGTAAATGTGAAATATTTGAGTTGTTGGTAATTTGTACCCTTTAATCTCATCGTATTGTTGTTAAGTTTAGGTGGGTACTTGAGCTGTGGAGACATGAATACATATTACCACTGCTCAAGAGCAGTCAGAATATACAACCTCTCTATTGCCTCTAGAACAAAAAATATAAAAACCTTTCATAAATTGACTACAGTTTGCTTTTTCCAGGCTGATTTTTCTAATCCACAGCTATAATACCTTCCCCTCTCAGGTTACCTTCTATTCATTCTACATATCTCTTGTATGAAATTTTCATGTTGTATCATCCACTAGAATGTGAGTCTCTTGAGGACAGGATCTGCCTTAGCCTTTATTTGTATCCATAGTGATGAATTGAGTGCCTGGCAAGGAATAACAAAGAGGTGTTGATTGAAGGACCAATTGACTGATCTTGCCTTTCTCCCTCTCACATATTCTACCCTGCAGTTAAAGTTTCCCTCTTTGTCTAGAGAAAAAAATTCATCTTATTCTATGTGATATTCCATCCCCCATTTTAATGCTTTTTTACTCAATTCTCAATGCCTGAAATACTCTCCGTTTTTCTCATATGACTTTTGGAATCCTTAGCTCCCCTTAAGATTTAAATCAACTCCCATCTCCTATAATAGGAGCTTTTTTGATTGCCCTAATTAGTGCACTGATAATGTTTGCCCTTTGTTCTCGAAGAAAACCTTGACATCAGAGAAGTGATGCCATGACGGGTACATGAAATGGAATAGAGTGAGGGGGTGCTCTGTTAAGTCACCAGCCTCACTTTTCCTCCACAACCATCTGGGTCCACAGACCAGATATGAATCAGGATGACTGGAGAGACCCTGGAAGAGAGGCAATCAGGGTTAAGTGACTTACCCAAGGTCACACAACTAGTAAGTGTCAAGTGTCTGAGACTGGATTCAAACTCACATCCAAGGCCACTCTAGCTCTCTCTAGCTGTGCCACCTAACTGCCCATTAGTTCACTGTATTCCCCTTGGATTACTGTGTATTTAGGGTATATGGAATTTCCTGGAGGAGTGGCACCTCTGGTGTGAGGGCTTATGAAGCCCTTATCAGGGATTCTCATTCACCTTCAGTCATTCCTCACACATGATTCCAAGAAGATGTAGCGTGAACAGTTGCCACACCCTGGAAAAATAACCTCAATAGACAGACTAAACCAGGTTAAGGATAACTAACAGGTCTCAAACTCATCAGTGCATTGAGGGGGGTGTCTACCCCAAGCATATGAAGACTCAAACCCTCCCCAGTGGAATTGGAAAATGAGAACAATTTGCTCCAACAATCATAAAGTAGGCTGAAGCAGGCCCTGTGGAGTACTGAGAGCTTGGTCAGACACTGAAGATACCAAGGTCAACCACTGTATCCCAGGCCATGTCCAGTCATCCTGACTTTTGTCTTGCCCCTGGACTTCTATCTCTTTGGAAAAGAGAGAGAGGCTGATGACCATGAGACTCTGTCTCACAAATCCAATTCATGGGCAAGTCAAAACATTACTTGCGATTCAAAAGAATAAACAACTACTTTGTATTTATTATGTTTCTATCCTGTATTTACTTAGATGTGCACCTGTTTCATTTTCTCATTAGGTTCAATGTAAGTTCCTTAAGGACAGTGATTGTTTTGCTTTTTGTCTTAATATCTTCAGTGACCAATAAGGTGGTGGGAGTATAGCAATTCAGTAAGTATCAGCTGAATAATGTGTGCTGGACTGAAGGGGACAAGACAATCTCCAAAACAGCAAGAAAGAGTAAGAAGTAGAGGCAGGACTCAAGGATACTTTTGATTATACTCAGGCTATATGTGATATGGATTCTTCAATTTCTCTGAATTATAAATTCTATCTGTGTAGTCTAATCAACTTATTCCTCTACTCAAGAAAATAAAGTGACTGCTGATTGCCTTTGGTGTAATCTTTAATATGGTTCTTGATGGAAGATCAATTTTTGTGTATGAGTAAAGATATCAAAGAAAGTACCTGAACTCTACCAGTAAAAGGAGTGCTATTTCCCCTCTTCTTACACTTAGAAAGACACTTTCAATTTAGTTAAACTATTAAGCTATTTTTTGCTCTTCATTTTTAAAGACAACCAATAGGCATAGAAGTCCAGTGGCAAGGCAAAGGAGTCAGAATGATGGGAGATGGCGTAGAATGCAGTGGATGATCTTGATTATTTCTATGTCTGGTCAATGTCTGTCTTGATGATCTGCAGAACCTGCTTCAGCCTACTTCATGACTGCTAGAACAAATTATTCTCATCCACTCATTCCATCAGGGGAAAGTCTTCATAAGCTTGGGGTAGACACCCTCTGAACTCACCTTGAGGCTTGTTGGTTATCCTCAACCAGATTTAGCCCATCTGCAGAGACAGTTTTACCAGGGTGTGACTGATGAGCATGCTACAGCTTCTTGAATACACATATGAGAGTTGGGTGATGAGTTTTACATTAAAGATGGGTGAGCACCCCTGAAAGGGGTGGAAAACTCTCACACCAAGGGTACTACTCCTTCCTGAACACCTCTAATATCATACTATTAAACACCTACTATGTGTCAAACATTAACTAAGTAATGGGGATGTGAAGACCAAAATTAAAATTGTTTCTGCCTTTTGAGTAGTATTCAGTTTGCTTCAGACCTTCCAGATCTTGAAACTTTGTTAGAGATAGCTATCACTCTGAGATGGCAAGTAAAGAGGGAAGGATGAAGGAAAAAAATGTTTCCAACCTCTCCCACTCCCAGCATTGCTACAGCATTGCGAAATAGGTATTGACAGATTGATTGACACATACTCGGCAATTATGAGTTACATAACATAATAAACTAATTCCTTGTGTATTTCCATTTGCTTATCTTTAATTACAGATTTATGGCATTCTTCAGGCTTAAAGATCTTTTGAGTATCTATTTAACAACATAAGTCTGTGTCTTTTTCTTTTTTTTTTAACCTTAGCAGGATATGGGTTCTTGAATCTAAAAGCTAGAAATGTTTTTAATTCAGTTTGACATAAAATAGAGCAAATATTGCTACCATCCTAAATTTAGTAATATTAAACACTTTTTAAGGAAGTTTCAAAGACTAGACTAATATTTTTTGGAGTTTTGGAGTCAGAGGACCTCTCTTCAAAGCCTGCTGCAGACTCTTACTTCTATGACACTGAGCAAGTCACTGGGACTAAAGTGTTTTTATCTGCATAATGAGGGAGTTGAAAGGTAACTTCTGAAGTCCCTTCTAGGTTAGGGACTTTTTTTTTAACATTAAGACCTTTGCCATTATAGTCTTTAATGTTGTTAATTGATCCCTGTGCCTTGGGGACAAAATTTTTTTTTAATTCTTTTTTGATACTACTCAATCAACCCTTCTTAAACTGTGGAGCCCAAACTGGATTGTCAATATTTGCTTAGGTCCTGACTGATATCTAATGTAAAGGTACAAATTAGTTCTCCCAGCTTTTGCTTTCATTTGCTGGCTTGGTTTTAAGGGAGTAGTTGCTCCTCTTAGCTTAGGTCCTTGTTTATCCTGTGGGACCATCATAAACTATTTCTTCTGAACCCTTAGCTAGAGTGCGTGTCCCTAATATGAAGCCCACACAATTAACATGTAGCAAAGGGTATAATCTACAAAGAGGCGTGATAATATTATTATAGTAATCACTAGATCTCTCCTTCCTTTTCTTTTTCTGCTGAAAGCTGGGAAACATTCTCCCACCAATACACAAGGTATCTATGGCATTGATCAATTTATTGGTAAATATTTATTAGGTGCCTATTATTACTCGGGAGTATAAGGGGTTTTTCAGGGAGTCATAGGAGTTCTAGCATGTGGGCTTCACAAACCCTTTCAGAGCTACTCATTTACTTTTGGTGACTACTTATCACCCAACTCTCACCTGTGGATTCAAGAAGTTGTAGCATACTCATCAGTCATACCCTGTTAAAACTGTCTCTGCAGGTGAGTTAAATATGGTGAGTTAGGGGTGTCTACTCCAATCACATGAAGACTTGAGCCTGGGTAGAACAGGTGGATGAGAACCATTCCTTCCAACAGTCATGAAGGCTGTGGATTGCTTAGAGCTTGATCAGACACTGAAGAAACAGGGATCATCCGTGGTATCTGAGGCCAACTCCAGTCATCCTGACATTTGTCTTGTCACTGAACTGCAGTGACTGGAAGATAATGTGAAGCTGTTGATTTTGTGTAATTCCGCCTCACTTAAAACCAATTCAAAGGCAAGTCAAGATCTCACCTGTGATTTTAGTGGTTCTCTTCAAAAATGAAGGACAAACAACAACTATGTAGCATGTATTATGGGATACAAGTAAAATGAACAAAGCAATTCCTAGAGTGGACACAAACTTAAAGTTCAAAGGCAACAAAACATATGTGTGTGTGTGTATTATATATGTATACAAAATACATATGTATGTATATTTGGAACATATGGGCCAGGATGGAATTTATAGGCCAAGTCAATTCACAATTCCAGAACTATAGGACCTGAATTAATTTGTCTCCTCTTGGAGTTATCTGTGGTCAAATAATCTCTCATGAGTCTGTGTCTAGCTCTATTCTCTGATGCTGGAGTTTACATTTCATAAAAATATTTACTTCTTGGCGTGGTTGTAGTTCTATCTCTATGAATGACTAGAGTATGGGTCTTTACTTTATCAAATGGATCTCAAACTCTTGAAATGACTTTCCAGCTGCTTGATGGATGTCTCTTACTTGGCAAGCAAATAATCTGGCTAATGGAGGGAAACAATCTCCATCTTCCTCCCTACAGTGTACAGCTAACTTTGACTCTTGGTTGGTGTTCACTCTTTTTTAAATTTTTTTTTAGGTTTTTGCAAGGCAAATGGGGCTAAGTGGCTTGACCAAGACCACACAGCTATGTAATTATTAAATGTCTGAGGCCGGATTTGAACTCAGGTACTCCTGAGTTCTACTGCACCACCTAGCCGCCCTTGGTGTTCACTCTTGAGGTACTAGATGGCTTGAATTTATTTGTGTGTGTGTGTGTATGTGTGTGTGTGTGTGTGTGTGTGTGTGTATCCAAAAGGACATATTTTGGACATAGCTACATCTATATCTAGATAAATGGATGTATGAATGCATGTACATATTTATATATGTATATCCCAAAGGGCACTACAGATGATCTTAGGTAGTCACAAGCTGTTTCTTTCTTTGCTTTCATGGGCTAAAGCCCTAGATTATACCCCCAATTTGATTAAGGCACTTCTTTACACATTGTTCTGAAATAATAAAACTCCTTAATAGCAAAAAGATAGAACCTAAAATAACAGAAACTCAACACAGAATGATAATAATTCTTTTTATATTGTTTGTTGCAATTACAGAATACTTTCTGACACTTCTTAGGTAAAATATACAATTATTTTTAAAGAAAAATGATACCACCATTATTATATTTACTGTTTTTCCAAATGAGCAGGTTGATGTGCTTAGATTAAGTGATCTTCCCAAGGTCTCACAATTGACAGCTAGAAATCCTAGGACTGAATCTACAACACTGGTGCTATAGATAATTAGAAGGCTAATATTTAATGCTGATTATTTCTGGAGAGGAAAAATGACAGAATAACTGGATGGGTACTTGTGAAGCAAGGAAGACCTGAGTTCAAATCCTACCCACCCCTGATACATATGGTCTGTGTGACCCTGAAAACTTGGTGCTCTAGGCAACCATTTAAGCTATAAATCACAGAGAATGTGACTACCTCTGTTTGTAGAAGGAGTTTCTTAACCTGGGATTTTCTATTTTAATGAAATTACTGAACCTGTCTTTCCCTATCTATGTTTTTCCCCCACTAAGGACACTGGGAAGAGAAAATAATATGATTGTCAAAAGTTACAGTAAAATTGTCCTCTGATAAACTAAAAAAACCATAATGTGCCAAGAGTAAAACAGAAACTAGGCAATACCCAACATCTTATACCCTATACCAAAATAAGGTCAAAATGGGTACAGGATTTAGACATAAAAGGTCATAAACCAACTAGGAGAATAAGGAATAGTCTATCTGCCAGATCTATGGAGAGGAGAGGAGATAGAGAGATAGAGAACATTATAAATTGCAAAATGGATAATTTTGACTACATAAATTACAAAGGTTTTGCACAAATAACACCAATGCAACCAAGATGAGAAGGAACATAGATAGCTAGGAATTTTTTTTTTTAACAGTTAGTGTTTCTGATAAAGGACTCATTTCTAAACTATAGAGAGAACTGAGTAAAATTTACAACAATACAGTCATTCTCCAATTGATAAATTGTCAAAGAATATGAACAGGTAGTTTTCAGATGAAGGTATTAAAGCTATCTACAATCATATGAAAAATACTTCAAATCATTATTGATTAGAGAAATGTAAATTCAAACAACTCAGAAGTTAACATTCCCCATCAGATTGGCTAATAAGAGAGAAAAGAAAAATGATCAATGTTGGGGAGGATGTGGAAAAACTGGGACTCCTGAAGGCCAGGGTTCAAGTCTGTTCTTTGATATATATTGATTTCATGATCCTGGACAAATCATTTAATTTCTCAGTACCCCAGGTAGCCCTCTAAGATGAACCCTTTTAGGCAGATGGTGACTTTTCTTGATAGGAATGTCACCACAATACTGGCTCCTTATTTTGATGAGATAACAAGTATAGTTATTG
Source organism: Macrotis lagotis (assembly GCF_037893015.1). Taxonomy (NCBI): domain Eukaryota; kingdom Metazoa; phylum Chordata; class Mammalia; order Peramelemorphia; family Peramelidae; genus Macrotis; species Macrotis lagotis. Next base: position 132,369,144 of record NC_133663.1, on the reverse strand, counting down.
TGCCCTTCTAGGACCTAAGACAAAACTAGTAAGATAACCTATCTCTTTGGGGAATTGACTATTTAGCCTCTCCAACTCTTTTTTTTATTTTTTATTTTTTGGCAAGGCAATGGGGTTAAGTGGCTTGCCCAAGGCTACACAGCTAGGTGTATCTGAGGCCAGATTTAAACTCATGTCCTCCTGATTCCAGGGCTGGTACTGTATCCACTACGCCATCTCTTTTTGAAGCAAAATTTGTCTTTCAAGAAACTGAATTCATTGTACTTAATAGATGCTTAATAAATGTTGTAGGATTAACATTTTAATCTTTGAAGTTCCATGTGTTACAATGACAACTGCTGAAGATCTAGAAATGAAAATTCTTGCCACCACAGTCCTTGATGCTTTCCAGTAATTTAATATCAGAAACTGATATAATTTTACCAATGGCAATGATTTTTAAAAAAGAGGAATTGTCACCTGCTTTTCTTCCTCACCCTAAGGACCATGGAACCTTTAAATCTGATTTATAGGGGAAACCTTGTATGTGTGGTACTTTCATCTCTTAGAATGTGAGTTCCTTGACAGCAAGGATTGCTGTACTTTTTTATCTGTTAACCCTAATTCATAGCATTCACCATCTCTATGTGCTTTGCACACAGTAAGCATTTAATAAATGCTTCATTCACTGATTCATTCATTTAATCATAGACTATTTTATCCATTGATATTCATTCATTACTCCATCCAACAAATATTTGAAACTTTGATGGGTATGAGGGATAGGAGTGGGAGAATGTTGGAAGGATTTTCTTGAAGCAAAAGAAAAAAAAAAGTTTGTGATGTCTTTATCCCTGAAAGTAAAGAATTTGGTTCAATTCAGAGCTTCTTTTCCCTGGTACAGAATTGTTTTATGGTCTTGATAGCCTAAGGCAAGAGTCAGTAGACAATCTTTCAGTAAAGGCTGCCAAGACTTCATTTATTCACTCTCATTTGTGTATCGGGAGCTAACAATCATTTCCCCTTTCCAAAGGGCATTGGGAACCTCCACATCAGCCTGGAGCCAGGTCATTTAGAAAGCAATTGCAATACAGATATGCTAATGTTTATACTGAGAGGGCAAAGAAGCTAGGAAAAGGGAAAATGTGACCTCTTGGCCACAAGGTAGATTAATGTTGTCAGATCTGGTCAAAATCATGAAGCTGGCACAACTTGTATGTCTATCTCCTTGTCCCACTCTTTCTAGTTCTGGGGACTGTGTCCTTGCTCTCTGCTTAGGCTTCAAGTGTCTTCAAGCTCCCCCAACCCCTAATGGAACCTCTCAAAGAGAACCTTATACTATTTTAAGTGCTGATAATTTAAAGACTTATCTCCCTCAAGACAATTAAATTTTAACAGGGTTAAGGGTTTGATAAACTGAAATAGAGTTTCTGGCATCAGTGAATAGGTGAAAAATGGGGTTTCTCCCAGAAACAATGAATTTGTCTTTCATAAATAGTTGACAACATGGAATAGTGCAAAGAATGCTGAACTCAGAGTAAGGAGCAAACTGAGTCAGAGTTCTGCCTCTGATGCTTACTTAGTAGGTGCATGTACAAAGACAATCCATTTAACATTTCTTGCCTCAGTTTCTTTATAAAATGATGCTCATGATTGCAATCCTATTTGGTTGTTTTGATCCTCAAATGAGATAAAGTAAATAGTATTATCTAAAGATCTGTCATTACATAAAGCCCATTTCTGCTTTTGGAGAAACCACGTGTTCAGGATTAGAAGAAGGAATATAAGAGGATGTGAAATTTTAACCCTTTCAGAGCAAATGCTCAAGAAGAGAGTCTTTCCTTGCCCTTTCTTCAACCTTCATGACAAAGCTGCTCATGTCTCCTTTTGACTCTGCCTTGATAATTTACACAGAATACAAGTCTGAGATATACTTGGCAGTTTGTTTCTACTGGTTTTTGTGCCATTTATTGAACATTTTCTGGGAAATGATATTCAAAATTTGTTTATGTACCTGCTAATCATTAGCTCCTCCCAGGGAGCTAAAGGGATCTATGAAAAGAGACAAAAGAGATCCATGAAAAAAGAAAGAGATGCTAACTTAGATGAATAGCCCAGGAGGATATTCACTTTTTCAGTAAAAATAAGATATCTTACAGGGTTATTGTGAGGGTAAAATGGGATATGTATAAAGCCAGACTACTGTGCCTGGCAAATAGTAGGTGTTCAGTAAATGCTTATTTCTTCTTCTACCCTCTTTTAAATATGAAATTAAATCATTCATTCATATGTATTAATGATGTACTGCAAGTGCTATGATGTTATGCTAGATCCTGGGAGGATACAAAAACCAAAATGATTTGCCCAAGTAACTTACATTCTATAGGGGGAGACAATGTATATTTAAACATAGAAGTCTCTCAAAAGTTAATCCAAGATAATTTCCAGTGGTTAAAAGAGCTAGGATTGGAGCACCAGCACCTAAGGATAGAAGGAAGTTCTATAACAATAACATTTGAACTAAACTTGGAAGAAAATTAGGGATTCTCAGAAGTGAAGGGATTGATTCCAAGTTTGCCAAACAGCTTGATCAAAGGAATTGAGATGAGAGATAGGATTGTGTGGTGAGCAATGAGAAAGTCTGGACCATATGGAATGAGGCAACTAAGACTTAGAACCTTGGATCTGGAGGAGGGAAGATTTGACAGCCTCTGACTCACTTAACCTTGCTATCTCAGTTTCTTCATATATAAAATGGGTATAATAAAAGCATCTAATTCCCAGGGTGGCTATGGAAATCAGATAACATCATATATAAGGACTTCATAAACCTTAAAGCCCTATATAAATGCTATTATTATTCATATTATTATTCATTGTTATTGATACTAAAAAGGGCTAAAATGAAGTTGGAAACAAGTTGTAAAGGGAATTTAAAGCCAAATAGAAGGAGTTTATAGATCAGGGGAGTGGCAGTTCTAAGTTTTAGAATTCTCACTTTGGCAGCCTAGGGGAGGAATATTTTGTAGGAAACATCAAAAACTATTAGAAACATCTTTCTTTCTCAAATTGTTCCTCTTGCATTGGAGAAAGGAAAATAAAGTATCTTGGCATCATGACTGACATTAAAAACAAACTAAAGAATTATCAACTACTAGTTAAATAATCTCCTAATTAAGGAGTGGAGTATTCTTATAAGTACATAGCTTCCTCATGAAATGAATTGGATTAAAAACTGATATTAGTTTTTTAAAATCTGATAAAAAGAGCCCCTCCCCGCCCCTTTTTAAAGGAAACTCACATGTGGTTTTTAAAGTGTATTTTAACTGTTAAGATCACAGTAAGTAAATTAACTGAAGTGTAATAATTGGGTTCCAAGTGTTAGGATTGATAGATTTCATTGAAAACAGCACCCTGAGGTTTTCGCAAATTAAAGATGAAATCTAAATAAATCCTTAAATAACCTATGTGGAAATACTTTATTTGAGTTAATAACTAGCAAAAATATGCCTATCTCTAGAATCTTTACAACAGAATCTACCTATTGTTACTACCTTGCAAAAACCATCCTACTTGCCTTATGTGAAAATAATAATATTCCTATTAATAGCAAATAGAGAGACATTTATGGCTATTCATAAATCATTTATAAATGACCCTTTTGAATAAAGTGTTACTATGATTTCTATTAGCATAAATTTGACAATCATATCCTGCACAAAAGGGGTTTATTCTTTTCTTTTGAATGCAGATATAAAAATTTATCATTTAGCTCGGTAAATTAAACTCATAAAGTTTCAGTATGTCTTTATGTAGCTATTCAACCCTTCATTGGGAGTAAACTTACTATAAACTTAAATGCATGTACATGAATATATAACATTGAATGGAATATGGATAGTCATGAAGAATCTAGTTCACCCAACTTGTGAAAGAATGATGACTTATGGGAAAATTCAAGGAACCCTTAATTGGCGTAGAAATGATCAGTTATAGAAAAAAGCATAAGATGCATATGGAAACCTGTGACATCTGTTGTCTTTTTATACTGTGCCTCTCAGAATGAGTGTGTGCTCATGGGACTTACTGAGCACATTTCTATGACTTTTCTTTCTGACAATGACACTGCTTAAATTAAGATTAGTTTTTTCACAGTTCTATCAACACCTATCTTGGGAGTCTTATGATTTGGGAGTGAGAGGAGAAAAAACCCTGAGGAGAAGGAAGAAAAAGGTGTTCCATCACTGCTGGGTATAAGTAAGAAAAGCCTTTTTTGGAGGTTACCAGATAAATATTAAAAAAAAGAGTAAGAATCTTTTTGATCCTTACATTAAAGCTCAAAATGGTTTGCTAAGGGCACTATGGACATTTATTTTGGGGATAATGGAATTTCTTGAGAGAGAGTATATACCTGGGTTCAAGTTCCGTCTTTGTTAGTGGCTGTATAACCTGGAGTAGGTCAGTTAATTTCTTAATAGTCTGGAGTCTATAGAGCAGTAGTATCAAATTCAGATAGAAATAGGGGCCACTAACCCATAAATAAGTGATCCCAAGGACTGCATATTGACTTAGTTTTAAAATGTAACATTATCTATGCTTTGTTATAATTTTACTTATTTTGCTATATATTTCTCAATAATATTTTAATCTAGTCAGGGTTGCATTTAGAATTTTTTTTGACCCAACATGTCTGATACCTCTGTTATTGATATCTTCCTAAAATGAACAATTGTGAGATGAGTGCTAATCTGAAATTCTCTGTAGACAGAATTTTCTCACCTGGGAGATCACTATACCAAAGAAATCACTGGCTCCATATTTCTCCACAGAATGCTTTAAGTATGGGCCTGAAGCAAGACAAAATGACCTATAGAGATTTCTTCTACTTCCACAATTAGATGATAATTTCAAGCTACCTTGACAAATTGAATTCAACAAACATTTATTAAGTACCAATTACATGCTTGAACTCACTGTGGTAGGGGTTAGGAATACAGATAAAATAAAACCTTTTCTGAGAAAGAGTAGGATATAATTCAATTGACCAAAATTCTTCAGGGAATGTCAGTCCAGGAGGGGGCTAGAAGCTCAGAGATTAAAAAGGAAGTTGTCTAAAGAAAAAACTGTAGATAAACTGGGAAAGCATCAGTCAGTTAGATCTGGAAAAGATATATTAAAAATGGAAGCAATAAGTGGAAAAAGAAGATGAATAGAAAAAATTTGCCCATAAGTCATTTTTGAACTCCAATTATACAGTTGTCTGGAGAATGAACTTATAATCGATTCACTTTCAAATGGATTTTGAATGGCAGCCAAAAGAAGAAAAAAATTCTTAATTTGGGGTGTCCAGATGATTTTTGTTGTTTTCCTGAGTATGTGTGGTGGTTCATTTGAGCATTAAAAGAGTTTTAATCTGCCCCATTTGGTCATTGTACCTTAGCAGATAGGAGAAGAGAGCTGAAGAACTGAAGCCCAGAAAGTGGCCCAAGTAAAAGCTGTATTTTGTCTATAGATAAAGCAATGCATAGAAGGAAATAGCCGAGTACTGTAGAATGATATCACCACAGGACATTGAAAGTTCTGCAACTTTGATGGTTTATGTTGCTCTGGCCACACATGTACCCTGATTACTTGATCCTAATCAATGTGTAAGTTCTCTGGAATGTTCCTAGTTATGACTGTATGGCCATCACCTACTGGTTATGTGTGGCAACCAATGGAAGAGTATTACCTATGTGTACATGAGAGAGATAATTTCTTTTAATTTTCTTTTATATGATGTTTGATAAGACATCTTTTGCTTTGAACTAATGCGTATTCTGGCTGGGAAAAATAAGCATGCTGGTGGAGGCTCATGAGTATTATTTTAATGCCTTTAAAGACCTCTGAGATGGTATCCCAGGTCTCCTATTTATTTCCATAATTTGGTAGAGTTCCTAAACAGATAGGTTATGGGGATGTTGTACATAGAATTTACTTATATTTTAACAATCCAGTGATATAATCTTTCATGTACTCCATTGGAAAAGGTGAAGAAATGTGAACCCAAAGATAGCCCATTAAGATGCATTTAGTATTAGTTAAACAACTGAACTCATAGAGTAATTATTAATGGTTTGATGTCATCTTGGGAGAAGGTTCTTAGAAAAGAGGCCCAAGGAATTTTTATTTGATCCTATGCTGTTTAACATCTTAGCAGTGATATAAATAAAGATATTATGTTAACAAATCTGCACATGATACAAAGCTTGGAGGGATAGTTAATAAGCTGGTTGATAGACAAGGATTAAAACAGATTAGTTGTCTTACCTGCTAAGTGAGGGGACTCAACTTGATAACTTTTAAGGTTCCTTCTCAGTCTAAATCTGTGCTCTTAAATGTCCATTCTCTTAAGAGGAAATTTAATAGTGATAAATGTAGTTTTCTATTTGGATTCAACAAACAAACTTCACAAGGACAAAATATGGTGGTAAGATAAGACAGAAGCTGATCTGAAAAAATATCTTGAAGTTTTAGCTGATTTCCAACTCAATGTGAATTTTAATATGCCAACCAAGAAAATTAATGTAGTCTCACATTGCTTTAAGAGAAGCATAGCTTGCTCTTTTCTGGACACAGCAAGTACAGAGTATTGTCTTCATTTTAGAGGTGATTGTGATTTCCAAAGTGGATCTCCAAGTTGGGTGCTTCTGCCACATATTATTGTCCCCTCCATCACCACTTCACTAAATAAATCCTTAAGTAACCAATACATTATTAACCTAGGCGCTTAATAGCTTAATTCAAAATAATACTGTCTGACTCAATAACATAATAGACCTATTGTTGATACTATGTGATAACCATCAATCTTTATGTAGTATATTCTGGAGGACATCAAGAAAAAGCTGAATAATTTCTTCATGTATATATTGGAGAGGGAATTCTTTTTCTGACATCAACTCAGGACATCTTTATGGCCAAATCTCTCTTCTCTTCCCTAAGTATTTGAAATGCTCCTCTCCCTAAAACTTTTTGGGAACTTTTTAGTAGAGTAAAACTTTAACAAACTGGAAGGTACTTTGAAGACTAACATTTTCCCCCTTCATTTTAAAAATTAGGACATTGAGATGAATAAACATGAAGTGTTTACAATTAGTTAATGACAAAATCAGAAGAAATCAAGCCTTCTGATCTATAGCCCAAATTTTTTTCTATTCTGCTTCAAACTAAAATATGTGTATTTTTATACTAGTATAGCTGTGGCCTTAACCTTCAAAAGACAAGGTGAACTAGAAAAAAGAGACATTTGTGCATCATTTGTTTTTCTTTTTCTTAATAGGAGACAGTCAAATGAACAAATATCATTGATTCAGAATAATCAGTATTATGCCATTTTGTTATCAACTAAATGTTTTAACTTTACTTCAGAATTTAATCAGTTGAAGAAAATATACAGTGTTCCATCAATTACTGTGTTAAAAAAAATTTCTGTCACTACTTAATACTTTGGTGCCACATTTCAACATGATTCACTCCTTAGTTTTCTAAGATTGTGCCACCCAAAATCATTGTAATGTATTTTGTGAACAGGAATAAATCACATGTGACCTACTTCTATGAAAGTAATTGGAGCATATCAGTATTGTAGCTATTTGCATTAAGAAAGCTATGTGCCCATATTTATAAAAATAAAACCTTACTTTACAAATAATTTATCATTGAATTTTCTTTAATTCTTTGAAAGACCATCTTAATCCTAAAATTAATTCCAAGTTGATTCTAGTTATTTAATGAGAGTAATTTTCACATGGAATTTGTTGATGAATAAAGTGAAATCATGAACAAAGAATCACTAAATTTTCTTTCATAAAATATGATGGTAATATGCTTTTTAATGTCTTCAAAAAACTTTTAAAAGAGTGATAGATTCTGCAGCCAAAATACTCTTTTGTAAAGAAACATGGATGAGAATATAATTTTTGAGGTTAACTGTGTTTATATGTGTGAGTGATTATTGCATAAGGAGATTAATAATAAATCACAGAGATTTATAAATAAGTTATCTATGGGAAACTAAGCTAGGGCTTCTAATTTCTCTTTTACTTTGTACACAATGGCCTATTATCAAACTAGTTATAAACTATTTAGCAATTAAATCCAGATATTGTCCTGATTTTAGGTATCTCCTCTGGAGGTAAACATAGTTAGAGCCCTATGGTAGATTTTTATAGCTCTAATTTTTTTCTTATGATGGAAGTTATAGTAGCTTGAATAAACTCTGCAAGACTTTTCATTTACTCAAAATCAAGTTAGTAACTTCTCTTTGTTACAGGAAGATAAAAGATAAAAGACCACTAGAGTCCATTATTCTAAAAGTGATCATTTTTCAAGAAAACATACTTTAATATATACAGGATTTGATGGATCAATCAACAGTTATTTATTAAGCCTCTACCATATGCCAGAGCTGTGCTAGGCAGAAGGGGTACAAATACAAAAGTGAGCTAGTCTTTGCCTTCAAAGAGCTTTCATTCCACTGGTTGTTAATCTTCTCCTGAATAGTGACACTTGTTTTGCTCTTGCAGATGAAGTTCTATCCTTATTTTTAAAATATGTGTCATTTTTATCTTCTTTAAATCTAAGCTCAGACATTAACTATCTATGTGACCCTGGGCAAGTCAATTCACCTTGTTTGTCTCAGTTTCCTCACCTGTAAAATGAGCCAGAGAAAGAAAGGACAAATTACACTGGTATGTTTGCCAAGAAAACCCCAAATGGCATCATAAAGAGTTGAATAAGAGTGAAGTGACTGAACAACAACAATCGTTCCTATATTCTTCCATAAATATACTATCCTTACAACTAATTTTCAAAAATCACCAGTACTGAAAAGATGCTCATTTATTTTATATAACCACTTTGGAGCTATCTATGTAACAATTCTTTTCATAGCTTCTAAAACAACCATCTCTAAGACAACTAAAACATGAATCTATGAAGCACTCTTTCAAAGCAGATTCTTTTGGAAGCTTGTTTGAAAATGAAGAGAAAACACATTTTAATTTTAAGATCAACTCTTTAATTCTTATTAATCTGGCATTTTTTACACCAGACATATAGAATCAATATTTTCATATGTATTACATAAATGAAATTGAAATTAGTGAATATCCTAGGTTATTCAAACTGATATGACACAGAATAGCACAGCTGCATTTGATGTTTTCTAGCCTGGGTTAGTAGTCAGAATGGAGGAGAAAAAGAATGGGCTAGATGGAGTCTCATGATTTCAGATAACTATGATAATAGGCTTCACCTCTAACCCATAAATTAAAAAGTGACAGTAATTTATTCCCCAAACTGACTTCCAGGAATTTTCTACCCCACCCCTTTTCTTCTATTGTGCTTTGGGAAATCTTGGATGAAATATAGAGCTGTAGTAAGGAATTAACCAATAGGTATATTGATTATTGTAAAATAAAATTCTACCTTTTAAAAATGCATAGGATTAGACAATATAAAGAGAAGTAACAATATTGTGTTGGAGAAACAAGGTTATTCTTGAATGTAGCTGTCCATAGCACAGCTGGTATGATGTAAGATGAAAAGTCAGAAGTGTGAACTATTAGCAGGCGTTATGGACCCAAAGTATGGATCTAGATTCTTAACATAAAACCAGTGTTGATACATCTGCTGATAGTGGTGATGGACTGTGGTGTCATATTATTCCCCTACTGTTCTTCCTCCACACTTCTGGGGATATCAACAGCAGTAATCATCAGGCAGGGCTCAATTGATTATCCTCAAAATTTGCTTCTGCTATTGACTATAATGGAAAAAAATTGTGCTTCTGAATTATTCAGAATGAAAATATACACAGAAAAAATCGATAAGGCACATCTGATATTAAAGACAAATTAAAGCAGGCAGTAGAAAGAGGCTTGAGGCAGCTGCTCCATACAAAGAAGAAAGCGTTTTGGAGATAAAGGAAGAATGTTTTCTCTTTTTCAAGTGGATGTTCTATTATAGCTGTCAAAGCTTTTCAAAATTAACATCTTTATTAATGGAGACAATAGGACTTCCTGTCCAAATGGTTCCTTATAAATGGTAGAATTTTGTTTCAGATTCTCCTACAGTAATTTCTCTTGTCTCCCCACAGTTTTTTTTAAATTAGCTGCAACATTCTATACTGAAGGGATTAAATTATAGAAAAATGTTCAGGTCAGAAATATAACATTCATAAATATGAAGTCAGAAGCTAAAGACTTAGCAGATTTTGACTGGAAGAAGGAATTGAGTTTAATTAGTGAAGAGGGGGAAAATATGTTTCTTATGACTACAACAGTGGAAAAAACTTCTTAATTTGAATTATTGATATAAAAATCCAAGACCATGGAAGTGTGTGTGTGTGTGTGTGTGTGTGTGTGTGTGTGTGTGTGTACGTGTTTGCAAGTGGAGAGAGAACTTTGCTTTTGCTGTATTTTAGAACTGGAATTATTTAGTCTGAAATTCTAAAGAAAGGCAAACCCATATAACCTAATAATTCTGCCTACACAATTCATCTACACAAAGTGTGGTGTCATATTACACAGTCATTCAGTGAATTGACTCTATAGGTAGTCAGTTGGAGTTCTCAAACTCTCTTTTTCTCAACAGCAGACTGAATTATCTGGATAATTGCCTCACTGCTCCATTTCCTCTTGCCAGTGAGATTTTAGCCTTTCACATTCCTCTGTGCTTGGCAGGATGGGATTTTGGCTACTAACCCAGAAAACTATAGAGAAGCAGATTCTCCTCCTTTGGGGTCAGGAGCCAGTGTGAAGAACAAGAGGTTTTATTAGGTGGGAGGGAGCAAACTCCCATTCTTGGTTGAAGTGTCACTCAATTAGGAGTCTTTCCCTATACTGCTGAGTAGAGAGAGAAAAATCTCCAGGGACCTTATTCTATTCCAACTCTCTACTTCAGAGGTGAAAAGTCAGCTCAGTAGTTGGAGAGGCATGCTCTTCCATGGAAATTAGGAGGCACACTGAACATCAGAGGGAAGCATTTGCCCTACTGGAGAGAGGACTTTTTTTTTTCCCTTTGCAGACATTCATTTTGGTTTTTCCACCTGTGAATGAAATTACTGCTTTAAAAAATCAAGAGAAACAAATGTCCTCCTGTACTCTTTTCCTTTTCTCATCCCCCCTTTCCTAACTCTCCCTAAAACAGATATATAAATGGGTAGATAATATCTCTTAATGGTAATGTGTTCATAACCAGTGTAGACCTTTATTCTCTTAGAAACTCTTGTTCCTTTCAAGACTTAGCTCCACCGATATTTTGTATTTATTTTGAAATATAGTTTATAATTTCTTATCTGTGTACATGTGGTCTCTTGAGTACCTGGGTTCCAATAATGCTTCTGATGTTACTACTTATATGACTTTGGGCAGGTTTCTTAGCTTCCCTAGACTCAGTTGAGCTCCCTTTCAACTATAAATCGGTGATCACCTGATCTTCAGTAAAGTTTTTGAGGCAGAAACTAGTGTTGGTATTTTGTTCACCTGGTTAGTGTCTGACACATGGTAGGACAAAGACTTGTCAAACTGAATTAGACATATATTAGAATTGATGAAGTAAGCAAATAACTTTGAATCCTTGGCTTTGCAATACCTGAAAGGACTTTCCAACAGTAAGGGTTTGTATTATAAGCTATTGTGTTTTTATATTAATACCAGGGGCAGATATCCCAATATGCCTTGAGAATTTTCCTTGAGCTCTCCCTGCCCTGTGGCCTTGCCTTGGCCTTTCCTTAACTCCTAGCTTCCATTCTGGTCATGGATAAGGAGAAACAGACCATTAACAAGCTCACAATTTCCTTCTTTTTTCTCCTCCCCTGATTTCCTGGCAAAGCTCTAAATGTAGGAAAGACTGTGAGTTCCCCGGGGTCTTGCAATGGCCTGCCAGATAATGGTTGGCTAGGACAATCTCAGGAGCAAAGAAGGAACTCTAAACTTTGGTGGGCAGCCAGGTAAATTCTTTGAACTCTGACTACTTCTCATAAGATATAAACCACCAAATAAGCTTTCACTGAGAACGACAGCAGGGTGACAAGAGAGAATATTAATCTGGCACAGCAGCTGTTTGCTCTTATAAAACAGATCAGTCTTTATAATAATGGGAAATCCAAGAGGCAGGTTTGTTGATTGAGTTGAAAGTCAATGGGAATCAAGGAATCATCCATGTTGAATTATTAAGGATTTCTAAATTAAGCCTTTTGGAAGAAGAGAAAACTTCATAGAATCTTGCAGTATTTTCTGATTTCTTTGCTGCCATGTTTTAAGAAGTTAATATTAGACATCTGCAAACACATCAATCAGAAAATAAACAACAGGTGTCCTAAATAGATATAAATCAAAATGGATCTTTGCCTATTACATTTGCAGGGAGGTCTGGAATACTTTCAATGGATAATGGATGGGAGAAAAAAAAAAGAGAGTACCTATGCAGAGCTATCAGTAGAATTTGAAAGAGGATGGAAAATAAAAATTGATGTTGGGAAGAAAATCAAAAGAATATGCTCAGCAGTTTGGTCATCCTGATTTAGGTTGCCAGTTTGAGAAATAGAAAACAAATTGGATGAGGGTGAGTAGGGTTTATTTTTAAGATCATTTTCTATTATTAAAACAATACAATCATCTCTACTGTGAGTTGAATAGATTTTTTTTAACACTTTAATGTCACCAGTCAGCTTTCAATTCTAGAGACTATGGGAGAATAATGAAAAGAACTCTGTGCAATCAGAGGACGTAGGTTGAAATTCTGCTTTGGAGGCTTACTTTCTGTATGACCTTGCAAAAGCCACCTAACATCCCTGCGTTTCAGCTTCTTCTCTTGTATGATGAGGGTTTGGACTAAACAGAAATTCATACCAGCTCTAATTATAAGAACTTATGTGCCATGTGAAGAAAATTTTAAATACAGATACCTTTTCTGAATACTTTCAAATGCTTGGAATGTTTATGGCATTTTTCCAAATTAGTACCTAGAGACTGACCCAGTGCATTGCAATCTTGAGCCTGGATTGTAAACACTCAAATACAACTTGGTAAATTTATTTGCAAAAAAGGATTATTTTCAAGTTTGAGGTGGTGATGTGACTTTTCAATAACTTCATGAAAGCTCTGTGGAAAAGTGTGCATTATCCCTTTCTCCTGTTTGTTCTCTGTTTGAAGGGCACAGGACAATTTCATGAAGCACCTTTGCTACTTCTGATGCTTGTGGCTTTAATATTCCAGGCTGGAGTTACAGAGCTCTTCTACAGATGCTAAGCATTCAATCCTGAAGGCTCCACTTCATCATCAGGTAATTAGTATTTTCATTAACTTGCTTATTGTCAAGGAAAATGAGCCTTGATCATCTAATTTTTCCTCAATGAGTTGAATATTGTAATATATCTATAATTAATGTGCTTTATGCCACAAACGTGTAATGGAGTGGAAATCTGAGGCTGCTCCCAGCAGTCACTGTCAGTAAATGTTTGATGAATAAACAGAGACTTTCTAATGGGAAATGGTGGCGACTTTTATAAGCAGACACAATAAAGACTTTATTAACATACTTAAGAAGCATTCTGGGAAATAGAATTGAATGCATTATTACTGTAGGCTCCTTTTGTGAAAAGTAAATTTTACTGTCCCCATAACAAATGTTTGCTTGTTTGATGTAAGTTGTAGTATCAGTCCTTTATGGAGCATTCTACAATTTAATATAATGAAGCTTGAATTAGATACATATCCCCCATGGAGTTGGAATGCTAAAAACCCACATCAGAAACTCAATGAGTTAATTATTTGCACACCTGACTCACAGGGAGAGAAAGTGGTAAAGCCATTTGAGGATTTGAGGAAGTTGGTTCAACTTGAGAGTATTTACTTTGAATGATGGACGTTGGGAATATATGTTATGTCTGTGATTTCTATTTAACAGTTAAAAATGTGAATTTATACAAGAGATGGGGTAAATCTGAAAGCATATTTCTGAAAGATAAAGTAGTCTCTGAATCTATGGCAGTGGGAGATTTTACCAAAGGTACAATCTCACTGTACTCATGGTACCTTATAATTTTAGGTGATCTTATTGCTATTACTTAGAAGGTGTATAGAATCATATATATCTTAATGAATCTGTGATCTTCAATGGTCACAGAGTATTTCTTCCAATAATGCCCATCCTAGGCAACTCTTGTTTATGGGAAAAATTTGCCATATGGATTGCACCCCACTTGTGAGAGGTTTCTCTTGACTTCATAAGGGCACCAATGAAGAATGCCTTTTGGTGATTTGTTATTTCTTGTTTTTGCCATTTTCTTTTTCACTCATACAGTCTTTGAGAAAGTCTTTTACTCCATATTTCTCATACATCATTCTCTATTATATTGTAGCTTACTCACTTATTGGTCCTTTCAGTTATCCACTGGTGGGTGATTCTTTTCAATTCTTCAGACTGGAGGGTTTCATGTTTTTTGGCCACACAGCTACAAAGAATCACAATAGTAGATGCTTAATTAGTGTCCATTGACTTGAATTGAATAGCTGTAGAAGAGATCTGAAGAGGTCTTCAGACAGGAAATCAGGAATAGGAATATTATTATTCCTGCTTTGAAGTTGAGGCGACTGAGACCTAGAGAATTTAAATGAGTGTACCTAGCTATTGGTTTTAGGAATCATAAGGAACAAGAACTTAGATCTTTCTCTTAGTAATCTCTCTATTATGTAATATGCATATAAATTCTAAGTTATACATTTTCACCACTTTGTCCTCAATACTAAGGAAATGGTAATCCATATAAGATTTTGTGACATCCATTCATTCATTAAAGTAATTTCTATCAATTGAATCACCATATAGTTATGATAACTTCAGGAAAGAAGATAAAGGAAAAGGGTAGAAAATTTGAATGGAGAGGAACATAGTGATAGTTTGGAAAGAGGTAAGAAGGAAATAGGGCTTAGTCTGGTTTAAAGGAGGATTGAGTATAAGAAATGAAGAAAGCTATTCTCAAAGGACATTAATAAAGTTTAAAAGAGAAATTTGATGTTATTCAATTACAAGAAAATATTCATTTTTCTAGTTACAGGATGAGGAAGATTGAATAATATACAAAGATCCTGGAAAGATGGTTGGGGTTTTGAAGGACTTTAAAAGCTGAATAAACAAATTTGTATAGAGGGAATATGGAGCCATTGGAACCGATTTAGTGTAAAAGTCACAAAGTCAGATCTAGTCTTATGAAAAATTATTTTAGTTGGAGTGGATAGGATAGATTGGAAACAAGAGAAATTTGAGACAGGGAGACAGATCAGGAGGATGCTGCAGTAATCTAGGTGAGAGGTGTTGAGAACTTGAAACAACATGGTAGCTGAGTAAGTAGACAGAAAGGGTAAAATGTGAAAGATGTTGTGGAGCATTAAGGAAAAGATTTAGAAATCTTGGTGTTGTCATTCATAACCTTTGTAACCTTAGGAAAGTTAGTTGACCTCTGCAGTCCTCAGATTCCTCTTCTAGAAAATGAGAGGTTTGGACTAGATGAACTCTAAGCTCTAAAGCTATGATCCCACGATTAATAAGCTGCTGGCTCAGAGACTTAATCATTATCTTCATAAAATGTTAAGGATTAAGAGAAAGAAACTCAGGCTTTTTCACACCTTTTCATCTTAACTGTTTAACCCTGACTATTATTTTTCACACATACAAAGATCAGTGTGAGTCATTGACTATTATGGAATCATATCTATATTAATATCCCTTTAATGTCATTAAAAACAGAAATTGGCACTAGTTAGGGTCTGTAATTTTGGACAATGAGCTTGTAAAATACACATAGCCCTCTGTGGTTCTAATTGCAAAGTCACTTTGAGAGACCCCTGCAATTCACCACCCCCTACTCTCCCCACAACACAAAAACCTTTTCCTGCAGAAATTGATTTTTCCCTATAATTCTGATTTTGGGATTATACAGTTTAAAAGATATTTCCCTTCTTTTACTCCATTAGATCTAAATTCTAAAACAATTAAGCATAGTTTCAGGGTAATGAAAGGTTCTGACTTTTTCTGGGAGTAAGGTGCTATAAATGGTAAGTGAGATGTGGTAGATGGTTATCATTGCATTTAGGAGTGTAGTCCCATTAAAATTTCAGACATACAGCAAATATGAAGAAAAATTCTCAGCTTTATAATCTTATCCTTTTTCTGCCAATACCTTTTTCTTCTGTTAGATTCAGTGGCTTCTTCTTCAAGACCTTTTCATTACTTAGAGCTGGATCTTCCTTGATCATCTATAACTTCTTTGAGAAAATGAATGTGTTGCCAAAATCTTATGTTCTAGAACAACACCTATACTCAGTCTTATGCATGGGTTTAAGAGTAAAAGTAGAAACTCAGGGATGCTAAAGTCCTTTCTAAGGAGGTTAGGGAAACCCCCAGGCAAAATAGTAATGGTGGCAAATTTACTTTTGTATATCACAGCCTCCAAATTCTTATCTTTTTACTCTTCTTTCCTCTCAAAACCTTAATTCTTAATAAGGTACAAATAAGCAATAACTTACAAAGTAGTTATAAATTTGTGGTATCCTGTCCTTACTAGTGAAGAGTAAGGGCTTTGCTTCTATTGATAATTGTAGGTGGAAGGTATGGTTTGTTTGTGTTGTTAACTTCTGGAAAATCACTTCCCTGAAGAGAGAACTTGAGAATGAGTCATCAATATCAGAATATAGGAGGAGGAAAGATGTTTTAATATTAATCGACATCATTGTTATTTCTTGCTGTCTCTGATAATTTCATCAGTAAGGAAGGGACCAGGATAGTACTTCAATAAGACCCACAGCCCCCACTGGGCAAAGGAGTTGTTACTATATGATCCTCATAGGATGGTGTGAAACTCAGGTAATATTTTGAGAGTTACAGAAGTATGAGTTAGATAAGAAATACATTCCATAAACCAGGACATCCCACATTCCTACCCTGGAAAAGTGTGGAAATCTTGACAATCTTGATAATATGAATTTAACCCTATTAAAGCAAAATATAAGAAATGAAGCTAGTTAAGGTCAGGATCATTCACCCAGTATTCAGAATCGCCTGAGAATTGGAGTTGATCATTGTATTGGTCAGAGTTTGATAGGCTCTCAAGTTTGTTTTTCTTTACAATATTCTTGTTACTACATCAGTTATTTTCATACTTCTTATTTCATTGTACATCCATTCATATGTCTTCTCAGGTTTCACAGAAACCTACCTTTTTTTATCACTTCCTACAGAACAATAATTTTCCATTATATTCATGTAACAAAATTTGTTCAGCCAATATCCAATTAATGGACATTTCTTAGTTTTCAGTCATTTACCACAACATAAAAGCAAATATAAATATTATTGTACATTTTCATTCTCATTCTCTTTGTTGATCTCTGTGAATAAAGGTCAATAGAGCTGGCCTATTTTTAATAGACTCAGCAAATCAACAAATTCATTATCATCAGTCACTGACTGATATAAAATACCAGGAGATGGTTGTTCCCATCACACAGATGGAAAAAAAAGGTTAAATCCATGTAAATTCATCAATTGATAATGATAATGATATGATTGTTGTTCCATTCTTATTCTCTCTGAAATTGACAGAACTTAGATAAAAACAGTCCTGGGATAAGTCACCATATTAACCTTTTATAGTTACCTTTTATACAGGTGGAAAAAAAAGATAGGGTTTTTTTTGTGGGGGGGGGGATTGAATGAAAGTATTAGATGCAGACTTATTTTCCCAGGATTGGGAAAACATTTCCTGGTTAACTTCAATAATAGACAGGATAATGGGAATGGGGAGTATTTGTTTCTTTTTCCACATAGTTTTTATTTCTTTTGCTAGGCTAATTGAATATAGAACTGAAAAGGGATGTATAGGCCATAAAATCCATTTTACAGATGAGGAAACTGATTTCCCCAAAATCACACTGTTAAGTATCCTAGAAAAGATTCAAACTGAGATACAAACTGATTTGAAACCACTGCTCAATCCTCTTTTGCCACATACTTTCCTATCTTTATCTTGAAGGATTTTTATTTCACATGCTTTGGAAGTTCATAGGACAACTTCTATGAGAATTCTATTCTTAATTCTTTTTTGAAAGTGAGTCATTATGTCTGATTTTGGACATCATCCAAGATAATATTCTAATGATGATAGAATAGATTCTTCTTAAGCCTGTGATGACAGACTTGATAGAATTTATTCTTTAGATTACCTCTGTTATAAATTCAAACCTTAATGCTGAAAATTAGGAATGTTTTGATTAGTCAAAATACTGGGAAGAAAATAATCCATAAGTTTGTAGATTTGCATAGTATAGACAATCCTGTGCTATAAACTTCTGTTGTTGTCAGCATTCATTTTGATTCTTTCAAGTATTAATGCCACAGTCTGGAATTTAAAGGCCTCCACAATCTGACTCTCAGTAATCTTCCAACTGTTTTCTGTGGGAATCTCAGGTTTCTCTTCTTTTTTATAGAATTAGGGCATTGGGTAGTTCCCTTATAATTCTAGATTTATGATTATCTTAGTCTATATTGCTTACCTCTACATACTCTAAATTTTCATTAAGGTGTTCCATTAGCTATTCCCCAAATTTGACATGCCATCTCATTCTTCTATGCCTCTTCCCTAGGAATTCCTACCTTTCTTCAAGACTAAGTTCAAGGGTCATGTTTTATTTTTTTCATGATTCTAGCTTTCCATTTCTCCCCAAATGACTGTTTTCATTTATTTGTGTAAATGTTGTATCATTATCATAGAATAGGAGCCTCTTTAGGACACAGATTCGTCAGATATTGTCTTTGTAACCTTTTCACTCAGCACACAAGGTTTTTGCTCATAGTTGTGGGAGCTTAATCAGGGTTTGCTATATTGAAATGAGCTCAGTGACATCTCAAATATCAGCATAATAACAGATCAAAGTCCAAGTAACCAGAGGCATAGTTTTTGCTTATTATAATAATGAGAAAAAGGGTCAGAATGTGCTACAGGACTTGGATCATTTGGTTCACTCTAAGAAAATACACATTATCTTTTTTTTTTTCTGATTTAAGCAATCCTCCCCTAAATTTCACTCTCAAGTCTCATTTCAGTGTGGAGAGAACTTAAGGGTCTTGAAAGTCATGACACTGGAATGCAAATCTTGGTTAGACATCACCAAATTGGAAAACCTTGGGAATAGACAGCATTACATATCTGTCAACCAATAAGTTGGGAGAGTGTTAACATCAAGTTCACCAGAGTAAATGAGCTTTTTGATCACAGTAACTATCAAAAGCCATCTCCTAAATTGTTAAGGAGTTACAATCTACAATGGTTAGAGGGAGTGCTCCCACCAACCACATCAAAGATCCTTTAAGTAGTGAAATGGGTTTCTGTATAAAACTAAGTTACTTTAAAATGTATTGATGGAAAGATTTATTGGTTTTATGCGTATGTATATCAATACACATTATAAGTTGTTAAAATGACTTTTGTAATTTGAAAGACAAGATAGGAAAAAAAGATCAAAAATCTTGATTTTCATAGTACTATTTGGAGATGTATGATGAATATTGAATATTAAATCAGGGCCTTGGTTTCAAATCTAGACTCTGTCACTTTTGTGATCTTAAATAAAATACTTAACTTCTCTAGCCCCCAGTTTCCTCTATTCTGAAATGAAATGGGGGGAAATTCAATAATCTCAGAGGTTCCTTTTAAGGATAGATCTTATTATTAAATAATATTGTCCTCTCCCAATGGGAAAATTATTTTATTGATATCTTTGATGACTAATCTTTTTCTAAGCCTTAACTGAAATAAATAACTCCATATTTGTTTACTGATAACTCTATCTAGGTACTAGAAGTTCTTTTGTATCCCAGATCTAGTTTAGTCAACTTTATTTAGTTAAGTAATGTAAGATTATTCACTTCAATCAGTTTAGCAAACAATCTAATCTAAGTATGCAAGGTTTGAAAACCCCTAATTATAATGCCCCTGAGATTGATAAAAAGGTCATTTTACTTTTCTCAATTCCATGTAAAGATAGTTTTTCAACTTTCACTTTTACAAGATTTTGAATTCTAAGCTTTTCTTTCTTCTTCTTCCCTTCTCCCTTCCCCCAAATGTCAGCAATCTTATGCATATACAATCATAGAAACATGTTTCCACATTAATCATATTGTAAAAGAAAAACAGAACAAAAGGGAAAAGCCACAACCCCCCCCCAAAAAAAGTGAAAATACTGTGCTTCAAAATACATTCAATGGTTCTTTCTCTGGCTGTAAATAATTGCATTTATTACCATGAGTCTTTTGGAATTATATTGCAGTTTATTCTGAGAAGCTCTAAGTCTGTCACAGTTGATCATTGCAGTATTATTGTTGCTGTTTACATTGTTCTATTAGCTCTGTTCATTTCACTCAGGTTTGTTTCATGTAAGTCCTTCCAGTTTTTTTTAAATACAGCTACTCATCATGTCTTATAGCGCAGTAATATTCCATTACATTCATATATCACTACTTGTTCAGTCATTCCCTAATTGATGTTCTCCCTCAATTTTCAATTCTTTGCCACCACAAAAAAAAGCTACTATAAATATTTTTGCACATGCAAGTCCTTTCCTCTTTTTTAGGATCTCTTTGGGATACAGATCTAGTTTTGGTATTGCTTAAGCAAAGGATATGCACAATTTGATTGACCTTTGGGCATAATTCTAAATTGATCTACAGAATACTTGGATCAGTTCACAACTCCACGAATTAGTGGACCAATTTTCCCACCTATTCTACAAAATTTATCATTTTTCTTCTTTGTTATATTAGCCAATCTGCTTTGAGGTAGTGTTTCAGAATTATTTTAAATTGCATTTCTCTAATCAATAGTGTCTTAGCATTTTTTTCATAAGATAATCTTAATTTCTTCATCTGAAAATTGCTTTTTCATATCATGTGACCATTTATCATTTGGAGAATGACTTGCAGTTTTATAAATTTGGCTAAGTTCTTTATATATTTGGGAAATGAGGCCTTTATCAGAAACCCTTGCTATTAAATTATTTTCCAACTTATTGCTTTCCTTCTAATCCTGGTTGCATTGGTTTTGTTTGTACAAACCTTTTTTAATTTAATGTACTAAAAACTACCCATTTTCCATTCCATTTCATAACATTCCCCTATCTTTTGTTTTGTCACAAATTCTTCCCTTCTCCATAATTCTGACAGGTAAGCTATTTCTTGCAATCCTAATTGTTTATATATATATATATATATATATATGTATATATGTATATATACATATATATGTATATATACATATATACATATATATATATGTATATATACATATATATATATATATGTATATATCACCCTTTATGTGCCCATATATACCCATGTTGACTTTATGTTGGTATGCAGAGTAAGGTGTTAGTCTATGCTTAGTAAAGGGGTCATATTTTGGGGAACCCACTGAGTTTCTTTTTTTTCAATGTTGTCATTGTGTTTCTTACCCAGGTATTCATTCTACCCCCCTCCCGTTCTTTGGCTCAAATTAGCAGTGGTTGGATTGCAAGTCCAATTAACACACCCAGGGTTGAATAGTTCCACCATCACAGTCACCCTCTTTGAAGGAGGTATGTGTGTGACACCCCTGGTTTTCCATCAAGTCCTCTCCCATTTGATCCCTGTGAATCTGCCCAGAAACATCAATAATATAAAAGGGCAGAAACCCAGAGATCTGGGATTCTTCATCAGTGTTCTCATCATCAATGTATTCAGTTCAACAATATGTTGACACCAACACCACCTATCCTTGCCTAGCTAAATCATTAGGGAGCCAAATGCTTGTAGGTCTATTGGAGATCTTAATTGCCTGTCTTTTGATCCTTGAGTACTTATGTTACTTCTCAGTACCTCACCTAGAATTTTCTCATAATGCATTTAAATCATAGTCTCCTGATCTACTCTTTCCAGGTAAATGTTGCTTTAAAAAAAGGCAGGAACTTCTGGTCAAGATGGCAGAGAGAAGACAGGCATAGTGCTAAGGTCCTGGTTTTCCCTCAGAAATAACACCAAAGAAATCTTTTAACAGAAATTTGATTGACAAAACCCAAAAAAAGAAGCTAGGAGAAGAACACTACCAAAAGGTCTGGGTGAGCTGGGGGCAGAGAGCTGAGAGCCAGCAAGGCTGGAGGGCAAGTTCCACACAGAGAATTGCAGAGTGCAGCTAGACATTGATCTGCTCAGCTTGGGGTGGGGGGTGAGCTCCATACTTTCAGCTGAGTCCTCTTCCCAGAACAATTACAGTAACAGGCCCCATGGCCACCCCCACTCTCACCCCCCAGGCTCAGGTATGGACAGCAGAGCCCCCTCAGCTGAATAGAGAGAGTAACATTCTCATCCCAGGGCATAGCCCACATTGTTCAAGGATAATTCAGATCCTGCTGCTCCCCTCAATAGGAAGGCCCTTAGGAAGAGGGCCTTAAATCAAGGCCACAGACACTCGAGAGAAAGCAACCAACACCCCCACCCCACCCCAGCTCAGAAAGACTTCCTAGAAGAAATCAGGATGGAGTTTAAAAATCAATTGGAAAAATTGGGAAAAGGGGCAACTAGGTGGTACAGTGGCTACAGTACCAGCCCTGGAGTCAGGAGGACCTGAACTTAAATCCAGCCTCAGGCATTTAATAATTACCTGACTTTGTGACCTTGGGCAAATCACTTAATCACATTGCCTTGCAAAAAAAAAACCCTAAAAAAATGGGAAGAGAAACTCAAAAGAAAATTCACACCTTACAAGAGAAAGTTAACATCTTACAACAAGAAAACAAATCCTTGGAAAATACAATTGGGCAAATATAAAAAGAAAATAATTCTCTCAAACCTACACTTGGGCAAATAGAAAACTCCAAAAATAGAATTGACCAACTGGAAAAGGATTTGCAAAAGGTAAATGAAGAAAATTCTTCTCTAAAAAAATAATGGAGTTTGTGGAAATTAATGAGTTCATGATATAACAAGAATCTGTTAAACAAAACCAAAAAATAAAAGAAAAAGAAAATGTAAAATACCTCATCTACAAAACCACTGACCTTGAGAATAGAACCAAGAGAGAGAACCTAAGAGTCACTGGGCTTCCTGAAAACATTGAAGAAGAAAAAAAAACCTGGACTTAATATTACAGGATTTAGTGATGGAAAACTGCCCTCAAATACTATACCAAGATAAGATCAAAATGGAATAGGATTTAGACATAAAAGACAATAAGCAAACTATGAGATCAAGGAATAGTTTACCTATCAGATCTATGGAAAGGGAAGCTGTTTATGACCAAGGAAGAGATGGAGAATATAATTTAAAAACAAACTGGATAATTTTGATTACATTAAATTAAAAGGCTTTTGCAAAGACAAAACCCCTGTAACCAAGTTCAAAAGAAATGTAGCAAATTGAAGAAATGATTTTAACAATTAGGATTTCTGACAAAGGATTCATTTTTTTAAATATATAGAGAACATAGTCAAATTTATTAAAAGAAAAACAACCAAGCCATTCCCCAATTGATAAATGGTCAAAGGATATGCAAAGGCAATTTATAGATGAGGAAATTAAAGTGATCCATTGTCATATGAAAAATTGATCTAAATCATTATTTATTAGAGAAATGCAAATTAAAGCATCTCTGAGGTATCACCTCACACCTCTCAGATTGACCAATATGACCAGGACAATGCTCAATGTTGGAAGGGATGTGGGAAATCTGGGACACTAACACATTGTTGGTGGATCTGTAAACTCATCCAACCTTTCTGGAGAGTAATTTGGAGTTATGTCCAAAGGGCAACAAAAATGTGCATACCCTTTGATCCAGCAATACTACTACTGGGTCTATACCCTGAAGAGATCATGAAAAAGGGCAAAAACATACTTGTACAAGAATATTCATAGCAGCTCTGTTTGTGGTGGCAAAGAACTGGAAATTAGGTAAATGTCCTTCAATTGAGGAATGGCTTAACAAACTGTGGTTTATGTATGTCATGGAGCACTATTGTTCTATTAGAAACTAAAAGGGATGGGAATTCAGGGAAGCCTGGAAGGATTTGCATGAACTGATGCTGAGCAAGATGAGCAGAACCAGAACATTGTACACCCTAATAGCAACATGGGGTTGATGATCAATCTTAATGAACTTGTCATTTCATAAGTGCAACAATCAGGTACAATTTTGGGGTATCTATGATGGAGATACCATCTGTATCCAGAGAAAGAATTGTGGAGTTTGAACAAAGACCAAAGACTATTACCTTTAATTTTTTTTAAAAAATGTAATTTTGCTATCTTTTATATTTTATTTTATTTTTCCTTAAGGATATGATTTCTCTCAACACATTCAATTTAGATCAATGTATAGCATGGAAACAATGTAAAGACTAACAAACTTCCTTCTGTGGGGGGTGGAGGGGAGGGAAACAAGATTAGGGGAAAATTGTAAAATTCAAAAATAAATAAATAAAATTTTAAAAAAGACAAAAAGACAAAATATAGCACATAGAAACTTTGCCCTACTCTGCTAGTATGACTGTTTACTCCTAGTATTTTCCCACCTTGAACTTTGAGGGTATGTTTTAGTGTTTCTTTTCTAGGACCTTCATTGGTTTTTCCATTATTCAGAGTTCAAACTTCCTTTTAGTAATATTTTTCATTAACATTGTTATAGTTTTTGTGTATATTGTTGTCTTGTTACTTCCAAATTTTACTCAACATTTATATATATATATGTGTGTGTGTGTGTGTGTGTGTGTGTGTGTGTGTACATATATATGTATATTTATCTATCTTTCTATATTTATAATACCAAGTATGGAAATGAAACACAGTTTTCTAAGAATATAGTTCAAATTAGTTAAAAATATAAATGATCCAAAAAAATCTGTCCATAAATATGGTATAAACAAAAAAAGAATTAGATTCAAATTAGGGGAAATGATTTTCTGACAGATATTTTTCCCCTAAATTGTAATTCCAGGAAAATAGCAGTAGAATTTGATTTTTACTGACTAGAATTTTTCCATGTTAACGTTTCAGGTTTCAAGAAGTGACATAATACTAGCATTGGATTGATTCCCTTAAGAAGTCTCTGTTGAAGATACTCTTTGGTTAAGACAAAAATGCTCCCAACTCTTTTTTTTCCCCCTGAAACGAAAGTCCCAGAATGTGATTCTTTATTTTGCTGGATGAAGACAGAGGGGATGGTAAAGTGGGCAAAATGGGTAATGCATGTAAAGGTATCTGTGTCCTGAGGCACACTGACACTTCCCTAATGGACTACAGTACACATAAAAATAATTAATCATGTGGAGAAGGCATTGCCAAGGTTAGAACTGAGGTCTCTGGTTTTTAATGGAAATGTTCCGTGCTTGAACTAAAAGAACAAGTTCCCTAGCTCAAGCAGTGAGGCATCTGTCATACTTAACTCAGAATAGTTCAGGAGTTCAGTAAAATATCAGATAGAGTTCAGCACTTTTATTTCTCAGGGTATTAAAACTATATATAATAAGAAAGAAGTATATATGACGAACTACTCTGCATCGTGGATGGAACATCAAAAGAGTCTGAAACTTAGAATTTCAGGAAATGTAAAAAAAAATCCTTCATTAGATATGTTTCTTTTTTGTATGATATATATATATATATATATATATATTTATATTTAAAAGAATTAAAATAGAATATAAAATATAGGGGAAGGTAAATATTTAATTGCTCAATTTCTAACAAAAACTATTGGTCTCCTCATTTGTTTTAGCTTCTGGGAGGGGATGTGCAAACAGGCAAAGGTAAAATCTTCAATGAAGGCTGGGGATGAGACATGCCAGGGTCCTGTTCTCTAAGCCTGTGTAGGGAGACAGAGAGTTGGAGTAGGGAGGACAGCACTGAATTGGGCCTGGAGCCTCCAAGGAAGCAAGTAGGGGATGATTATTGGAAGAGGGTGTAGTATATTCAGTATGCTAATTGGATATCACTAAAAGGAATGATTTTTTTCCTTCCATTGAAAAATGATGAATGAATGATCACTGTGATCACCAAACAATCAGCTTGATTCTTCCATACTGTTAATAAATTATTACTTGGGAGTAGTTCATATTCTATGTACTCAAAACATATATTTAATGATTAAAATTGCTTGAATAAAAAGATAAGAGAAGTACTTAAAAGCTTAGACAGAAAAATTGGTAACTGTTATTAAAATACCCAACAAGGAAGATGGAAAAGTGGAGGAGGACCTTCCTTTGCATTCTGCCTCTCATTTTTTCTGCGTTGCTTGAAAATGCCAGAAAGGTTAGAGTGGGCTGGAATGCAGTAGATATGACTGCATTGCATGAGATCAAGTTTGTTGCTCCATCTGATTGATCAACAGAATTGCTGTTCCAGGAGTAGTTGCCCTGAACTCCATGGTGAGAGTTGGTTGGTAATTCTGAATGAACCTCATCACTGATTTTATAATTAACATATCAGTGACAACCACACACACACACACACACACACACACACACACACACACACACACACACACAATTTTTCTCTTCTCTTTTTAACACAAATCTTTTAAGATCCAGAGGTCATTTGGAAATGTTCTAAAAAATCAGTACTTCTAATTTATAATATGAATAAATGAATACTGCAAGGAAAAAATTGATAGACTTTCAAGAAGCTTATGAAGGAAATTTAAATAATAAATAAATAATAATAAAAAATAATAAATAAAAAATTCTTACCATGTTTTTTACCAATAGGAAATCTCTATGCCATCTATATTTCCATATTTATATCTATAAGTATCTATGTCTATGTTTTTATCTGTCTTTATCTGTCTTTGTCTCTCTCATCTAGAACTAGATCTAGAAAAATAAATGTAATAACTTTTACCATTAACTTCGCACAGCAGAAAGTTGTAAGTGACAAAGCTAGATATTGAAATGCAAAAGAGTAATCCTTTTGGATTCAAAAGAAAAATTTCAACCTTATAAAGAGCTTGAAACTTCAATAACTCAGTTGGACAATAAAATCACCCCAGGGAATTATATCTTTGTCCCCCTAAACACTCCTATGTATAAAACCCAACAAGAGTCTGGGAAGTAGAACTGGGCTGAGTAAAGATGAAATTCTTTAATGAGGGAAACCAAGATAGTCTAAGGGGAGAGATTAATTCTCTCATAACCTTCTCCTTAAAGGTGACCTCAAAGATGAGACTTTGAGAAAGTCAAAGAGAAGAGGCTTTTGCTACGCTTCAGCTAAGGCTCATTCCTGCCTAGAAAAATACTTTTAACTCTACAGATGAAAATAGTGTTGAAATGATCTAGAGTCTAGAAGTGGCAAGTAGGAAGAGAGGAAAATAGATTTCTGGTAATTTTTTAAAATTATAATTAATAGAGGTAGAAGATATTACAGATGTAGAATGTTATATCCAGTTTGAGATTAGGTCAAAACATTATTATTTAATTTTAAATTAACTTAAAATAGCATTTATATATTGCCTACTATGTTAAATATTTCACAATTATTAACATATTTGACCCTCCCAACCACTCTGTTATGTAATTGCTATAATTATCTCCATTTTACAGATTAAGAACTGAGACAAACAGAAGTCAAATGGCTTACCCAGGGTCATACATCTGGTAAGTAAGTGTCTGAGGTCTGATTTGAACTCAGCTCTTCCTGACAGTAGTCCCAACACCTAGTGCTACCTCCCTGACCTCATATTTTATTATGAAACTTCTACTAAAGTAGACAAATTCTGTCAGTGTTTATATTGTAATAGCAAAACACATCAATGTAACTTAAAGAAAAAGACAGATATAAACCCTCAGGTTCAATAAGCACACTTATTGATTTGGTTCTCTAGTTACATATGAGAATTGATTCCTTCTTTTGAGAAGATGATGTGCTAATGGCATAAAACTAAAGAAATTGGAGTGGGAGATTTGGGGGAAATCCTAAGAAGATTTTATAGGTAAGTTTTATAAGGGATTAAATTCATCAACCTTATTACCCTCCACACCAGACACCATGCCTAGGAGGTAGTAAGTCACTCAGACTGGAAATAAGTAGTTACACTCTTCCCCTTCCATTACTTTCTACCTCTTGATCTGTTCATTACAATCAAATTAACATCACCAATGTCTGGAGATAGAATGTCATTTGATTGTTTCATTGTTCCTCCTCTCATCAATTTAGTGACTTTGCAAACCTTGGACACTACTTAATCTCTCTGTTCTCACTTTGGGGCAGCTAGATATTTCAGTAGATAGAGCACCAGTCCTAGAGTCAGGAAGATCTGAGTTCAAATTTAGCCTCAGACACTTGATACCTATCTTGATGACCTTGGGTACATCACTTAACTCTGATTGCCTCACATTCAGGACCATCTCCAGTTGTCCTGATTCATATCTGGCCATTGCACTGAGATGACTCTGGAGGAGAAAGACTGGTGACTTAGCACAGCCTCCCCACTCAAATCTAATTCACTTGCTCATCTTGGCATCACTTCCCTGACATCATGGTCTTCTTCAAGAATTAAGGACAGACATCATCATTGTTTTCCCCATTAACCTTCTTGAGGGTAAAGACTAATTTTTGTGTTTATATTCTCAGTTTGGTTAAGCACTTGGAAAATAGTCAGCACAATAAATATGATTCATTCATTTATTTTGAATTTTCCATACTAGCTGTGAGACCCTTGGCAAGTCACTTCACCACTGTTTGCCTTAATTCCCTGGAGAAGAAAATGGCAAACCAAAAAAAGAAAGAAAATGATAAACCACTCCATAATCTTTGCCAAGAAAACCCCACGGACAATACTGACATGTTCTGGTCCATGGGGTCATAAAGAATTGGACACAATTGTATGACCAAACAACAGAAATTTCTCTAAAGTCATTAGTTACCATACAATATTACAAATTAAGAATGAACTGCAAAAAATAGCATTAAATATCCTCTATTTTTTCAAAAGATCTTTATGAATTTAGCCTATCTGTATTTCAAGCTCTGGTAAGCTTGATGACTGACTTCTATTTAATTTATCTTATTTGTAAGATAGAAATTTTGTTTAAAAACAATCAAAAATATGCCTTTGCCTAGAGACCCTATAGATCATGTTTAAAGAGGTATAAGAAGAATATGTATGATAATTAAAGTATTATTATGATTGCTATTTCTAATAGAATGCCATCTCAGTTCTTGACCCATCCTTTCTTCTGATAGTTCATAAAGGAGTAAATAAAGGATCAAAGCAGGAAAAAATGGTAGAAAGACAATTTCATCAGTTTCTGTCTCCCAGGACAGCTGTGGTGCATGCTGACTTTGAATTCACTAGTTTCTAGTTTGTTCTATTTAAGATATGTACATTAAGGGATATTTGGCTGTGCAGCAAAATTTTAATATAAGCAACTTGATTTCTATTTTCTTTGTTCCTCCAAATTCTCCAATCTTTCCATTTCTTGTCCTTGCAATGCATATTTTGATTAGGGTTTTA
Source organism: Macrotis lagotis (assembly GCF_037893015.1). NCBI lineage: Eukaryota > Metazoa > Chordata > Mammalia > Peramelemorphia > Peramelidae > Macrotis > Macrotis lagotis. The sequence continues at coordinate 132,339,590 of NC_133663.1, read as the reverse complement.
AGTTTGTTTTCTTTCACATTTTTATGGGATCAGTAATGAAATTTTAATTACTCTGCCCTTCTTTCATCTGTATTCTATTAATTAAACTTATACAGGATTCTCTTTTCCCTTGTGTTGCCTAAACATTATTTTAGCCTGTACACATTTTCCTTTAGAGTAATTCATTGGTCTTCTGCTGATCTCTCTTCTCCTTGACTTTCTTGCCAATCTTCCCTTTCCTTTGAAGCCCATTTGCTCATTTCTGTGACCTGGAGAGCCATAGCAGGGCAGTGAACCACAGTGACAGGACAGATTCCCAGGGACTTGTTCTAACACAGCTTTATTTCTTGTAATCCCTTAGCATACTGTCAATTTACAGAGAGTATTCTCTGCCTTCCTTGGACACATAATTACTTCTCCTCGTGTGGTCGAGTTTCCTGTAGGACAATATGAGTTCGGCAGTGCTCTGAGACTTAGTGATTAAGAATGCCTGCCAGCAGACTCCTTCTATGTAGCTATTATGTTGGACTAAAGGTTTAGTAGTCCAACCTTCCATGTTGAAACACCAGGTTCAAATTCCAACTTGGCTATTTATTCTTGTGTATGCTAGAAAAAAGTGCTTGCATGGCTGTAGGTTTTCAGAAAGAAAGGGCCAAGGCATGAGGGATGCCGTAAAAAAAAAAAGAAACATTTCAAGGCTTATGCCTCAGAGGAAAATTTGTGTTATTACTTGATCATAGAGTTGGGAGCTAGGGAATATTGTACTGCTCTGTTTCTGAAAGGAAATCCTAGTTCCCCTGTGATCTGGGGAAAAAAAATCTTTTCAACTCTTCCTATATTTTCTTCACTTGGAAATGGTGATGATGTGGTTTTATCTAATTCTCAAGAGTACTGAGAGAATACCCTTTGCATTTCTAAAGATTAAAGGACTTTGAATTGGGGAAAATGATAAGATAATGACTCAGCAACATCTTTCATTTTTTGGACTGGTTTTGTGATTTCCTGGGGGGAAGGGAACTCCTGATGAGGAGAGTCCCTTTGCTAATGCAAATCTACAGTTATTCTGCAACTTAGTCTTAGATAGTTGATTTCAATCATGGCACACTGCTTCTATGAACACTAATTATTGGTTGATATTAATTTTTTTGTTTCTAAAATTATAATCTTTTAACTTTCATATTGACTTGGTCTCACTGTAATGACTTCTGCAGGCTCCATACAGAATACCATATTGATTCAAATATACCTGTGTTATTCAAAACTTAAATAAGTTTGAGATCTCACTGGTGGGAGTTCTCCCTTTAGTGATTCACATGAAAACTCATACATGCCTTTGCATTCTGTATGACCCTTGTAGGCCTACATTGTCCATAAATTTTCCACAGGAAAGTGGGGTTTTCTTGGGGTTTTCTTCTCTGTATATGTATTGAAGTTATAAGAATTGAAATTATTTTATTTGTTTCTAACCCCAATCCTGTTGCAATCTGATACTTGGGTTGTTTCTCCTTTTGGGATTCTTCATTTTCTTCTTTTCATTAAAAAAGATAAAATAAAACTCTTGAATTTAAATACTGATAGATCTCCTAAGAACTAAAAATAAGTAGATGTCCACTTAGAGCTAAGTTAAATTGGACTTTTCTGAATCTGCCTCATCTAGCTATTCACATCTGTGTTGTTATTATTGTGTTCAGTCATGTCCAACTTTTTGTGACCCCATTTGGGGATTTTTCTAGCAAAGATACTGGAGTTCTTTGAGATTTTTCTTCTTCATGTCATTTTAAAGGTGAGAAAACAAAGCGTCAACAGGGTTAAGTGACTTGCCAAGGGTCCTATAGCTAGTAAATGTCTGAGTCTAGATTTGAACTCAGGATTATTAGTACTTCTGATTCCAGGCTCAGTACTCTACTAATTGGAGCACTTAACTTCCCCACACATCTAGAGGGCTGTCCTTATCTTACAATGAATGGCTTCCTCCTTTCTGTCATTTGGAAATAGACTTCCATAGCATGACTTCTTTGCTAGAGGTGTGAATGATCTTTACATAATTCTTCCTTATAGTTGTCTATTGGCCTTAGGATGAAGCGCCATGAAGAAATTTTGGAATCATATAATTGCAAGGTATCTTCTAGTCCAAATCCCTTCTTGTACAAATGAAGAAACTGAGTCCCATAGAGATGAAAACAAAAACAGTTTACCTAAGCAAGCAGAACAAAGACTAATGCACATGAAGAATCTCAGAATTAGAAGAGAAATCAGAGCCATTTAGTACTAACTATATTTGAAAGGAGTGCCTCCCATGGTAGGATGATCACCCAATAAATGGTTATCTAGGTACTATGCAAAGTCTTCCAGAGATAGCAAGTCTGATGCCTTCAGATGCAGTTTTTTTCAGGAATGGCTAGGTGGCATAGTGGAATGTTGAAGTTGGTGTGAGAGACCCCAGTTTAAATTCTGCCTCAGGCATTTTGTAGTGCTGTGATCCTGGACAAGTCATTTATCCTTTATCAGCTTTAGTTTTCATTTGTGAAATAGGCACTTATCTCATAAGATTGTAGTGAATGCAGCTCCTCCCAGCAGTTCAGATGTCTAGGACAACCATGTTATAGACAATGCCATCCACATAAAAAAGCAAAAATCAAAAAGAAAAAAAATACAATCTGAATGAATACTATGTTCACATTTTTAAACTCCTCTTATGTTTTTTCCTTCCTATCCTATGGTTTTCCTTTCTTTTCCCTTAGAACTAATTCCTCATACACAAAATGACTAATATGTGAATATGTTAAACACAAAAGTATATGTACAATTTTTACCAGATTGTCCACTGCTGAGGGGAAGGGATTGGGAAAGAAAGGTGATAGAAAAATGTGTAATTTATATATCTGCAAGTGGATGAATGTTAAAAAATTTCCATAATATGTAATTGGAAAAATAAAATAAAATATCAACTAAATAATAAGGTTAGAGTGAAGTTCAAATGAAATATAAAACTTGTTGAAAACCTAGGCTATACAAATATTATTACTATTATCACTATCACTATCACTATCACTATCACTATCACTATCATTATCACTATCATCACTATCACTATCACTATCACTATCATCACTATCACTATCATTATCACTATCATCACTATCACTATCATTATCACTATCATCACTATCACTATCACTATCACTATCATCACTATCACTATCATTATCACTATCATCACTATCACTATCACTATCACTATCATCACTATCACTATCACTATTATCACTATCATCACTATCACTATTACTATTACTATTATTAACTGCTAGGGAGTTTTTTCCCAAATTTAGTTGGAATTTTAACAATCTTAATTATGCTATTTGGAACCATACAGAGTAAATTTATTTCATTGTTCTTGAGACAGGTTTTTAAATATTTTAAGACATTTTTATTTCCTTTAGTGTGACAGCTTCTATTTTCTTGGAGACTACTATATTGCACAGATTTTAATTCTCTCATCATCTAGATTATCTTTCTTTGGACTCACTCAATTTTTTTTCAATGACTTTCATAAAATGAGGTAGCAGGAAATAAGCTCAGGATTTCAGCTCTCAGGTGAAATAGCAGCAGACAGGATTATTGTCCCTCCTATCTGGACATTGTTGCTGCTAATGCAAGCAAAGTGTGTGTGTGTGTGTGTGTGTGTGTGTGTGTGTGTGTGTGTGTATGTGTGTGTGTGTGTATATACATATACATATATATGTATATATATATATCTATATATATATATATTTTGCTAGCATGTCACACTGTAGACCCACAATGAATTTGTAGTCATTTTTAAATAAACATATTTTTGCATGAAGGTTGGAAAAAAATTTTTTTCCCTCTGAATTTTATAGCCATAACTTGCCTATTCTATACATGTACAATTGATTCCTTATACTCAAAAGTAACACTTTATATTTATCCCTATAAAATCTCATAATCTGAGATTCAAACTATCATTCTCACCTGCTAAATAGTCTTGGTATTTTGAATCTGCTATCCTTTCTAACTTTTGATGTTTTTAGATTTGAAAATCATTCCATCTATTCTTTTAGAAAAATAAGCTATCAAAATATTAAATACTTCAGAATCAGGAAGAGATCCCTAGAACAGTCCATTAAAGATTTCATTATAAGTTGGCACAGAACTTATCACTTGTTGTAGTCATTCATCTGGTTCCAAATCTATTATTTCTAGTTCAATGCTCTTACAATATTCTGTTCCAAGAAAGTTAGGCAAAAACTTGGGGATGTTTTTTGACCATGAGAAAATTCCCAGGCATATCAATCAAAACAGGCATTTATTAAGCACTGACTATATGTCTGAAGCCGTGATAAGTATTGGATATATAAATACGAAAGTAACAGTCCCTATTCTTGAAATGTATGTGAATGTATGTGTATACATACACACAAAACATTTTCTAATTAAATAGAAAGGGCACTATGTCATTTCTTTCATTGTAAGTCCTATTCTTCTAAAGCAGACATGTTCATTGTCAACTAAAGTACAGGATTCCATTCTCAAAATAATATAAATGCATAAAATGAAACATATAGGTTGCAAAGAAAATCAATTATATTGAAATATAGTTATCAAAATACTTTTTTCCTCTTCAGGTTCATAGTTCCCTTGAAACCTATTTTAAATTCATTTGGAGTCAGTGAACCCTAGGTTAAGAATACTTCTTTTAAAAACTGACACTGATGCCTTGAGTTTAATATATAATGGGTGCTTAATAAATGTTTGTCAGTTGACTGACTCATCTTGTTTCTGTTTGTAATTTTTATTTATTCGTGTTTATTCAATATAAATTATTGAATTCAATTCAACAAACATTTCATAAGATCCTATTATATACTCAGCACTATAGAGACGTGAAAATTCTGTTTAGAAGACATGATTTTGTCTCTCATGGAACTTTCAGACAACAAAGGCTATACATAATCCTTCCACAGATAATAGAGGCAAATGTCTTGCCCAGGGTCATAGTTAGGCAGCATCTGAAGCCAATGTCAATTTGAGTCTTCCTGACTCCAACTCAGAGCTCATCCATTGTACTATCTAAGTGGGTCTGGGACTCAGAGAAGAGATCAGAGCTGGAGAAAATCAGTTTTAAAAACTCATCCCTTGTAGTTTTTGAGGTTGTGAGAATGAACAATATTGCCAAGGGAATGTGAAGGGAGGAATGTGACTATGGATTATGGACAGTGAGAAAAACCATTGTAAAGAGCTGGAAGGAGAGTCTAAAGATGGAGTACAGGGGCATAGGAGTGAATAGAGTGAGATAGAAATAGCACATGGTTTCTTAGGAACTAGAGGGTTATAAAAATCCAGAAGAGGTGCATGAAAGAGAATATTTCTGTTGAAAGATCCTGAAGAAGTGCCAACAGAGGGATTAGCTTTATTAAAGTAATGGAGGCAGCTAGGTGGCTTAGTGGATAGAGCACTAGATCTGGAGTCAGGAAAATCTGAGTTTAAATTTGACTTTTAACACTAATTGGGTGACTATAGGAAAAATCAGTTAACCTTCCTTGCCTCAGTTCCTCATCTATAAAATGAGCTGGAGAAAGAAACGGCAAACTACTTTTGTATTATTGTCATGAAAATCCATGAACCATATTAGTGTGCTTTGGTTTACCAAATCATGAAGAATTGGACAAGACCGAACAACAATAACAAATAATTCTTTCCACATCATAGGGATTAGGGGTGGAGTGCCTTTGTGATTTGGAAAATCTGTGCAAAATTTTTTGGCCTTCTTTTTGTACCAGAGAAAAAGTCTGAATTTTTCTTTCTTATTTTTAATGGTTTCAGTTTACTTTTGGGGTTTACAGTTTAGTTATTTGGATTAAGTCTTTGGTCATAGGCTTCCTCATCTGCTGGTTTTCATGTGTCAGCTATAGCTTCTGCAAAACTTCCCCCAAAATTCCCATTTAGTTACTTTTTTATTTTTTTGCTGACCAGTCAGCAAGATTTCACAACCACAAATTCAGATGGGGAAAAGTAGAGATGCAGAAGAGATATGGAAACTGTATAACTTCCTTGACCAAAGGGAAGGGGGAAGGATTGTGTTAATATGATAGGAATTTTTTGTTGCTGATTTTTGCAAGGCAATGGGGTAAGTGATTTATTTGCCCAAGGTCACACAGCTAGATAATTATTAAGTGGCTGAGATCAGATTTGAGCACAGGTCATCCTGACTCCAGGGTCCACTCTACCCCTAACAGCCCCTATGATGGGAATTTTTTTTAAGATTTTATTTATTTTGAATTTTACAATTTTTCCCCTAATCTTGCTTCCCTCCCCCCCCCCCCTACAGAAGGCAGTCTATTAGTCTTTACATTGTTTCCATGGTATGCATTGATCTAAGTTGAATGTGATGAGAAAGAAATCATATATGATGGGAAATTTTGAAGGGTAGAGTTCAGAGTCATAAATATAGAGCTAAGAAGGGATGTCAGAGACTTTTGAGGCTAACTGTGCTAAATACAAAGATGAATAAATTGATACCTAGGAAGGGTAAATGATTTGTCCGAGGTCATAAGGTAATAAGTGTTATAAAATAGAAATTTACAAGATAACTTTATTATCTATTTAAAACATTTTTGGAAAAATATATTTGGACTTGGTGTCAGAAATTCTCTGTGGCAATGGTGAACATCTTTAGTGAGTAGATATCTGATAGTTTTATGTCCTGCTATTACTACTCAAAGATTCTCTTGACTATTTTTATCAAGGAACCTTATTTATCTTAATGTATTCATTGTAGCTGTCTTGTTAGAAAAACTGCCTGACTTTAGGTGACAAAATAGATATTGAACTTGAAGTCAGGAAGACCTAAGTTTGAATCCAGTTTCAGATATTTACTAACTGTATGGCCCTGGGTAAATTAGTTATCCTCCCTCAACTTCAGTTTCCTTATACATAAAATGGGAATAGTAATAGCCACTATCTTTCAGGACTTTGGTGAAGATGAAATGAAATAATAGCAAAGTGTTTAATAAACTTTAAAGTGCATATAAATGCTAGACTCATTATGAATAATATTATCATTATTTTTAATTTGTTTCTACCTGGACATTTATTTTTTAAAAATATTGATATTTTGCTAAATATTTCAGAATTACATTTAAACATTTTAAACATTCATTTAAAAAAATTTTAAGTTTCAAATTCTCTCCCTCACTTTTACATCACTTTTGAGAAGGCAAGTAATATCACACTGATTATATATGTGAAGTCACGCATATTTCCATAATAACCACGTTGCAAAAGAAAACACAAACTAAAAAGTGAAACAAGAAATATAATGTTTTAAAAAGCATGCTCCAATCTTTATTTAGAGTTCGTCGGTTCTCTTTCTGGAAGTAGATAGAATTTTTTTTTATTATAAATCCTTTGGAATTGTCTTGGATTATTGTATTGATCAGAGTATTTAAGTCTTTCAAAGTTTATAACCTTTGCAATACTGTATTATTGGCTACAATATACTCCCAATTTTGCTCCCTTCATTTTTCAGGGAGTTCACATTGTTCTGAAAGCATCCTGCTCATCATTTCTTATAGCACAATAGTATTCTATTACAACCATGTATCAAAAACTTTCTCAGTCATTCCCCAGATGATTTCCAATTCTTTGCCACCACAAAAAGAACTGCTACCAATATTTCTTTTGTATGACTAGGTCCTTTTCCCTTTTCTTTTAATCTCTTTGGATACTACTAGTAGTATTAGTCAATCAAAGAGTATGCAGAGTTTTATAACCTGTTAGGTATAGTTCTGAATTGTTCTCCAGAATGACTGAACTAGTTCATAAATCCACCAACAATACAATAGAATTCTAATTTTTCCACATCCTCTTTAGCATTTATCATTTTCCTTTTCTACTATGATAGTCAATCTGATAGGAGTGAGCCAATACCTCAGATTTGTTTTAATTTGCATTTCTCTAATCAGTAGTGATGTAAAGCATTTTTTCATGTGATATTTTTAGGTGAAGTGGGTAAAACACCAGCCCTGGAGTCAGGAGGACCTGAGTTCAAATCCAGACTCAGATACTTAATAATTGCCTAGCTGTGTGACTTTGGCATGTCACTTAAATAAGAAAAAATTTTTTTAAAAAATCTATGTCTTTTGGGGGGCAATTAGGTGGCACAGGGGATAGAACACTGGGCCAAGAGGTCTGGAAACTGCCACATTTGCCATGGACCCAGGTGCCTGGCCTGGTTGTACTGCATTGCTGCTGCAGCTGAGATGCTGCTTTTTCCAACTCCTGGTCCTGGTGGAACAGACCTTTCCTGCAGAACTTCTAAGTTGTCTTAGACTGGGAAATTGTATCACTTACTCTTTCTGTGGATTCTGCCCCTCTAAACTTTGGCTAGAGTCATAAATTGATGGCTTTTGGAGTTTTTGGGGGAATGAGTTTTCGGGAAGTCCTGCCTTCACGCAGCCATCTCAGCTCTACCCCACCCCACCAAATCTTTTTAACCCCCAAAAGCTTCTACCATGATAGTTTTTTAAAACTTCTTTCCTTGCAATTCGTTCCTCAGACCCATCATTCTATATGAACCTTAAAATTTTGTCCCCCTCTTCATTTTTCAGATGTAGACTATTCTATACTTTCTTGATGGAAAGATTGCTTAGGATATAGAGAAAATACATATACTGTATCACCTACCAAAACCTTTATACAGATGCTTATAGAATCATAATGCCTTCTAGTTGGAAGGGATCTCAGAGAAACTTCCTAAAATGCCTTATTAAGATAAGTGGTCATCTAGTCTTTGATAACTTGCAATAGGGAATGCCTCTTGAGGCATCCCATTATACATTTGGATAGCTCTAATTGTTAGTAATTTTTTTTATCAAGCCAAATTAAGTTTGAATTTTGCTTTATTGAATCAAAGCATTTTTTCCAGGAATAGTCAACAAATCAGAAACATGTTACTTATTTTTTTATATTTTTCTATATTTTGAATGAATATTTAAAATGTCTGAAAAAACCTGCCTTTTTCTCACATATTCAGCAAGAATATTCTTAATACCTGCATAGTTCGTTTCCTATTGATTTTTTAATAGATTCATTCTTCCAATCTTTTAAAATAATGTTTTATTTTTTCTTCTGTTTTTTTGTTACTAGGGTTCTAATCAGTTATTCAATCAATAAGCATTTATTAAGCACCTACTATACACTAGACATAGTGCTGGGTACTAGAGATACAAAGAAAAAAGAGAAAGCATCTTTCTCTGACTAGGAGATTATATTCACAAGGGGGAGTCAATATGTAGCATAAGGATATATAAAATAAGTGTAAAAAATAAATACCACATAATTTTTTGGGGGGAGGCAGTGGTAGTGGGGGAGATGGGGAAAAAAACTGATGTAGGAGGAAGTTTTTTAAATTATTTTTTTCAAGGAAACAGTTTTAAGAGTGAGAAGTGAGCAGGAAGATGGCACATATTCAAAGGCAAGAAGAAAGGCAATTCAATGCTGTGTATGAGGAATAGTAAGACTGGCTTGACTGAATAAACTAAGAAGAAACACAGTAATGTTCATTAAGACCAGAAAGGTAGAATAGTGAGAGGTTGTGAAGGGTTTTAATGAGAAAGAGTTTATATTTAATGAAATAGGTAATGTGCAGCTTTGCTATTTATTGAGTCAAAAAGTGACATGATCAGGCCAGCACTTTAGGATGATCACTTTGATGGTTTTGTGGAAGATGAATTGATGTGGGAAGAGAGCCTTGAAGCAGGAAGAACAATTATGAGACTAATATGGTCATCTAGGTAAAGAATGAAGAGATCAGGAAGTCTAAATCTTTTCTTAAGTCATATAAACCTTTGTATTCCTCAGCAAAATGTATTTACTTGCATAAAATAGCATATATAGAATTGTAATGGACATTATATGGAAATATAGTTATCAAAATGTAAAACAATGATATAGTATTTTATTCCTTCTTAACACATCAAATAACAAGATATTAGATTTAAAATATTGACCAGTTTAAATCGATTTTGACTTTTTTTCAAAGGTCTATCAGTATAAGACTACTGTTATTTAGGTGTTTTTTTTTATGTTTTTTTGCAAGGCAAATGGGGTTAAGTAGCTTGCCCAAGGCCACACAGCTAGGTAATTATTAAGTGTCTGAGACCGGATTTGAACCCAGGTACTCCTGACTCCAGGGCCGGTGCTTTATCCACTGTGCCACCTAGCCGCCCCTGGACTTATCTTTGAGAAGATAACACACATGTCATGTTGGACATTCAATCAAATTTAACTTTTTGTTTTGATCATTACAAGTGTTGAACATTCCTATTCACAAAGATATATTGTTGTAAATGGCATTAAAGTTTCCATAGCTCATTTTACAAAGTATGTATAAGTTTCTTTAAAGTGTCCATAGGCAGAAAGATGGAGATCACATACAATTTAATGGAGAGTCTAATAGCTATTGGATTTGGAAATAGTGATGACTGTGAATGAAATTTAGAGATATATAAAACTATTATAATTTGTGATTTCTTTTAGCAACAAAGTGTGTTACCTCCATTCATAAATGAAATGCTAAATTTCAGTTAGAGGTTAGTTTAATTTTTCACATAGTTCATAGTTCCCTAAAATCTATCCATGAGTGGATCTTACACTAAGAACCCATTAGACATTAGGCTGACTGGTGGATGTTGATTAGGAAGGGATTGGTTTGTGTATATAAAATTTTACAATTGGGTCTTTTCCCCCCTACCTTTCACTACCTCCTCTGGCTGCTTGTTTTCTTTTCTGATGTTTTAAACAATTATAAACAATGTCCACTTCTGATCTCCTTTCTCTTTCAAAACTTTGTCATCTAAATTCATTCTCCTCCCTAGCTGACTTCTTTCCTGGAGACACTGATCTGGTTGATTCAAGAGTCTTAACTGGTCTGGGGGAAGAAGTTTACAGGACTAGAACTTGTGATTTGATTATCAGGGTTTTCTTCCCCTGTAACTAATTGTGATGGGTTCTTTCAGTATACTTCCTGTTCTGAGTTTTGATGGAAGAGAAATGTTGGTTTGCTACTATTTCCCCAAATATTTAATTGGGATGATAAAATAAATATAAGTCAATATCTGTGATCTTGATGTATCTTCTTGTGATTTTTTTTCTATTTTTGTAATCTTTCTCTCTTTAAGACATTTTGAAAGTTTATTATTGAATGCCTTTTCATTTGCATTACCTCTAGGAAAGATTTCTTCTATGTGAATTTGGCAAGGCTCAACTATTTTTCCATATCTCTATCTTCTTAAGGGCCATCTCCACATCTTGATGAAGTTCAAATATAGAGATTCTATTATCATTGAAATACTAACGATTTGTTAAAATTCAATTATATTTGTTGACTTATTTCTAGTTTTATTTATAAATTCCCATGTGATGCTTCAGTTTAGTTGGTTCTTATGCCAGTGTTTCTCTTTCCTTCTCTATTGCTGTTTTATGAAATACTGCTTGCAATCTGCCAATTTTCTTCTTAATGTATCATTCATCTCCCAGAAGAATCAATAAAAGAGGGGATTTGCAAGGATTTTGGTGGAATCTCCATTGTGGAGGAAGGAAGGTCACACACCTCCCAAGTTAGTTGTTCACTTAAAGTCACTACCTTATCTCTTGATAAGGAGTCATCAACCACCATCATAGCCCATTTCTTCCTCCAGGGGTTCTCCTTTTGTTGCTTCTTATGAAGGGTTGGATTCCATTTTCATGGGTATATCAGAAGTTTGTTGGATTGCTGAAGTGTTATAGTTTCTTCTCTTTCTCTCTCTCTTTAACTCTTTGACATTGACTTTAATCCCTGTCTTGCATTGTTAGAATAGTTTTCTTGTTAGAGTATTTCTTGAACTATTTCTTTTTTGCTGGCTAAGACTCTTTCATCCTCTCAGGTATGCTAGAGGATAAAGAAGAATACCATAGACCTTTCATCTAATCCTCTAGTAAGAAGCAAGTCTTACATTTACAGTAAATACCTCTTGCCTGAAAACATACATTAAACAAATCCTCTGGATTAGTGGAATAAATCTCTCAAACATTTCTTGGATCTCTTGGTAATTGTTATTCATGGTGATTCACCTAGGCCACTATTCCTGAAAACTAGTAAACTGCTTATCATTTCTAATCTCCCACAATTGTCTTGCATCAATACTGTCCCTGGGAAGTGCTGTTATCAAACTTGTTTGTTTTTTGCTCCCTTCAAAATACAGGAAATGCCTTACAAATTTTGAGTCATCTTTGCATAGAAACCATGAAAAATCTTCTCTAGATGTTTCCAGTTTTAGGCTATGTGACACTGGAGTACAGATTAGACACTTGCTATCTTGCTAACTGCTATGCTGATCCAAGCCTCTGAAGACACATCTCAGGTAGAACTTGGGCAAAATTGTGAAGATAATGGGACTTTTAAGCTATCTTCCCATCATCCTTTTTTAGACTATTCTCACAACAACAACAATAGCTGATGAGCATTTATACAGAACTTTAAAACATGATGTGATTTATACATGATAATCTCATTTGATCTTCACAACATTTAGAAGCTGGTACTGTTAAATCCCCTCTTCCCCACTTTTCTGGGGTTTTTCTTTTTGAGATTTCCTATCTTGCCCAGGTTGAAAGTGGTCTCTCACAGGCCCAATTCCATGGCAAATCAGTAGCCTAAAGGGCAGCCTAGAGGGAAGGTGGGTCTCTCTTTCCCAGGAGCTTGAGATACTGGTGCTGGGATTAGTATAGACCTCCAGTTGTCTTTAGCCCCATTATAGTTCAGAATCTTCAAACTCAAACAATTCCTCAGCCTCCTTTAAAAGGATAAATTACAGTTATGGAACATATATTTATTATTGCCACTTTGCAGATGAGTTAATTGAGTTGAGAAAAGTTAAGTAACTTGTTTAGAGTCACAAAGCTTATAAGTAACTGAGGCAGGATTCAACTTCAGATCTTCCAGATTTAAAGTGGATAATTACCTACTGTATCACCTACCTGCTTTTGTTGGGGGGGGCGGGTCACCACCTTGCTGACTAGGAACTCCCTTAGTGTGGGCCCTTTAATGTATTTGAATTGCCCTGGCAGTTCTATGACATAAGGACCTTATTTTTTTTGCATATGTCATTGATCTCTTTAGAAGTCTGGTAAGATCTTTAGACTGCTCAACATAAAGTTAAATAAAATACATAGGATTGAAAAAGAAACTAATCAGATAGAAGCACAGCTCTCGAAATTTTAAAAACAAATAAGTGCATGTGATACAGGGGAAGATGAAGAGAATTTGAATGTAACAGAAAGAATTTGGGTGGAGATGTAAATTGACTCTTGAGATGAAAATTGACTTGAAGTAGGGAATCATGATTGTAACAAAAATAATTGTAATCTTAAAGTACCATTGTTTAATGTGAAATTTGTATCCTGATCTCCTTGAGCTTTACCCCTCTACCCAATTCTGGGTCAAGCAGAGGGGAAGGGAGTTCATCTTTTGCCCTCTGGATGAGAGGTAAGACATAAAAATCTGAGCTGGAGTGCAGTCTTCTCTGACCACGGCCCAGCCAAAGGCTGCTTGGCTATTCTTTTCTTGTTCTTTTCTCTCTCTCTCTCTCTCTCTCTCTCTCTCTCTCTCTCTCTCTCTCTTTCTCTCTAGCCCTTCCTCAAGTCTTTTAACCTTTTTAATAAATTTTTTTTATTTCCACCCATGCTTTCCCAGTCTGAACAATGATTCCTCATAGGCAGAATTGAACCCAAGGAGCTAGCAACTACATTTTGGTGACCAAAAAAGGGATTCTCTCTGCCCAGACTAGGAAATTGGATCAAGCTCCATGGGTGAGAAGCATTACCCTTTTAAAAAGATTTTTAGAAGAGTAGGGAAATTAATGGACCTCTAGCCCTCCTTCTGTGTTTACCTTTTTCTGGAAAATGGAAAAAAGGTTGAGTTTGTGGCTTGTTAGCAAAGCTGGACCCACGTGGTGTTTGACAATAGCCCTGGTGTGGGTCTGCCCTGTTTTCAGACTGACCAGAGGAATGGCAGTTCTGAGGTGTATTTGGTTTATACCCCACTGTGAGTGAGGGTTGTTAAAGAAGGACATTTGCATATGTCCAATTGACATGTTTGCCTTTCTATAAATTAATAGAGAACTAAAATATGGGGGAAAATCCTCCCCCAGTGGTCTGCTTGCTCCTTGGAAGGAATAAGATTTGATAAAAGCAAAACATGTGAGCTCCTGGAAATTATTTTTGGGTGGTACTCTTTTTCTCTCTTTCTTTCTCTTTAAAATGCTCTCTCTTATTCTCTGCTCCCCCCCACCCTCTGCAAAGGGAGGGGAGGGAGAAGGGAAATCTTACTTTTTTGGAACTTCGAAACTTAAACCTAAGTCTCAGATGGAATGCATGCTTTGCTGCAGGAAGGGTAAGACCCCCTCAAAACTTGTTTTAGAAAATAGGGGACCCCCCATGCCTTCTTCCTGATTTGGGGAGGAGGGTTAGGGAAAATGAGAACTTTTTTCTTAGGCTACATGTGTTTATCAATTCCAGGCTCCATTTAGCTGGGCTGAGAAAGCCCCACCCTTGTGGGGGGGGGAGGGGAAATGGGCTAAAAAAAGCAAAAGACTTTTTCTGGGATTAGGAAATTCAGATTTCATCTTTAAATTAAGCCTGTGTTAAAAACTAATATTTCTGTAATAGAGTAACTGGATTTGAACTTTATAAAGTTACTTAAGAATGCATTCAGTTTTAACCATTGGTTGGTTATTTCAAATTCTTAATGAATATATAATGGTTCCTTAAGAAATTCTGATTGATTCTAAAATTTATTTATTTTTGACTGATCTTAATTGGTACATTCAAAAAATATATGATATAAATATGCATATGTGTATATGTGTGTGTATGTGTGTATTTAAACATCAATGGGATCTTTTCACATCTTTCTACTGGCTTAGAGAGGTGGGAAAATGTTTCTATATTCTGAGATATGGTACCAGCCAGGGTATCAATATGAGCTTGGTAAATTTGATACAAAAGAGCTGTGTCAGTGTCTAAACTCCTTTGTCTGTGTGTGTGTGTGTGATTTAGATCTGAAATAGTTACAGTTACCTGAGTTAAATGTTACTCCTTTAAGTCTGGGTTTTGAGTTTAATTGCTTAAAAAGCTCTAATTTTAAGGAATTAATGAAGTTGGGATCTGAGCCTATCCGCTTATACCATTTGAAAGTTTGTAAGTGGCAAAGTCTATGAAATGATCTAATCTGTGAGCTAATTCCCTGCCCTCAAGAAGCTTTGAAAAGAGGGCAGGAAGGCCTTTGATAGAGGAAAAGGTCACCATCTTGTGTTTAAAAAGAAACCATCCTAGAGCTAAATGTGAAAAATTTAGTCATCTAAGTGTAATTGGGTAAAGTGTATTTTAAGGAATTTGGGAATATTGAATCATATATAATCTGATTTGGGGAAGAGATATTGTACTAAATTTTGTAATCTGATTTGTTTTGATGTTAAATTGATATATATATTGTTAACAATTTCACAAGGTCTTTTGTTGGTAAAGGAAGAAAGTTGTAATGTTTGTCTCATCATTTATCATCAGATGTTTATGGAAGGGAATATATGTAGATGTATTTATCAGTTATGTAATATTCTTTTGTAACTTCAAAGAAATACTAACAGTGTTTGGTTCTCTTGTGAAGATGTAAGCTATTTGAATATTGTAATGTTAAAGCCTGGAATTAACATGTGATTGTTTTGAATGGGTGGTCTAATGGGTTTAAAGAATTCTGAAAGTTATTTGTATTCTGAAGATGGCTAGTAGTTAAAAGTTTATAGAAATGTCTATCTATATATGTAAACTGGGACTAAACTATGGTTATTTGCTTTGAGGGAAAAGCACCTATATAATATGAGGGAGATAAAATAATGATGATAATTTGAGATTTTTCTCTGTGTCAATCTCTAGGCAATTATTATGTGAGAAGTATGGAGATGATGGGCAACCTTCTAGCCAGAAGATGTTTAGTTCTTTTAAATATAGTTAATAACTAAATGGGTTCATTGCAAAAAATTGATTTTATAAGTATATATGAATTAGGATTATTGTTTTTTACATCTCAAAATACTTTTATTGCATTTCATTTATATCACTGTCCTTAGCTACATGAGCAACAACTGAATTATGATCTTTTTCTTGGATCTCTTATTCCAGATTACAGCCTGGCACACCTTGGTTCTCCTTGGTTCTCTTCCAAGCCACCTGAAGCTCTGGTTATAGGTAATTGCTATATTGCAACATATTGATCTGCCTGACATCAGGTATGATAAAATAGAAAGACAATATGCCAATGAAGCCATTTAACCCTATGGGGTTTGATATTCAGATGGATTAAATGACCTTTGAAAGAATGACTCTAGCCTCAACTAGGGTAGGATTCTTTTAAAAGTTCCCTCATCTGGCCCATTGAAGAATATTGTCTATATGACTTCATAAAGGAACATGTCCTCATGTCCCTTTCTGCTCTGTAATAGCAAATTGTCATGATCATTCCAGGTGCATCATAATTAAGTTTGAGAGTGAGCCAACAGATTAGGATAATGCCTATTGGCATATTTAAGGGCTTTAAAGGAGAGATCCATTCTTTGACTAGAATTTTTGTTCATTCTAATCATGGCCAAAGCTAAAAGAGAAAATTTTGTTGCAAATTACTTTTTGGACACGTGTAGTTTTAAAATGCCTTTTCAGGACATTTGTTTATATTATTTGAACTTTTGTTTGCAACTTATTTGATATCCATCAACAAATCTGTGTTATATTGAAACCCATGTTTATAGTTCTAGTTTTTTCCTAAATTATTAGACATTTGTTAAATAACTGTTTCTGTTACAATAGCTCTGGTTTTTGCTTGCTCAAATTTTCCCCCCTTGAGTTTTGTTTCTCTTAGCTGTATAGCTCCAAGATCAGTCTCTGCAGGATGCCAACCAGCTGTGCTAGCCAATCATTCCCTGGACCCTGCCTCAATGAAGCTCTTGTGTCTTTGAATGGACTCTGAAAGGCCCAGAAGATTCTGGTCCTAAAATGATTGAGGGGTGAATGATGCAGGACAAGATGAAGAGAATCTGAATGTAACACAAAGAATTTGGGTGGAGATGTAAATTGACTTGAAGTGGGGAATTATGATTGTAACAGAAATAATTTTAATCTTGGGTGGGGACCCTCCCCCCATTCTTAAAGTACCATTGCATTGTTTAATGTAAAATTTGTATCCTGATCTCCTTGGGCTTTACCCCTCTACCTAATTCCTGGTATAGGGGAACGGAGTTAACCTTTTGCCCTTTGGATTAGAGGCAAAACATAAAAACCTGAGCTGGACTCCAGTCTTCTCTGGCTCAGTCTTCTCTGATCATGGCCCAGCCAAGGCTGCTTGACTGTTCTTTTATCTCTCTATGGTTCTTCCTATGTCTTGTAACCTTTTTAATAAATTTTTGTTTTATTTCCACCCATGCTTTCCCAGTCTGAATCATTATTTCTCATAGGCAGAATGGAACCCAAGTAGCCAATGGCTACATGTGGAACTCAGTATTAGAACCCCAACTCTCAGTTCTTCTTGTTGCATCAAAACTTACCTGACTGTTGTACTACTTCTGTAGTCTTTTACCACATGATTGATTAGTTGTCTCTTTCCCAACTCTAAAATATTAGTGACTGCTCACATTTCTTATGTAGTTAACAATTGCTGTATATTTTGCCTCCACAACATCTCTTTTTTTATTTTAAAAATATTTTGTTTTTTCCAACTACATGCTACAGTAGTTTTTAACAATCATTTTTTGCAAGGTTTTGAGTTTTACATTTTTTCTCCCTCCCTCCCTTTTCCTTCCCCCTCCCCAGATAGAAAGCAATCTGATATTGACTCTGTATTTATCACCATGCTAAACACAGATCACATTGAACATGTGAGAGAAGAATTGGATCCAAATATAAAACAAATTTTTAAAAATTGAAGATAAGCTTTGGTCTTCATTTAAACTCCACTGCTTTTCTGGATATGGATGGTAAAATTGTCTTTGATTATTGCACTGATGGAATGAACAAGTTCATAACCCAAAATTGTTCCACTTACGTCCAGTCCTTCCTGTCTATTCTCACTAATACCATCCTACTACTACTATCCTTCATTAGACTTGCCTGGACCATTATTATAGCCTCTTACCATGTCCTTCCACGTCTGTTCTTTCCTTTTTCTAATGTAGCCATTATATTGTTTCCAGACTGTTCTTCATTTTATATAAATACACACACGCACATGTGAGCACACACACACACACACACACACACACACACACACACACACACACAGAGTCATGGCACTCTTCTTGTCAGATCACTTCCTATCTTCCTATCTGGTCAGAAGCTTTCACTCCTGTGATGCTGGTCTCTGATTGGTGAGCATTTGTCTTATCTTGTCTTGATCTCAGCGACACTATGCCACTTCCTGGCTCTTTCTATGCCATGAAACTAAGTATGTAACCATCTTTCTTTTTCTCCTCACCTCTCACCACCCTACTTTCCAACTCTGTCTTTGAGAACAGTAATCAAATCAAATTCTCATTTCATGCAATGGACTTATGAGTCTCTTTATCTACAGCTCTAATTACTGTCCAAAACAGTCCTCTGAGAATAGTAATCAAATGTCTGTCTTGGGGAATTGTAATCAAATCAAATCTACATTTCATGCAAAGGACAAGTGATTCTCTTTTCCTATAACCCCAATTGCTATTACCTATTAACAACATTCCTCTATATATGTTTGGCACTTCTCTATATATATTGTTTTCATTGTTTAGAGCATAAGCTCCTTGAAGGCAAGGACCTTCATGTTTATCTATATCTTTAGTACCTGCAAAGTAAATGATTAAATAAATGTTTTTTCATTCCTTCATTCATTTTTTTTTTGTTTTCTTTTTTGTTGGTCTTTTCTTTTCTTTTTTTAGTTTTTGTAAGGCAATGGAGTTAAGCGACTTACCCAAGGTCACACAGGTGTCTGAGGCCAGATTTGAACTCAGGTCCTCTTGACTTCAGGGTCAGCACTCTATCAATATGCCACCTAACTGCCCACCTTTCATTCATTTCTTAAATTTTTATTTTTATTTTAATTTTCAACAATTTTTACATCCATATTTCTAAGTTACAAAATCGTCCTCTACATTTCATTTCCACCCCCTCAGTAGGGAACAGTCAGGTTAAGCATTTTATATATAAATTTTTTAAACATATTTACAAATTAGTATTATTTTTTGGCATGAGGAATTAGGATTAAGGGAAAAAGAAACATAAGAGATATTTTTTATAAAGTAATCATCAGATTCAGCAGGGGTGTTTTTTTCCCTGTATTTTTTTTAATTTTTCTTCTTCTGGTTAGGAATAATATAGTCCATAACCAGTCTAATATAGTTGTCTAAGCTCTCTGGACTTGCGTCCATCAGGGTTGGTCATCTCATAATGTTGATGTATACATTGTTCTCCTTGACTCTACTCCCTTTGTTCAGCATCATATCCCATAAGTCATTCCATTCTTCTGTAGAGTCTAACCATTTATGATTTCTTATAGAACAATAATATTCCATAGTATTCATGTACAATAACTTGTTTAGCCATTCCTTAATTGATGGGCATCCCCTCAATTTCCAATTCCTTGCCACTACAAAAAGAGCTGCTATGAATGTTTTAGAACATGTAGGACTTTACCCATGTTTTCTGGATATAGTCCTGGAATTAGAATTGCTGTGTCAAAAGGTATGAACAGTTTTATTGCTCTTTAGGCATAATTCTATATCTTGCTCTCCAGAAAGGTTGGATCCATTCACAACTCCACCAGCACATCAATGTCCCAATCCTCCCACAATCTCTCCAACATTGATCATCTTCCCTTTTCCTCATCTGGGCTAATCTAATAGGTATAAGATGATACCTCATTGTTGTTTTAATTTGCATTCCTCTAATCAATCATGATTTGGAGCATTTTTCATATGATTACATATAGCTTTAATTTCTTCATTTGAAAACTGTCTGTTCATATCCTTTGACCATTTAACAATTGGGGAATGACTTGTAAGCTTATAAATTTGATGCAACTCTATATTTTAGAAATGAGACCTTTATCAGAACTCCTGGTTGTTAAGATTGTTTCCCAGCTTTCTGCTTTTTTTCAAATTTGGGAAGCATTGATTTTTTTAGTGCAAAGCCTTTTTAATTTAAAATAGTCAAAATCATTCATTTTGCAGTTTATTGTGTGCTCTAATTCTGGTTTGGTCATAAATATATCCCTTTTCTATAGATCAGATAGAGCATTCTTTGGTATATTAATGTATCTATGGTATTGCTCTTTATGTCTCTACCCATTTTGGCCTTATTTTGGTATAGGGTGTGAGATGTGGATCTATGCCTAGTTTTTGCTATTTTCCAGTTTTTCCAATAATTTTTGTCAAATAGTGAGTTCTTATCTCAGAGACTGATGTCTTTGTCTTTGGGTTTGTCAAATAGTAGATTGCTGTAGTCATTTACTGCAGTTTCTTTTGAACCTATCCTGATCTGCTGATCCATTACTCTATTTCTTAACCAGTACCAGGCAGTTTTGATGACTGCTGCTTTATAGTATAGTTGGACATCTGGTAGAGCTAGGCCACCTTCTTTCATTTTTTTCCCCATTAGTTCCCTTGCTATTCTTGCCCTTTTGTTGCTCCAGATAAATTTTGTTACTATTTCTTCTAGTTTGATAAAGTAGTTATTTGGTAGTTTGATTGATATGACACTGAACAAGTAATTTAATTTGGGTAGAATTTTCATTTTTATTATATCAGATCAACCTAACCATGAGCATTTGACATTTTTCCAGTTATTTAGATCTGACTTTATTTGGGTGAGGAGAATTTTTTAATTATGTTCATACAGTTTCTGGGTTTGTCTTGGGAGGTAGATTCCCAACTATTTAATATTATCTACAGTTATTTTAAATGGAATTTCTTTTTCTATCTCTTGTTCTTGAACTTTGTTTTTCATATATAGAAATGCTGATGATTTATGTGGATTTATTTTATATCCTGTTACTTTGCTGAATTAGTTAATTGTTTCAAGGAGCTTTTTAGATGATTTTCTCAGGTTCTCTAGGTATACCATTATATCACTTGCAAAGAGTAAAAGTTTTGCTTCTTCATTGCCAATTCTGATTCCTTCAATTTCTTTTTCTTCTCTTATTTTTTACTGCTAGCATTTTCAATACTATATTGAATAGTAATGGTGATAATTGGCACCCTTGTTTCACCCCTGAACTTATTGGAAATGCTCTGATTTTGTTCCCATTAAATATAATATTTGTTGATGGTTTTAGTGAGATACTATTTATTATTTAAAGGAAAACTCCGTTTATTCCTAAACTTTTTTTTTAGGTTTTTGCAAGGCAAATGGGGTTAAGTGGTTTGCCCAAGGCCACACAGCTAGGTAATTGTGTCTGAGACCGGATTTGAACCCAGGTACTCCTGACTCCAGGGCGGGTGCTTTATCCACTGTCACCTAGCCACCCCTATTCCTAAACTTTCTAATGTTTTTAATAGGAATGGATGTTAGATTTTATCAAAGGTTTTTTCTGCATCTATTGAGATAATCATATGGTTTCTGTTTTACTACTGATATGTTAAATTTTGTTGAGTGTTTTCCTTATGTTGAACCATCCCTGGCTGCTTGGTATAAATCCAACCTGATCATGGTGTATTATCCTAGTTATAACTTGCTGGAGTCTCGTTGCTAAAATTCTATTTAACATTTTTGAATCCATATTCATTAGGGAGATTGGTCTATAAGTTTCTTTGTTTTGGTTCTTCCTAGTTTAGGTATCAGCACCATGTTGGTGTCATAAAAGGAGTTTGGTAGAACTCCTTCCTCTCCTATTTTTAAAAATAGTTTATATAGAATAGGAATTAATTGTTCCTTAAATGTTTGGTAGAATTCACTTGTAAATCCTTCTGGACCTGGAGACTTTTTCTTGGAAAGTTTATTGATGGTTTCTTCAATTCTTTTTCTGAAATGGGGTTATTTAAGTAATTTATTTCCTCTTCTGTTAGTCTGGGTAGTTTGTATTTTGTAAATATCCATCCATTTCACTCAAGTTGTCCAATTTATTGGCATATAATTCAAGAAAGTAGCTCTGAATTATCTCTTTAATTTCCTCCTCCTTGGTGGTTAGGTTCACCCTTTTCATTTTTGATACTGGTAATTTGGTTATCTTTTTTAATCAGATTAATATGAAGTTTGTCTATTTTATTGGCTTTTAGTTTTATTTATGAGATCAATGGTTTTCTTGCTTCCCATTTTATTAATCGCTTCTTTGATTTTCAGAATTTCTAATTTGATATTTATTTGGGGTTGTTTAATTTGTTCTTTTTCCTAGCTTTTTTAGTTGTATACCCAGTTCATTGATCTCCTTTTTATTTTAATCATGTAGGCATTTAGAGAAATAAAGTTTCTCCTCAGAATTGCCCTTGGTGCATCCCATAAATTTTGGTATGATGTCTCATTATTATCATTTTTTTGGATATAATTATTGATTATTTCTATTATTTGCTGTTTGAGCCACTCATTATTTAAGATAGTTATTTAATTTCCAATTAGTTCTTGGTTTAACTTTCCCTGACCCTTTATTACATGTAGTTTTTTTTGCATCATGGTCTGAGAAGTGTGTGTATTTATTATTTCTGCTTTTCTACATTTGATTTTAAGCTTTTTTGTGCCCTAGTACATGGTCAATTTTGGTGAAGGTGGCATGTACTGACTAGAAAAAGGTATATTTTTTTCCTATACCCATTAAGTTTTCTCCAGAGGTTTATCATATCTAAGTTTTCTAAGATTTCATTCATCTTTTAAGCTTCCTTCTTGTTTATCTTGTTGTTATATTTATCTAGTTCTGAGAAAGGGAGATTGAGGTCTCCCATTATTAAGTTTTGTTGTCTATATCTCCTTGCAATTCACTCAGCTTTTCCTCTAGGAATCTGGATGATATACTACTAGGTGCATGCATGTTTAGTAATGATATAGCTTCATTACCAATGGTGCCTTTTAAGAAGATGTAGTTTCCATCCTTATCCCTTTTAATGAGATTGATTTTTGCTTTTATTTTGTCTAAGATTAGGATCACTAGTCCAGAAATTTTTTTGCTTCTGCTGAGGCATAATATATTTTGCTCCAACCTTTTACCTTTACCCTTTGTGTATCTCTCTGCTTCAAATGTGTTTCTTGTAAACAATATATTGTAGGCGTCTGGTTTTTAACCCATTCTGCTATCCAGTTCTGTTTTATGGGACAGTTCATCCCATTCATATTCCTAGTAAAAATGACTAATTCTGTATTTCCCTCCATGCTATCTTTCTCCATTTATATTTATCTTTTTCCTTTTCTCTAATTCCTTCCAACCAAAATTTTACTACCTTTGCCCTTTGACTTTTCTTTTAAGAATTTGACCTTCACTTTATTTTCACTTAAACATTCCCTTAGATTTTTAAAACCAAGTGGGAATTTCCCTCACTAGGCTAAATCTATTGGATAGAATTTCTTCAGCATTCATGTTCTCCCTTCTTTTGCTCTCAAATTATAAGTATTTGTGCCTCTTTCCTTGTTGCTCTAATATTATTAATCAGATATCTTCAAATATAGTTCAATTATTTGATTGTATGATAAGCTACTATTATCAAGATATCACAGATTGTTTACTTGATTGCTTGATTAGAAGCACTGACTCAAATTGCATCAAATTGAAATTAAAATCATTTTTTACCTTACCCCCTTTTAAAGTCTTTCAAGTACACACAATCCTCTACATGAGCCAAAGTATCATCAGGAGCCATATCATTTCTTGAACTATTTGTGCCCCTCCCCCAGGCCTATTTTCTTTCACACTTTACCTACCCCACCCCCACACTTCACACTTTACCTACCCCACCCCCACACTTAACACCTTGTTAAGTGAACCAAGGCCAATCGTCTCTCCCGGTTCACCTCCTCCCCACTGCAGGGTACTTAACCCCTTGTTAAGTGAAGCAGATGCTGATCTAATTAACTGTGAGAATCTTGAAGATCTCTAAGTACTGGGATGCTCTGGAGGTCTCACTGAGTGAGAATTTTACAAATGATTGTCTCAGATCCTCTCAGTTTATGACAAAGTGTTTAGTACTTTGTGATTAAAGTGAGTCAAAGTATAATGAGACACAAATTGAAGTTAACATTCTTGCTCTTTTTTTAGGGCTTTTTGTCTCAAACATAGTGATCTGATCTTGGACATCTTCAGTTGAGAGACAAGACTCAATTATATCCCTATCCTTTAGGGTTCATTCTCTTCAATTATATTCTACCCTCTAATTTTCCTTAGAGAAGTAAAATTCTAAAGAATTAGAATTATTATAATATATTCCCTTTTAGGGACCAACATTTGTTTAAAACAATTTTGTTTTTTCAGTTCCCTTTTTCATTTACCTTTTTTTTTAATGTAACTCTTCAGTCATGTATTTGGCAGTTGAATTTTCTGTTCAGTTCTGGTCTTTGTGTCAGGAAGTTCTGGAAGTCCTGTATTTCATTGAATATCCATTTTTTTCCCTGAAAGTATATGCTGAATTTTTCAGGGTAGTAAATTCTGGGTTGTAATCCCAGGTCCTTAGCTCTCCAAAACATGTTATTCCGGTTCTTCCAAAATTTCAGTGTTGAGGCTGATAGGTCCTGTGTTGGTCTGATTGTGTCCCCTTTCTATTTGAATTGTCTTCTTTCTGCTGTTTGCAATATTCTCTCTTTTATTTGAGGTTTTTGGAATTTGGCTTTACAGCTCTTGGAGTTTTTATTCTGGGGTCTCTTTCTGGAGGGATTCTGTGGATTCTTTCAATTGTTATATTGTTATCTTGTTCTAGTAGGTTGGAGCAGCTTTCCCTTAAATTTTTCTGCATGATGTTTTCCAGGTTCTTCTGTTGGTCCAGGCTTGCTAGTAGTCCAATGATTCATAGATTGTCTCTCTTGGATCTGTTTTCCAAGTCATTTGTTTTCCCTAGAAAGTACTTTTCACTTTCTTCAATTTTTTCAGCTTTTTAATTTTGTTTGATGGAATCTTGCTTTCTTGTAGATTCACTAGTTTCTAATTGTTGAATTCTAATTTTTAGGATTTTATTTACTTCAATTATCTTCTGTGTTTCCTTTTCCAGTTGGTTATTTTTACTTTTAATGGAGTTGATTTCCTTGGTCAACATGTCACAATCTTCCTGCATGACTTTCATTTATTTTTTCCATTTTTCTTCTTCCTCTCGTCTTTGGTTTTTAAATTTTTTTTAAAGCTCTTTGATGAACTTTTCTATTTGAGTCCAATTTATAGACTGTTTTGATACTTCTCCTGTGAGTGATTTTTTTGCTGCTTTCTTCTTCAGACATGGTATTGCTGTCATTTTTATCTGTGAAGTATTTTTCTATAGTGAGTGCTCTTTTAGCTTTTTTGTTCATTTTTGTTGCTATAATTCTTCTCCTGGGGTATATGGAGTATAGATCCAAGCTTTTATTTTGTTGGGGCTGGGGTCTGATCCCTGGCTCATTGTTGGCCAAGATGTTGCCTATGCAGTCCAGGCCTTGCTTTTGCAGAGGTTTGTTTCCTCCTTTATGTCCAAGTTCTGACTAACAGAGGATTGTTCCCAACACATTCCTGTATTTTACCATGGTGTTCTCAGGGTTCAGACTTTGTTAGAGGTTGGGATCCTCCCCGATGGGTTGATATCTAGCTGCCAGGACCTCTTTTATTATTAAACTGTCAGAATCTAGATTGCACTGTGGCTAAAAGCCTCCTAATGGCTTTCTCTGCTCTCCTGTCTCCTGGACTTTCCTTTCCTTTATCCCCCAAAGAAACAGATCTTTCCAGAAGATCCTCCACTATGTCTACAGTTGAAAACTTCTTTGAATCTTCTCTTTTTCTTGGTGGGATCTGTCCCTTCATTCGTTCTTGAATTTAATTTAATCTCCTACCTCTGACTTTCAAGACCCTTCAAAATTTTAACATTTACAGACTAATTTTTTTTTTAGTTTTTTTTACAAGGCTTTTTACAAGGGTTAAGTGGCTTACCCAAGGCCACACAGCTAGGTAATTATTAAGTGTCTGAGGCTGAATTTGAACTCAGGTACTCCTGACTCCAAGGCCAGTGCTCTATCCACTGCACCACCTAGCCGCCCCCTTTACAGACTAATTTCATACCACTCTCTACCCTCTACACATTCCACATCCAAAGAGTCCAATTTTATTTCCCTTGCAAATAAACTACTATTCCACCTCTATGTCATTGCTTTTCCCATCATTTATTCTTAAAATGCTTTCTTACTCTCTCATCACCTAGTAAAATTCTACTCATTTAAATCAAATCTATGTTAAATATGATTTCATGTAGAAAAGCCTGAATTGTTCCTTCTATCTATCATAGCCAGCAATAACCTGTGTTCTTGGATCCCACATAACTTTGGTTTTCAACTCTGATGCACCCTTCACATAATATTTATCATAGTTGTCTGTGCTTATTTGTTGCTTCTTGCATCTCCCAAAGAATACTGTAGTCATTAGTGTTTGTTGAATGGATGACATGGCATATTGTATATACTGCTAAATGTGAAGTCATGAAGACTTGAGTTTAAATCCCATCTTGGTCACTTGTCAGGTGTGTCAACAGAGCTGAGTCAGTATAATTTCTCTGTGCTTTAGTTTCCTTATCTCTAAAATAGGGATGATAATATCTTTATTAGCTACTTAACAGTTTATTTTGGTGTGAGGCTAATATAAGAATATATTGTGTGATGCTTTAAAGTGTATATAAATGCTTATTGCTTATTATTATTATTATTAAATATTCCAGACATATTTGTATTTTAACATAGGATTCCAAAAACAGTTCTTTACTCCAATAAAAAAAAAAGCATCTATTTATATTGAGACTGAAAAGATTTACTAGAATTTTGGATGATTTTCATTTTAAGGGGAAATATGCATAGTGATAGAGGTATAGTGACCTATACCTCTGTCTTTTCATTGGGGTTAGTAAACTCTTCTCTGACTTACACAATGGGGGAGTTCATATTGGTTGCAATAACTTTATAAGTTACTCACCTCAGGTACAGAAGTTTTCTCCCTTCATAATGTTTAAAGAGAGATAAAGAGTACACTCTACCTGATTGACTTTGCATTTCAGATATTTAACAAATAGTATGAGTTTGAGTACATATCTGAAATGTATATTTATATAGTTGAAAACAGCAGAATGTGTCTTTAGGGTGCCATCATAAACAAGCTGTCAGTCCTACATGGGCTATCCTTGGGGAGCGGGGGGGGGGGCAGAGTAGGGGGGGCATATACAAATATATTTTACAAATGGGGAAAAAATCACTTATATAAGTCACTAGGTAGTTTAAAAAAATAAGGACATCTCTCCAGATCAGTTCAGAAACCAGAAACCCCAAACTAATATACTTTTGGAATGCTTATGCAGTACTCATTTCTCTGAAAATAGAAAGATTCTCTCAATCAACCTTGTGCCTCATGTAAAAGTTACTATAGAAACACAACTGCTTTATTCCTCAAATACTCTTCCTCTTGACTCCTTGACTATTTATTGATCATCCCCATGACTAGAATGGTCTCCATTCTCATGTCTCTGGATTTACTAACTTCCATCACTATTCAACCTAAATCTTATCTTCAGGATGAGATTTCCCCAACACTGCTAGTAACTTTTCTTTGAGATATCTTTCTGTAATATATATACCTTTTCTGTTCATTCTTGTTACATGATATCTCCTTCATTAGATTAAAAACTCCTTGAAAGGCAGAGACCATTTTTGCATCTCCAATATTTGTCGATCTTAGAACATTGTAAGCACTTAATAAATGCTTGTTGACTGGTTAGGGTAAAAGAAAGTAATGGACGGTTTGGGGGTTTCATTTCATAAAGAAAAGATGTATATTTAAGAATGGAAGGGCATATGCAATCAATAACTGTTAAATAAAACAAAATCACATGATAAAAGATTTAGAACTGTGAATATGTCTTTTGGAAAGTTAAGGAGAAAGGACATTATCAAATTTTTGAATTAGAGGACATTATAAAAAGAAGTGAGTTTGGAGTAAATGGAATCTCACTCTCATTTTATAGATGAGGGAAAATAATTTAAAAAGAGGTAAAGTGATTTAATTAATTACACACAATAAGTTAATCACAATGATAAAACTAGAGTCAGTTCTCCAAAATTCTAGCCTTTTATGTTATCTCAGGGTCATTGCCCAAGTATTACCATTTTCTCTTATCCACAGTAGTCAGGATGAAGGACGATAAAGAGCTCCAGTTTTTATGGAGAAGATGGTGTCTCAACTGGAACTTAAGATCATTAAGGCAGGAGAAGTTGGATAGAAGAGAAAGAAGCTTCATTAATTTTAGGCAATTTATTGAACAAATATTTATGATATTCTAAATATATACAAAAGCATTAAAAGCCATGTAAAGATGCATAAGTCATGGGTCCTACATTCAGTGAGTTGGCAATATAATAGGGGAAAAAAGACTTTTCAAATAATGACAACAAGAGGTAGACAATGGAAAGTGTTATGAGAAAGGTACAGGTGCTATCTCATCCAGAATGTAAGGTGGGAAAATGGAATAATGAATAGAATTTTAGCAGGGGAAAAAAGGAGAAAGAAGGAATTCTACATAAAGGGAAAAATAGCCAGCATTTATATAATGCTTAAATTATGCAAGGTTATATCATTTAAGCCTCACAACAAACCTGTGAAGTTGTCAATCTGATTTCACAGATGAGAAAATGGACTGAGAAGTGACTTGCTTGATGTCACCCAGTTAGTAAGAATCTGAACCAGGAAGTGAACTAAGATTTTCCTGTCTCCAAGGTCTCTATCCACCTTTATCCAACATTCCACCTAGCTCCCTAGATGTTGGGGGAGGGGAATAATCTATGGGAAATTGGAAGTTATTCAGTTCAGTTGTAATGCAGTCTTTAAGTCAGAAAGTAGTAGAAAAGATGCCTGGAAAGTAGTTTGGGGTTGGATAGTTATAGATTATTAAAGGCAGTGCTAGTGGGTTATAGATTCAAACTTTAAGAATTTGGAATTAGAAAGTACTCACAATATTTTCTCAAAATGAACACAATGATCAGAGCAATATTGTGAAAAAGTAATCTGGTATAAAACATTGATTGTCTTAAGGGAATGAGTGGAGATTAATGACAGCTGGGAAATAATCACAAAAATTTAGAAGAAGAAACACAAAGTTTGAAGTCAGGTGATGACATACTGGAAAGGAGAGAAAAAAATTCAAGAGAGTCAGTCAATAGAACTTGGACTCTTATTGCTTGGGGAAAGCAAGATGGTAGAAGGAGACAAAAACTTAATCAACAAATCATAAGCAGCAAAGAATAAAAAAAATGAATTTATCATACTCAAGTAGGAGATATATGTAGATATCTTTCAAGTTAGTGCCACTATATCAAAATCAATTTGACTGGAACCCATGTTTACTTATCAGCAAATGAAAATATATTCTATAATCATCCCCCAATTTAAATTTCTTCAGATCAAGATTACTTTGCTTTAATATAACATTTGTATCCTTATGTGCTAGCATATCATCTTGTCATAGCTAGCATTTAATAAATGTTGACTAATCTTCTATGGATTTTGTTTTGCTTTATTGGTTTTTTTGGCTTGATATGTAATTGCATTTTAGAGAGAGAAAGGAAATTCCCTGTAACTGTATAAATTATCATTTGAGCTGCATCTTCTGATCTCTGAAAATTGTCTGGAACTCTGAGAGAATAGGTGACTTGTCCAGGGTCACAGAAACAATTTAAGTTGCCTAGACTTTGAGGTCTACTTCTAGCACTACAAATACTTCTCAGGGGAAGATAAAGAATTAAAACTATGCACATACATAGAGACATAGTGTTATGGGCTTTAAATGATAAAAAAAGGTTAATCTCAGATTTCCATCACTGTGGTGAGCAGATTGTTTAGAATAAAAATAAATATAAAATATAAGCATAGCTTATAGAAATAATGAATGAGTTGTGAAACTTTTAATACATTTTTGTTTTTATAAATGTATTTTCTCTTGCCTCATTTCTCCTTCTCTTGCTTTAGAAGTCTTCTTTTCAACTGGCAGTTGATCTTTCCTAACATCCAACTATTTTCATGACTTCCGATTTTTTTTTCTTTTTGATCATTTTTTTTGGATACATTTTCAGTTTTTACTTAGGCAAATTTAGCCTCCTTTCTCCCTGACCTTACACACTTACATACTTTAAATGCCTAAGGACTACATTGGTTGTTGGATGTTGTTTTTTCCTTTAGTGATCAGATATGTCTCTTTTCATCCTTGCACAGAGTCAGCAGATACTTCCTAACTCATACCTTCAACTTCTCTTTATCTTGAATATCACCCTATTACTTCTAGAATCAAATATAAAATCCTTTGTTGGACATGCTGACCCCCCTCCTATGTCTTCATTCTTTTTACATAAGAGTCCCCTTCACATTCTGCCCTAGAGTACTTGCTGAGTATATTTATGAACACTTGCCCTGACTACTTCTATGCCTAGTTTCTTATTTTGCTACATCTCCTTCTAGAAATCCTTAGTTTCCTTTGAGTTTTAGCTCCAACTTCTGCATGGCTTTTTTTTTTGGTTCCACCAACTGCTAGTGACTTCCTTTCCAAGACTGCATTTCAATAAAGTTGTATATGATTATATATCATGGTATGACAATTAGCAGCCACAAGTAAATACTATAATTCAAGATGATATGAGGTTTGCTGTATGAAATTCAAACATATATATGGAAATTTGAACATATCATATCCTGCTGCATATTAACCTTTGAATTGGAAGTTTAGGTTAAAAATGATTAATCGATAGTAGAAATGTAAATGGGTCTATCTATTGATTTGCTTGCTCATCATTCTTCTTGCTGAACATGTTTTTATTCAAACTTCAATGATGATATCTATGTGTCTTAAAATATATATAAAACAATATAAATTAATATTAAAATGATCCTGGATGTGCTCTGCATTCATCCCCTTCCTCTTCCACATGTACAAACCATAATCTGTGACTTTGAGGTAAGTTTTAGGGATTTGCTTGAAGTATTTTAGAAACTAAGTGATTTTCCCAGAGTAACACAGATAGCAAATATCAGAGACTTCCTGATGCCAAATCCAACATTCTGCTGCTAATTGTACCATATTAACTCCTATTTGTTCACACATATAATGATTGTTCAAATATTAAAATCACTGAGTTTCTCTGGACAACTTGAAAACTAAGTCTTTATTTGTATAGCATAGATATTTCCCAAATTCTATGCAATCTACTAGAAGTTAAAAGCATGTCCCATCCCATCAAATTAATTTCCTAATTTTAAGTACCTGAACATATATGACACTATGTTAAGCACTGGGGATACAATGATAACATAGCTCTTTTCTTCAAGGAGCTTAAAATGTAAGATAAATATACTATATGGCAGAATGTGAAAATGGTCAGGGAGAGAGATTCAGACAGTGTTACAGGAAATCAGAGGAGGGGGAGATCTCTTTATAGGTCTTTAAGAATGAAGACTTTATTCATAACTGAGCTATTGCCTCTTTATGAGTCATTGCCAACTGAATGTAATAGCTAAAGTATTTGCTTATGAACGACAAAGATTCATATAGAGGAATAGTCTCTGTGGGCAAAGTACAACCTTTATATTCATAGATATTAAGGAAATATAACTCTGATATAGTGGATATTATTGTAGTGAGCAGGGACACAGAATCCAAAAAGCAAAAATAAGTAATAGACCTATATGAGGGAGGCAGTATGACTGCGAGGAAAGAAAGGGCTGGTTGGGAGTCAGAAGAACCTGGGTTCAGATTTTGTCACTGATACTTATAAATTCATAAACATTTATTGATTATTTGCTTGGCACTGAAGATACCAAGATAGAAATGAAATGTCAGTGCCCTCTAGGTGCTTATGATCAAATGAAAGAAATCACTTAGGCACAGATAAACACATTCAAAATATATAGAGAGTAAGCAAATTAGATTTTAAATGACAGTAGTAGCCCTAATAATTAAGCCCTAACAAAAACAGAGTTGAGCCCTAACAATTAATAACTTTGTGTGTCTCTGGATAGTCACTTAATCTCTCTATACCATTTGTGGGGAGCACTAGGAGTTACTGAATTGGTTGAAATGATAGGTCCAGATCTTTCCTTTGAACCCAACATGCTAATAAAATTCTGCTTAGCATCTTTGTAGTGGGTAGGTGGTCAGGACAAATGCTTGGTGATTGAAGGACATAGGATAGCGGGGGTGGGGGGGGATGAGTTGGTCATCCAGGTAAACTGTAGCATGTATGAGTGAAGAGAGTAGAGTAAAAAAGGGGAAAGGCAGAATAGAGTAAGTTTGTGAAGAGCCTTAAATACCAAGTTAGTCCTTATGATTCCATTGTCTAAAAATACTGGTGGGGGGGTGGCTAGGTGGCACAGTGAATAAAGCACCGGCTCTGGAGTCAGGAGTACCTGGGTTCAAATCTGGTCTCAGACACTTAATAATTACCTAACTGTGTGGCCTTGGGCAAGCCACTTAACCCATTTGCCTTGCAAAAACCTAAAAAAAAATATTGGTGGCATTACTCCTAACTTGGTGATGGAACATAGTGCTTTACATCTCAGTGCCCCTTCTTCACATACAACTCTTCTTGTATATTTATATTTCATTTGCTTTTCCAGAGTGACATCATTGCTTTCAGACTTTATTGTTCTATGGTATTTGGCTTTTTAGGCCACAGTACTGGTTTTTCTCCATTTCCCCCCTAAACCAAATGTTTCACAAAATGCAGTTTACTGTAAAGATAATCTTCTTATATTATTGCCACTTCTAGTCAAGAATGAACTTAAAGTGTTCAAAATTACTATGTGGAATGGGAAAGATTTATTTTATTCTTATGCTGTGCTAATGTGACTCTTTTGTGGCTGTGCCATTTGGTTTATTGACACTTGCTCCTTTTTTTTTCTTCTCTGTCTCACTGAGCAGAGACTGTGTTTATTGTTGTCTTATAAATTATCCTTCCACATATCATTTGCTGTTACTAATTGCCTACTAACTTTCTCACCACTGGAGTAATGAGTGGCAATTTTGTATCCACCTTCACACCAATATTATGGTTTCTTATCATTATTATACTGCATCTATTATTCCCTTTTACTCGATTTGAGTCATGTGTATATAATGTCTCTTACACGAAAGAAGCTATGTCATTTGTATTCATGATTATTCCATCTTTTCACGGGCATGTAAAACAAGAATATTAAATGGATTTTTGTGTATGTTATGGTTTAGGTTAGGAAACAGAATCAAAGTTACTAAATATTTTCAATAAAATTTTAAATTGTACAAACACAGATATCTTTTTGTTGCCTTGGTCAGGATTTCTAGTTGAATTAAATGTCCTAGAGGCAGATAGGGTATATAGTGAATGGAGTGCCAGGTCTGGAGTCAGGAAGACCCAAGTTAAAATTCAATCTCAGATACTTACTAGTTAGGTGGCCATAGGGAAATCATTTAACTGCTGTCTGCCTCAGTTTCCTCTATTGTAAAATAGGAATAATTGTAGCGATCTCATAAGATTGTTGTGAAGATTAAATGAGATTACAAATGGAAAGTGGTTAGCACTTAGTAGACATTAAATATATGCTTATTCTCTTCCCTTTCATTCTTCCTCTTTTTTCTCTTTGAGAGAGCTACATGAGAGTTCCAAGGACTCTCTCACTTTCTCTGTCTCTCTCTCACCTCTCTTTGTCTCTCTGTCTCTATTTCAATGTCTAGTTTCATAACAATCAACACAGCAGGCCAGAAAACTAACAAATATCTCTGAGTGCTATCTCTTGAACTTTTTAGAAAGCAGAAGGTATTGGATATCTCAGAGTTAAAAAATCTTAGAAGCTATTCTCTTTTCTCAAGTCTCTCACAAAAATGATTACTAAATTCTTTCTTTTCATCCACTTTATTCTGTGCTTTCAAACTAGGACTCAACTGGTATAGGAATAGAATATCTATCTGTATAGTTTCTTAACTGGATGGTCACATGTATTCATAATGGAACTCGAGTTATTTTCCTTCAATACTTTAGTGGAGCTGAGTCAATCCAATCGGAAATATCACAACCCATTCAAACACAGAACATTAAGTAGGAAAATAGCTGTTTAATAAATGGTATTAACAAAAAATAAATCCTATCTCCTTCAGTCCTATATCCTTGCATATATCCTCCCATAAATTCTCCAAAAAAGAATCAATTAATGTATTGAAGGTATTCCTGTAGGCCTTCTAACATTTGCTTTTTGGATATCAGTACATTTAGGCTGTCTAATTTTACTCTCTTTACATAATTGGTCCATTTCATTTCTTATTATTTCTTAGAATACTATTTTTATATGACTTCTTGCATGTAAATCATCACTTAAATTATTTCAGTCAATTTATGATCACTATATATTGCTTGATTGCTCATTGGTCTACTTATTCCAAAGAGATCATATAACTGTAATCATATAACATACCAGGAAAAGATTGGTGTTAACAAAGGTGAACTACTTTTGAATTGTGAGTACTGTAGATCTCCTAAATGCTCTCTAACCTGCTCTCTTACTTCTTCTGTGTTCTTCTTTAAGTGTTGTACCCAGTTCAGTTTTTCATTTATAGTTACTCTCCAAGGTGTGCATATACTGATGAACTCATGCAAATACTTGATTTTTCCTGTGTAAATTTTTAGGCTGAACCCTTGATAACCATCATGGAGATCATTAAGTATTCTCTGTTGTGTTCTACAAAGATCCTACTCCAGTCTCTTATCATGAAAGGGAAATGACTTTTGATTTTAATTTAGCTTTTCTATATTGTATTTTCTCAAACTCATTGAAAAACTAGGGTCTGACAGAAATCCGCAGAGACTTGAAAGGAGAAATTGAATGTTATTTTGAAACCCTAAAGTAGACTTGGGACTAAGAATTTTGTTCTCTAGAACTAGACAGGTAACTGGATTTGAATAGTGAGGGAGAGAGAAGAGTTAAAAATTACTCCTTTTTATTTTTGTCAAGGCAATAGAATTAAGTACTTTGCTCAAGGTCATGTAGCTACCATATTTCCCCATGTATAAGACACCTTTTTAATTTTGGGGCTGAAATTTGGAAAAATATATATTATATAAACTCAAGTTTTAGTCATCATAAAATTCATACAACTCATCACTGTCAAAACTCCCATCCATTAGCTCATCCTCATCTGTGTTTGAAGACGAATCACTGTCTTAGGAGAGGTCTGATTGTTATTATGCCTGTGCTCTTGTGGCTGACCAGAAGCATTCTCTGGGTGAGTCTGACACATGAACGCATGCTTACTAGAGAAGATATACTCTACACTGCCTCTATGTTTCCTGAACCTGAAGCACCAGTTGTGTCCTCCTTTTTCATCAGCAATTCTTCTTGCCTCTTACTGAACCATCTTTGTGGACACAGAATTTCAATGGCCCTTTGCTCTTCAATCCCTCTCTTCAATTCCCTCTCTACATCAGGTCATTTTGCTAACTTGCCTCTCATGGCCTTCTTCTGCCATGGCATTTTGGGGAGGGCTTTTTCTTCCCGTAGCCAGTCTTGGATTGTTTTCTTAGTTGGAGAAGGAGCAAACTGACATTCAGCAGCACAATTTCCATTCACTTTTGCAAACTGGATTACTTTGAACTTGAATTCAGAACTGTATGAAAAACTTTTCTGAGACATTTCTGGGCAGAACATGGCAAAAACACAACCTAATGTACCAGTAACAAATGTGAAACGATGAGTACAAATACAAGCATGAAAAAAAGAGGAAAGCAATTAAAAAAAATCTATAACCTCTGTATAAGATGCTCCTAGTTTTTAGACAGCAAAATTTTTGGAAAAGGCTGCATCTACTACATGGGGAGATACAGTAAGTATGAAGTGCCTGAGGTCACATTTGAACTTTCTGATCCCAGGGTTGGTGCATTACACTACCTAGCTGCCCTATTTACTTCTCTGTTAAATGTTAGATGACTATGGTGCTACCATTAAAAGAAATGTAGAATTCAAGGGAAATTTGTCATGTCCTTCGGTGGTATTTAAAGTTCATACATTATCAACATTTTTTCAGAAAGATGCTGTTTGGGAAATTTTTTATATATAATCTTCAGAAATCATGGTCTTGACTAAATTAAAAAATGAAGTTGGCTCATTAACAAAAATTATTTTAAAAAGTAGACTGTCTCTCTGTCTCTCTCTGTATGTGAATGTATGCACACATACGTGAATGCATGTACACACATACAAACATGTATATATGCAATGCAAGATACACACATACATGTGAATACATGCATATATACATACGTGTATATTTGTGTGTATAGTTCTGTCCATACACACACACACACACACACACACACACACACACACACACACACGTATACTTTTACAATTTTCTTCTACCTTATTCTACAACATTCATTCTTCAATCCAGTTATAATGGTTTCCTGACTGTTCTATATACAAGGCTTTCCATTTTCAGACTCCAGGCACTTTTTCTGGCTGTTCCTCATACCTGGAATGCTCTCCTTCCTTAACTATGCCTACTGACTTCCCTAGCTTCCTTTAAATAACAATTAAAATTCTATCTTTTACAGGAAGCCTTCCCCAAGCCTACTTAACTCTAGTGCTTTCCACCCTGTTAATTAGTTTCTATTTATCATATATAGCTATATAATTACATATATGCATATATTTACATATATACATATATTTATTTGTATGTTGCCTCCTCATTTAGATTGTAAGCTTCTTGAGGGAAGCCTCAGAACTTAACACAGAGACTGGTGCAAAATACATGGAACATTAAGTAGCAAAATAGCTATTTAATAAATGTTATTAACCAAAAATAAAATAAAATAAAATAAAATTTGGGGCAGTTGGTGACACAATGGATAGAGCACAGGCCCTGGGGTCAGGAAGACCTGAGTTCAAATCCAACTTCAAACACCTGGCTGTGTGACTTTAGTCAAGTCACTTAACATGCCCTCCCCCCCATTGCCCTGAACCCCCCCCCCCAAATTAATTGAGTTATTGAATACTGGAATCAAAGCCAGGAAGATCTGGTTCAAGATCAAACTGTAAAATTTATAGGCTACAGAAAGCTGACAAAGTCAATTAACTGTTATTTAAATAATATTCTATTTTAAATTTATGGAATAAAATAAGCATTTCCATTACATAGTATAATTAAAAAAGATTTCACATGAAACTGCAAATTCACTATGCACAACTTGCTATTCCTTTCAAATATACAACAAAATTATCATGTAAATTTATTCCCCCCCTTCTTTTTTTCTTTCTTTACCTTCCCCCTACCCTAGAGATGGTTACTATTAGACACAAGTAGGTATATATTTCATCTTTCACTTTTCCCAGTAATTCTGAGAATAGAAGTGGCAGAATAATGGTATATGTGAGTTGGTAGAGGTAATTTCTCATTAAAAATTGCCTATGCTAATCAAATCACTGAATGGTTCTGAGATACAGCATGTTACGTGTATGACAATGTGATATCCTTCATGCAGAAATATGCTACTAATTCACGGGTGATGATGAGTATATGCTGATCCATTGATACTCTCTCTCTATAGAATCCTCATAATCAAAAGCATGAGTTTCTAGATTGCTTGTTTGAGATTAGGGTTATAATCATTAGCAAAGAACAAGAAAGGATCCTCTTCTTTGGGAATCAAACTGACCTATTTTAGGGTCAATATTATGGTGCCAATATCATTAGTATCATGTTCTCTCAAATGAATGAACTGGCCATGGATTATACATATGTAACCAACCTCTTGGAAAATAATATTTCTATGACTCATTGATTGTTTTGAAATGATTATAAAGATAAGAGAATTATCACACATTTTTAAAGTCTGATTTGGGGATTTGACAAGAAAGCTTTAATGGTACATGAGAAATATATCAGTAACTAAGTTGAAGAAACCAGATTGAGAAGAATCACCTCAAAAACAAGAGAAAAACACATTCAGAGAAAGTTGAAGCAGTCAAGTCAAATAAGTCAAATATGATTGGTAAGAAAACTAATCTGATAATATGTTCTGGGTAATAAGTAATATTTATTTACACAGAGTTGTGAATGTGAATTCTAAGTTCACAGAAAACATTTCAGGACAATCTTTCAATCTCTTGTAAAATGAGTTCCTCCTCTATGGCATCCTTTGCAGTTAAAATGTTAGTTGGGTAATTAAGTTTTTTTTGCCCATGATTCTCTAAATGTTAAAATTCTTATAAAATACTAAATATATATATATATATATATATATATACATATATATATATATATATATATACGTATATATACATATATATGTATATGAAGTGTTGCACAGTGGATAGAGTGCTGGTTTGGGGATCATGAAAAAACCTGGGTTTAAGTTCTATTTTTGTCACTTATGGTTCTCTGACTCTGTGCATATCTTTTGTTTTTCTAAATGTAAGTTCATTCATTGTTTTTCTAGGACCTATTGCAAAACCAAGGCCCAACAGAAATCATGAGCCTTGGTCAAGAAACTCACCTTTCATTGAGTGTTCCAAGACATGACTAAAGTTTTTGCACTCCTATCATTTTTCAGACTGCCACCCTCTGGCTAGTTACAAACACTCTCATCTTTCTTCTTTCAGATTTGTCAATAGATTTGGAGACAATGGTTCAATGAGAGTCCAAGTTAATGTTGGAATTGGGGAAGGTACATTGGATAATTCCAGGAACTGCCTGCATCAACTGTATCCTATCACCAATATTCCTTGGGCAGCTAGGTGGTGTAATGGTCAGAGCATTGACCTTAGAGTCAAATGTACCTGAGTTCAAATCTAGCCTCCAGCATTTGACATTAGCTGTGTGACCTTGGGGAAGTCACTTAACCAAATTTTTCTTGTATTCAGGGACATCTTCAGTTGTCCTGATTCATATCTGACCTCTGTATCCAGATAGGACAAAGGGGTAGGAAGGAGGAAGTGGGGTTGGTGACTTAGCACATCACCGCTTCCCCCAAATCCAATTCATGTCTTGTCCTGGCTTCACCACTTTGATGTCATGGTCTTCTTTAAGAATGAAGGACAAACTTCATCAAATCTACTAAACCCTCTCCATGAATTATTCCCAAAGTCCTTCCTTTCTTATCAGCTTCTTATAGTCCTGTTGTATTGGTACAGTGAAAAGAAAAAAAGATGCAGGAATCAGAAGACCTATCTTCTAGTCTTAATTCCCCCTGTTAACTAACCAGATCCACTGAGGCAAGTCAGTTAATCTTACTCTATCTTAGTTTTTTTTTCCATCTGTGGATGAGGATAATATTAGCTCTGTTCTGTTTCTAAGAATTATTGTGAAGATCAGGTGAAATAATGGGCATGAAATTGCTCTGAGAGATATAAAAGCAGTATGCATTTGCAAGATATAAATATTATATATTACTTCTATAATTGTATAACCAACATTATGTATTACACTTACCCCCTGTAATGTTTGCTCATGTAAATACAAACTGTGCATATTTTAAAGAAATAACATAGAAAAATTGAATGACATAGATATAAAGATCTTAAACCACAGATACTACTGGATTGTGGAAATTGTTTTATATAATTATATATGTATTATAATTTTCTGTGATTACACACCACATTTACAGAATGAACACTGAAGCTAGAATTCTAAGGAAGCATCTATTGACTAAGAAAGAGCTGACAAAGAATCTTGGGAGTCGATGGTTGGGGGAGGACACAGAAATGCTTTCAGATCCTTTATGAAGGATTCCCATCAATTGCCATAAGATGAATATGACTATTATCCACAAAACCACATCAATCATAGGAGCAAAGGATGAAAATCCTTTCAGTCATTTTCAAGTGTGGTATTACTACTTAAAAGACAAGAAGGAAATTTAAACCATGCAAAATATTGGCTCTATCGATATAGTTCTCAAGACTATCATGTTGATATCTGCTTTTAGAATCTTGAGAGGTTAGAAAAAGAAACAAGCATTGAGACTGAGAAACATAAAAAAAGGAAAGAAACCCTGTAAAACATCCATATGCCTCAATTTTGCTGGACATGGAATAAAAATCAGGATGACGGTAGTGTTTCTATAATTCATTCCCCCTCTCTTTCTCCATACCCATCTCCTGATTTCATCACAGATTTTCTAAACTTATATAAAGGGTATACTTGCACATTAAACTTAGGTCTGCTTCAAAGTGGATTACAAACAATCCCGCTAAAACCCTGTGCTCAGTGAATGATAAAGCATATGACTTTTCACATTATTATTTGTGCTAAAAGCTATTATGTAAATATACTGGCTTATGCGAGCTTAAATAGTGTGAGTCAAGAATGCAAAGAGAGGAAATACATACATATTGACTGAAGCAATGCTCCAGGAGTCTTGGTTTTAATAGAAAATTGCATATCCTCACTCAAAGGGCAGAAAAGAAACCATATGTCTATTTTAGTGGCTATGTCCTGAAATGATGCACTTATTCCTTTTATTATATTTTCAAATAAATACATATGGGACCAGTCAGATGTCAACAGTGGCACCGAAAAGAGTATGAATTAGTCACACCGGCACACAGGGCTCTGGAACAATGAACGGTGCTCTGGAAGACCCTTGAATACAAGCCTATTTGCCTCTTAATCCAAATGAATAATTAATGATAATTATCATGCTGCAGTTATTATCTGTGATAATAATATATCCGTAAGGTGAATAAATTCAATCTGCTACTATGCAGAAATGGCAACTCATAATATTCTTAAGAAATACAGATATAATTATCAGTATTAACGGTCAAGGAGAAAAAGAGATTTTTACATAAGGAATTACAGCAAAAGGTCCAAAGTAAAGTAGGAATGAATTCTCTTGCATGATGTTTATTCTGTAGCTGTCACAGCTATGGCACCAGTCTGCATTCCGTTTGCTACTTATGTGGGTAGAATCCATTTAAGTAAAAGCTCTACCATGCACTTGTGCACTGTAATCTGCCCATAATATCTACATCATTGCTCCCCTGGAAATGGCTTTAGTTTGCTTTGAGATCCTATAAATGAGCTTATGGAGACTTGTCAAAAGGGATAGGGTGGTTAGTCTACCATGCTGATAATTTACTCAACTATTAAGAAAAGACACACACACACACACATACACACACACACACACACACACACACACACACACACACACACAGCAGTCAAAACAAATACAGCATGAAAAAAGGTTGGGTGTTTGTCAGAGGACATTGCAGGTTCATGGCAATTGTGGGTTTTTTCCCTCCCCCCATCCCTCTCTTAATGCACTAATGGCTTTAGAAATAGCTAAGTGGAATTGAATATTATATTGCATTGGCCCTAATTTTTCTTACCAGTTTTCTCATCATCTCTGGAAGAAAGGCAGTTGCTTTCCATTATTTGTGTTCTGCTTTTAATTTCCTCTTTTTGTTTTCATTGAGGCTGTGTCTACCAAG
Organism: Macrotis lagotis; assembly: GCF_037893015.1. Classification (NCBI taxonomy): domain Eukaryota; kingdom Metazoa; phylum Chordata; class Mammalia; order Peramelemorphia; family Peramelidae; genus Macrotis; species Macrotis lagotis. Next base: position 132,297,892 of record NC_133663.1, on the reverse strand, counting down.
TGAAACAAAATGGAGAGGTAATGACATGATTCTGACTCCTTCTCAATCCAAGAATCATTTTACAAATAGTCATACTCATAGAGGACCTACTATGTGCAATATATTATATCAGTCAATCGGAGGAATATGGTCCCTTCCCTTAGGGAAAATCAAGTAAACTAATCTCTGCCTTGGAAAAAACACAGTAATAGTTCAGAAGCTTCTATTTATGATTATTTTCCAGTAACTTTTACTTTTTTCCTTTTCTCTGTATAGACACAACTGTAGGCACACAGTTAACTAGGGGGAAAGTTTCATTAAAGCATTAAAGTCTCATACCTTGACAAAATATACTATGTTCATCCAGAGTTCTGATTTCTCTAATAATTTTGCTACTTGTGGCTCATGAACTGTGCACCTCTTCTTCCCCAAAATAAATTATCTAGTCCTTGGCAGAACATTAAGCAAAGAGATAGATAACCTCTGACTTGATTTTACTTGAAAGTGGGCATTTTTTTAAAAAAAAATGAAAAAGAAAAAAGGGAGAAAAGAGCTAGTCTTAGAGGATCCTGAATATCTGGTGTTCAAACCCATTTCTGAAAAAGCAACATTTATGAAGAAAATACTTTGTGAATGATAATCAATTAACTAAGGAATTCAAAGAGAAGCTTCTTAGGTTTCAACTTAAACTCCTCAATTTTTCATATGATATAAATGCATAGAGACATCCTCATTCCTAATAAATTCATCAAAATGTAATGATGAGTCTTAAGAAATACTCTTTGAAAATAAAAAGATTTCCATTTAAAGTGTGATAAGACAGCTATTTGCAAAATTTCTTAAAATATTCACTCTTTAAAACTGCTCCTTGCTTTTGTAAAATTGTTTGGGACTATATCTACCTTCTTTTCTCCTTCTGAATAGCTTCACATAGTAAGTGAAAGTGATGGTTTCCAACTTCCAGGAGGCACTTTTTAATCTTTGAAATTCATGAAATTTGTTTTCTTTTCCTTTATCTTATGCATTTTAACTTCAACATTTCATTAAGATTTAGAGACATTAAGCTATCTTCATTTGTTATTGCTATAACACGTGAAAGGGGAAAAATTACCTTCTTTCAGAGATATCCTGATGAGCTACAGGGGTTCTTTTTCTTCTTCCACTAAAAGAAGTCCTCCTGTTGGTATTTTGGAGTACAATGCAAGAGGGAATGATAAGGAACCATGATAAGGGACTCATCCTTCAGATCCTTCCCCCTTGACAGAGGGAAAAATGCAGTTCTTAAAAATCTAAAACTTTACTAAAGAATATTTTGTCTTTCTGTCTAATTTCAGATCTTTCAAATATTTCAGATCTTTATTTTTTAACCCATGAAGTGATTCATTATTGATTTAATGAGACGATGCAGTGTGATTAGTCGTGGAATTATAATTATTTGAAATGATCTCTCCAAGAATAACCAGTGTATTCTCTTGACTAAGTCTACTTTTTATCCGACCCAAATGAAGACACATAATTTTATTTTATTTTTTTACAATGTTGAGATAGTGCTTCTATATCTGTATTCTGAAGAATTCAAACAATGAGGTACCTGGGCTCTGATTTTGAAAAGTCAATTGTACCAAGACAGAATTACCCATTTGATTCAAGGGAATCCCCCACCTTAATTACTGGAAAATTGAGAATATATCATAGAACCACAAGATTGGGAAGATGGAGATCCTATAGATTGATCTTTATGTAGGAAGGATGAGTCTTAAACTGTCACAGAAAGATGAACAACTACCCTATTCCAGAGAGCCTCCAGTAGCTCATTTAAGTATTTAATAATACTCACTGACAGACAATTCTTATATTTAAACCAAATTCCTCGGGCTGAAAATTAGTTCTATTTCCTCTTCTCTTTTCAGTAGAGCTGGCAAACAGCTGGGTATAATCTTCTATGTAACTACTTCTCATATACTTGAAGATCATAATTAAATCTCCCTTTAGCTTTTTTAGGTTTTTTTAATCATCTATGTATCTCTGTTCTGAACTCTCTCTAAATTCTCTATTGCTTTTTTTTTTCAATTTTAAGTTTTAACACTGAACTGAAGGTTGTATTGTTTTAGATGCAGGATGTGTTCCCTTGCAAGTCCAAGAGCAGTCTATAATTATAGTCCTAACAAGAGATCAACAATAAAAATGATAGAAAGAGAGCAATGGTGATAGAAATGAAGGAAGAGACTTTGCTCGAATCGAAAAGTTTGTTTGAAAAACCTTTCACAGTAAATGTTTCAATATGACAACTTCATCTAATAGAACAATGTGATACAGAGATTAGACAGATAAACTCAGGTAGTCAAGGAGATTTACAATCACAGCTCACTAGTTGACTTGGGTCAGTTGTTTCTCCTCTATAAGCTAAAATCAATTCTCTAAGACTATACATTATAGACATAAGTTGCAATTTATGTTTTTAAATTGAGGGAGTTCCCATACTGGAAAAATTATAATTCTTTGATCAATCAGTTAATCAACAAGAACTTATTAAGTTCACAGTTAATTTTCTGTGTATACCCCCATGTTTTTTCCTTCCAAACAATATCTATTTTAAATGTGTCACTAATATTGAGTTGACCTATATTTGAACTAATATTTTAGATAGGTCTGAGAAAAGGTGGGACAAATACTTCAAAATTTCTCCATTCTTTCTTATCATTTGTGAATTTTGGCCTTGTGGTTTGACTTTTTAGTTCTATTTTCTATCATTTACTTACTTAAAACACTTGAATTTTTTCTGCAAACAAATTTTTGGTATTGACTTTTTACATTTTCAAATGTATTTTTCCTAGACCTTTGTCTATTTTGTCAACTCAGTCCTTGGTTCCATTCCTGATTATACTGGCATGCCTTTGATTTACTTTTTCTTCACAGTTACACAGTCTTCCATTTCACTCTGCATGGTGTAGACATATCTATTATTATTCAAGAACATTGTACAGGAACTTTTCAGTCTGGGAAGAGTTCCAGAAACCACCAAGAGGCTGCACAAGTGATGAGACCCAACCAGAAACAAAGATAGTACCATTACATCAGAAGTCAATAGAAATTCAAGAAGGATAAGTAAAAGCTAAGTTCTGTTTTTTAGATAGTATTTTTCCCCTTCCTGACATAAAGAAGATGGAAATTCTGAGTGCTCATGGAAGGAAGATTTGACTGAGATGGTCTAACTTGATGAAAACTTGTCACTCTTTTAATTGTTGGGAATCACACTACAGGTGTGGCATTCATTGGTGCAGTAGCCTAGAGAGTAGGGTCTTACTTATCCTCATTTTGCTGATAAGGAAATGAGGCTCAGAGTAGTTGAGTTAAATGATTTATCTGTGAATCAGAACTAATATTATAGCATCTTCACTTTGGAGTTTTGAAGTAAGAAGTAAAATGTTTAGAAATTTCTTCATTTCACTGATGTCTATGATAACGATTAGAGGGTCATTAAACAAGGTTATTTCTTTTGCTATATTTTTGCTATAGCAATGATTTTGATGTATTGAAGGGAAATTCTTCACTGAAAAAGGAGCCCATGAGGTGGCATTTTGCTCCACCAAATACAACACTAAATATGATGTATTGGAAATTCATTTCAAACAACATGATGAAGCTATAAAAATCCTAAAAGGAGGAGGTAACTTCTAGTTTCCTGACTTTTCCCTATTAATTTTTCTTTAAATCCATCATATGTTGGGTTTAGATAGTTCTCTCAAAGCAGCAGTGTTGAGCAGAAATGCTCACTCTTAAACTTACAAAACCACATGACCACATTTCATTTTCTTAGTCCAGACAGTTGAAAAACGAACTATAAGGAAATAGTGTCATAAATGTGATGACGTTATACCATTAGTGTTTTAAGCACACACTCTTAGATATAATTCCAATGACTCTGTGATCTTATCAATCCTGAAATTCCCACTAATGAGAGTTCACAATCCATTCATGCCTGTTTATCCTATGAGATGCTTTCCACATCTTTTCATAACTTAATCACACAGGGGTTCCAACCTGGAGACTGGAGGCTTTCTTTGATTTTCCTAGTATTATAAGGTTATTAATCACATTTGTACATATAAAACCTATATCAAATTGCTCACTGCTGTGGAGAGAGGGGAAGGAAGCGAGGGTGGCAGAAAAATGTAGAACTCAAAAGTTTGCAAAGGGATGAATGTTGAAATCTATTTTTTTCATGCCATTGGAAAAATAAAAGCAATTAAAATAAAGTTGTTAATAAAACATTCTGGCTCTCCACTTGTTATCTCCTCTTGTCACATGAGCATTATTTATTTGAGGTTTGTTTGTGATTCTGTGTTGAAGTCTTCTTATAATGACCACAAAGTTTTCCATTGTCCTCTTTACAATATTCACATTTAATTGTTTGGAGACTGTTGTATTGGATCTCCATGTCTACCATATATAGCAATATTAAACAGAAGATGCAACTGTGTAATGCACATAGTCCTTTCCTGAGGTACTAGATATATATCTTCCCCTCTGCCTCTGAAGATAATGAAATAAAATTCTAAACCTCAAAATCTTTTACCAGTCAATTCTAATAAGCCTACTTTTTTATTCTATCAGAACATCAAAAACAAATTGAAATTTGCTTCACTATTGGGCCTCATTCAAAATGTGTTGATATCCATTGATTTTTAACAGCACTAAATGTTTCTTTGACTATAAGCAGTACAATGTACATGAGTGACAATATAATATGTTTTGGCAACATATTCAATTAGAATTATTAATGATAATACTGCAAGAATAATTGGCATTCTGTATGTAGAAGTCATATCAATAAAAGTACAATAGCTATAAATTTGGAAGGATTTCATTATGATGTAGGTACTTATAATAAAGGCTTGTAGATTGAAGAATGGATTCTAAACAGGTAAATTTAATAAGGCCAAAGACATTTTGTAGCCAAAATACTTATTTGCTTTTGGTGCTGAAGTTCAGTATGCTTGTTACCCTTCACATAATCACTTCTGACCATGACAATTTTTACATTATGAAGTTATGACAAAATTCTATGACAAGTTTCTTGACTGTTTTGTTGTGAAACCTATGAAATAGGCATCTTTGTAGACTTCTGACATAGAAAGATTATGAACTGAAACTTTGGAATTCTTTACCCTCCATCTGGAAGCTTGCTATTGACATACAGACTTGAATCCAAGTTATAACAATGATTTCTAGAAAGATTTTCAGTCTATTTGACTGACTGTGATATTAGTTCCATTTAGAAAACAAGGTCCTGCTATTTGCCATATTTGATTCAGAGAATTGTTTTCCATTCCCTTCCTTAAGTTTCTATGTCTTGTTATCCATGTGCCTCCTTTCATATCTCATCATTCTTTGGTTTTGTTTATTAATATTTTCTCCTCATCTTTCAGTCTATGATTTTTTCTTCCTTATGATTAACTACTTAAAATACTTTTTTACTTGCCTATCTTAACTAAAAATTTCCCTCTAAGATGTTCTCATTTTTCCTCCCCATTTATTTCTCTTTCTTTCCATGTTCTCACAGTTGTATAGGGCCTGAACTACCCTGCCATCTCATCACCCACTAATTAGCATGTCTCCATGGTAACAGACAGTTGTAGAAAGGGAATCATTCTCAGTAGCAGCTACTGCTGAGTAACCTCTAGGCCTAGTGGGGAGGGGCTCTGACCTGATTAAGGAGTTTCTCTTCATGGTGAGAGAGGAGGAATGCATCTCAGGAATGTCTTCTATCCAAGGGGAATGAATAAGCTAATGTCACTGAAGACAGTCGGTGTTTAAAGTACATAAATCAAATTGGAAGTGACCCAAAAAAGGTAGTGAAGTTATTCAAATCCCAGTTCATGAAGATAAGTGACATTTTGAGTTAGCAAATATATCTGGCAGCAAATGCTTGAGACCATTTTGCCTTCTCAGAAGGGGCCATCGTTTTTTTAATTGCTTCTGCTAATGCTTTCAAAGAGGTTGAATTGAGACTAGAATGCATAAAGTGAGAGGCAACATAGAGACAATCAATCCAAGACCAATCTTCTCATTTTAAAGTTCTGATCTGGGTTCAAGTCTTACCCTTGAATCTATGTTGGTCATGTGACCCTTAAATTACTTAAATATTTTAGTGTCTTGGTCAATGATAATTTGCAAATCAACTGCTAATTTGTGTTGAGAAGGAATTTTCTTACTGGGGACTTCCATGTACAAATGAAATCACAGATCTGGATATCTTTCCCTGACATGTATACAATAAACTAATCCTGGAAATTATTTACCAAATATAGTTATTTTAATATATGCATATAATAGTATACTTATATTGAATATTATAGGAATAAACATATAAACAAATATCCTTGCTTCTTAAAATTTTGAATGAGATTTCTATTTTTTTCTCTCACTGGAAGCCATTATAAAGAATTCTTAAAATTAATATGTATCTATGTGTGGCAACTCAAATCTAACCCAGGGTGTGAAAATCTTTTAGATAAGCAAAATCAACTTAGTCCCTATGTTCATCTTACTAAAATGTGATCTGAAGTTCCTAGTTTTTAAAAAATGGAAAATATGATTCATCAAGATTTAACCCCAATGAAGATATCATTATCAAAAAAATCAATAAAAAGAAATTATTAAATTAAAATACAAAAGTGTCCTCTTTATCTCTAAATATATGTTATAAAATTAATCATTAGAGAAGTTAAGTGTTAAAGACTAATTCACAAATACTACTATTGAAGTCTGAATTATTACTAAAATGTATTTTTAAGACCATGGTACAAATTATAAAATAAAATAAACAAACTCCAGACAAAGCTTATGCCAATAGAAGAATCTTAAAATATCAAAGACCCTAATTTTATTACACTAATCTACCTGCAATCGGAAATGATGGTGATTTATGTGAAACTCTTCCAGCGCTTATAGTTCTGGAATATAAACAGTTCTATCCTCTTTTATGGGACTAGTTATAGAGAAGACTAGAAGGTATTGGATATCATTGAAGATCACAGACCAGCTATCACAGTGCCGAAGAAGCTATAATGGCAGTGTCTTATTGGACAGAGCACAAAGGACAGATTCTGCATCCACAATACCCTTAGAATAGACAAGAAAAATGTTTAAATTTCCAAAATACTATATAGAAGATTCTTAAAATAAAAGGTATCAGGAAAGTAAGAAACAAGATATGATATTTCCTCTGACTGTTTCAAAGATCTTGAAGTACCCTCTCTTGTACCCTTTCCTGGTTTTGGATTGGCACTTAGAAAATTCAACTTTTTGTTTCTCCAAGAGTCTTGGAAAAGCACTCTTTTAAAACCTAGGAAAGGCTGATCTACAGACAAATTATTAAATGCAATTTATTCCATACTTTTGCTAGAATAATTTACAGTGTGAGCCTTCTCAGATGTGTTGCCGATAGGGAGCTGTCTGGCTACATGAATACATTGGGTTTTACACAGTTTTTAGGTAAATCAGAGCTGCAAATGATGACTAGTATTTTCAGAAGGTAACATGCGAATTTATGACATTCCCTGGGGAGCCTGAGGTCCAGAAACTAATGAAGAGATCAAACTAAAACAAGTGCAGTATTTTCATGTGTGACAGAGTGATCACAGTCTGAAATTCTTAACGTTATTTAAAAGACAACTCAACCCATTTCAATTATCCCACAGCCCAAGTCTTCTAAGTCAAGAAATTCTTCTAAGGATTAATGAAAGGTATAGAGAGGTATAGAGGAATGTTAGAGATTGTTTAAGCCTGTTTCTGGGGAGACCAGTAGCAAAAGCCAGAGTAGAGAGTTCTAGGGAAGCATGACCAACTGTCGCATATTCCTAATACACAAGAATCAGTAAAGGAGAGTACAGGAAGATTTTTTTTATGATCATAGAAAAAAACTGAATCATATACACATACACACATATATGGTTCTTCCTTGTTTTTCTGGTATCTTCTGTTTTGAGAGTTTTCTTTCATGTATCTTGGAAACTTGAATATCCTTCATGGTTTTGTTGAGGGTATTTTCGGTGTAACATTTATATTATGTATACTACCCAATGAGACACTATTACTTCTCTACTGTCATAGATGACTTGGAATCTCCACTCCTTTTACCTTCTGCCCTTCTTCCATACTTGAGCACAAAGTTATTTTCAGTTTCCTCTGACAAATGAGGAGAGAGAGCTATTTATATTCTAAAACCATATCTGATAGGATAGTCTCATAGATTTGCAATCTTCAGATTGCAAATATATTCATGTACTAAACTTTTAAATGTTTGATATTACATGTCTCTTTAGTTAGTAAAAGCTTTGTCTGGAGTTTGTTTATTTTTATTTCATATTTTATACCATTGTTTTAAATAAATACATGTTTAGCAATATTCCAGACTTTGATAGTGGCATATGGAAATATATTTTTTCAAAACTTAAAAACTTTTATAATGAATGATTAATTTTTATAACATTTAGTAAAAGGCGAGGAGGTATTTTTGCACTTATATTTTTATAATTCCTTTTTATTGATTTTTTAGCATTGACTTTTTAAGTTATTGGTATCAAACCTTGATGAGTCAAATTTTTCATTTCATGTCATACACAAAGGTGTTCTTATTAATACCAAAGCAAAGAAGTTAGAAATCATGACATGACAAAAATATTTTGTGATAGCATGACAAAAGCAATGATGGCGCTGATACATCTGATAAATTTTCACCTTTTCTAAGCACAGGAAAAAAAATTGAAGTTGGTCTTTCTATGTCTATGTGTAGACACCTACAGCATTCAAGGCATTTCATTAATTAGTGGTGATTTAAAGACAAAAAGTGATATAATCCTTTACCACAAGAAATTTAACATTCTATTGATCCTCTAGAAATACATAATGGAAATAAACTGGCTTGCTGAATGCAAATTTAAAAATTAAAGAGAAATGCAAATTAAAACAACTGAGTTCTGGCTTATATCTCTCAGAATGGTGAAATTGACAAAAATAGGAAAATGAAAAATGCTGGAAGAGCTATGGAAAAACACAAATCATAATACAGTACTGGTAGAGGTGTGAAATGGTATGGACATTTTGGAAAAGTCCCTTGGAATTATGCCTTCAAAGCTATTAAGCTCTTCATTGAATTTGATGCAATAATAATATTGTCAGGTCTTTATTCCCAAAGAGATCAGAAATGATAGCATAGTATCTTTTTTTTTGTAGGGGCAAGAATGGAAATTGAGGTGGGGTACACTTCAATTAAGGGAGTGAATAAACAAATTATGGCATCTGAATATGACATGGTTTGAGAGAAATTAGGGAAGATATGTTAATGGATGTAAAGTGAGCAAAACAAGAATAATAATAATAACAACAATAATTATTAGTCCTATTAATAACAATAATGTAAAGACAACTTTGAAAGATTAGATGCTCTGATCATTTCAATGATGCATGCTTATGAGCATGGTCTACAAATATTAAACCTCTAGGCCTAATATTAGGAAATGGAGATAAACTTTTCTCAAGTTTATAAATCTTTGGAACTTTCTCAATGCTTTGCCCAAGACCAAACAGCTAGGTAATTAAGTGTCTGAGGTCATATTTGAACTCAGGTATTACTGACTTCAGGGCTGGTGCTCTATCCACTGTGCCACCTAGCTGCCCCCCCACAATGCATTCTTCTCAATCATTTTTAATCATCACAGGAGACTAAGCATTGGGATTAGTGAATTTGGGTTCAAATCTCCCTTCTTCCTCCCACTGCACATTATTTATGTGACCTTTAGCAAGACATTCCCTTGTCTCAGTTTACTCAATTGTAAAATGAATAAGTTGAATTAGATGTCCTGGGAGATGTACAGCTTTAGATTTGTGAACGTTGTTCCCACAGAATCTCTTATAATGCCCCTTTATCTTAAATTTTTTTTCTTTTGAAAGTTGTTTATTTTCTTTTTATGCTCCCATTTTGTCCTACATAGATGCCAAATGACAGTAAAAGGGAATCAATTGGGGCTGCAGAATCCCAGAGAGTCCTAGAAATTCCTAAATTATTATCATTTAAAAAAAATTTTTTTTAATGATTATCTTAATGTTGAAAGTGAGGGAGTTCATCACATTGAATGAGATCCTATAACCTCCCCATTTCCTTTTAAAACATTTCCCCCCAATTATATGTAAAAATAATTTTAAACATTCTCTCCAAATTTTATCTCTCCCTTCTCATTTCCATGAGATAATAAATAATCTGATAAATGCTATACATGCACAATCATGTAACATATTTCTATATTAGCTATTTTGTGGAAGAAATCTCAAACCAAGAAAGAAATGAAGGGAAAGAAGGAAGGAAGGAAGGAAGGAAGGAAGGAAGGAAGGAAGGAAGGAAGGAAGGAAGGAAGGAAGGAAGGAAGGAAGGAAGGAAGGAAGGAAAGAAGAAAAAACAAACAACCATACTGAAAAATAATATGCTTCAGAGTCCATCTCCCATTCCTAAAATGCTCTCCCTCTTTAACTTTTGGAATTCTTAATTTCCTTCAAGACTCTGCTCAAGTGATATTTTCTTCAGAAAGCCTTTCCTGGTCCCCAACCCCATCCCCAATTGTTAGTGCCTTCTAGTCTAGGGTGACTTTATATCCATTTTGTATGTATTGTGCCTATATCTGTTTATTACATGCTGCCTTCCCCTTTGAATAGAACCTTCTTTATTAATAATAAATATTTTATTTATTTTTCCAACTACATGCAATGGTAGTTTTCAGCAATCTCTTTTTTGCAAGGTTTTGAGTTTTATGTTTTTCTTCTTCTGTCCCTTCCTTTCCCCACAGTAGAAAACAATCTTATATAGGCTATATGTGTATAACCAAGCTAAGCATAGATCCATATTGACCATGTTGTGAAAGAAGAATCAAATCAAAACAGAAAAAAATAGGGAGAAAAAAGGACATAATGCATAAGACAAGGTTTTTTTTTTTTTTTGCAAGGCAATGGGGTTAAGTGACTTGCCCAAGGCCACACAGCTAGGTAATTATTAAGTGACTGAGACCAGATTGGAACTCAGGTACTCCTGACTCCAGTGCCGGTGCTCTATCCATTGTGCCACCTAGCCACCACCAAGATAACTTTTAAAAATTGAAGATAACAAGCTTTGGTCTCTATTTAAACTCCACATTTCCTTCTCTGGATATGGATGGTATTTTCCATCACAAGTCTTTTAGAATTGTCTTTGATTATTGTACTGTTGAAATGAATAAATCCATTATAATTGATCATCACCCAAAGTTGCTATTAGTATGAAGAATGTTCTTCAAGTTCAGATCATTTCCTCAGCATCAGTTCACGCAAGCCTTTCCAGGCTATTCTGAAGTCCCATCCCTCATTATTTCTTATAGAACAATAGTGTTCCATCACATTCATTTATGACAGTTTGTGCAGCCATTCCTTAAGGGATGAGCATCCCTTTAATTTCCAGTTCTTTGCCATTATGAAAACATCTGCTTTGTACACATGGGTTTTTTTTTTTGTACACATGGGGGTTTTTGTCCTTTTTTGAGATCTCTTTGGGATAGAGACCTAGTGGTGGTATTCCTGGATCAAAGAGTATGCATGCTTTTATTGCTCTTTGGGTTTAATTCTACGGTGCTCTCCAGAAAGGTTGGATCAGTTCACAATTCTACCAACAATGTATTAGTGTTCCAGTTTTCTCACATTCCCTCCAACATTGATCATTTTCCTTTTTAGTCACATTAACCAATCTGATAGGTGTGAGGTTTGTACCTGAGTTGTTTTAATTTGCATTTCTCTAATCAATAATGATTTAGAGCATTTTTCCATATGACTATAGATAGCTTTAACTTCATCTAAGAATTGCCATTTCATATCTTTTGATCATTTATCAATTGGGGAATGACTTGTATTCTTATACATTTGACTCAGTTCTTTATATATTTTAGAAATGAATCCTTTATCAGAAACACTAGTTGTGAAAATTATTTCCCAACTTAATGCTTTCCTTTTAATCTTAGTTGCATTGGCTTTATTTATGCAAAAACCTTTTTCAATTTAACATAATCAAAATTATCTATTTTGCATTTTATAATGTTTTCTCTCTCTTCTTTGGTCATAAACTCCTCCCCTTTCCATAGATCTGACTGGTAAACTATTCCTTGGTTCTCCTAATTGGTTTATAATATCACTGTTTATGTCTAAATCCTGTATCCATTTCAACCTTATCTTGGTATCAGGTGTGAGATGTTGGTCAATGCCTTGTTACCATCCTTCCAGTTTTCCCAGAAGTTTTTATCAAGGAATGAGCCCTTATCCCAGAATCTTTGAGATTATGAATATAATGTTCTTAATACAGGGCCTGCTTTCCCTTTTGGTTTAAATTACTGTGCTTGGCACACAATAAATGCTTTTTGGTTACTGAATAAGGATCTATAGGAATTCTTAATCTTTTTGTGTGAGATGAACCCATGTGTAAGGTTAGTGAAGCCAATGGAGCCCTTCTAAGAATAATATTTTAATGAATTAAAATAAAATACATAATATCACAAAGGAAATAGTTATATTGAAATTCAGTTATCAAATTAATAAAAAAACTCAAGTTCATCAACCCAATGTTAAGAATGCCTGATCTATAACATCTCACTTACAGGAACTCTAATTAGAAGAATTTAGAGATTACTTATCACAATATCTCACTTTTCAGGTAAAGAAATTGATGTTTATAGAAAGGTCAAATGAATTGCTGAAGATCTTACAAAAAGTGTTTTCTCTCTGCACATATGTGGGGGAGAGATAACAGAACAGGGAAAGAGTTACCCATAAAATAGAAACCATTGGACCTAATTCCAAGTATGTAATGAAGAACAAATTTTAATTTTCAAAAAGGACAGTCTTTCCAGTCTCCCCACACCACCTTATAAAGAAGTACTTTAGCAACCTCTCTTTTATTCCCCCTGGATAAAGTAGTAGGGGTGCTACTATTGGAATAGTACTTTGTACCTAAATGTGGATTGTTGATCTGAGATAATTAAACACAGAAATTATTTTCATTAATATGCTTTTTTATTTCCTTGTTGATTAAACTTGTTGAATTATATGTGAAGTATAAATCTTTTTTTAAAAATTGCATCTTAAGCTAGACAGATGACCAAAATATTACAAAATATTACAAAAAGAATCCTAATCTTTCTTTGAATTGTATAAGTTGGAAACAAAGCAAAACAAAAAAGTTATTTTTCTTATTTTTAAGATGAAAACAGAATCATTATAATTTTAATAAAAGTAGTGGGAAAGTTAAAGTTGAGGAAATCATTGAAATGTTCTGCTACCTGTAACAGGCTTCAGTTTTGTTCCCTTCTAAAGGGAATTTGAATCATGGATGTTCTGGAAGATTTTAAGACTCACAAGAGAAGAAAGAGAACTATATTGTTTATCTACTTCAGTGAATTATTTATTTCCTGCATTGTTGTCAACTTTTGTGAGTCTATATTGAAACCTGTCCTGTACCTGATAAATGCACTTGCTACTTTGAATGCTTATACTGTATTTCAGTGGGTTGGGGGGTGGTGGTGGTGATGGTGGTAGTGGTTACTCACATCCTTAGAAGCTTGCACACAAATTATAGTCTGATATTTCTGAAAGGGTGGAGGCAATATAAGACAAAGCGGTATTTATCTTTGGGATTATCCCTTTACATTTGACCTGGCTCATGTAAAACCAGAATTTGGAGGCTCAGTTATAAATGAATTAAAAAATCTTTTCACATTATTATGAAGTTATTTTCAACATTTACTATAAAAAGTAAATGAGAATTTTGTCAGACTTTAAGGTCTTTCTCCAAGCTAAAACACAAGTTGTACCTATTAGTTTCAGGGATGTATCTTTCTCTGGGAGTAAGTCTAATTTAAAATTAGTGTATGTAATTAAGGTCCTCATTACTGACTTCTGCCTCAACATTCTCTTGGACTTGTTGATGCTCTGCCTACATTTGAAGGTCATCATGTCCTTCCAAAAACCTTGAGTATTGATTAAAGGAGCTGCTTGATGTGCTGTTCCTAAAGCGATGGTGAAATTTAAGCTCTGTTAAAATGTTAGTACGTTATTGCCTTGAGGATATAATTGACTATTTGAGTATCAGAGTATAATGGCTAAGTATTTGAATGTAGCTGTGCTGTTAATTTGTTGTGTGACCTTGGAAAAGTTATTAAGCCTCATTTTCCTCTGGTAAATTTGAAATCATCATTGATATATTCAACAGAGAAAGGACTTTGCATCATACATATATTAGACCTTAAAACATGAGTTTTTAAACTTTTTGTTTTGTTTTGCTTTGTTTCAAGGACCACTTTAGCAGTCTGGTGAAGTCTATGGATCATTTCTCAGAATAATGTTTTAAAATATACTACAAACACATATGATTATAAAAGGAATTGTTATATTGAAATAGTTAAGATATTTTTTAAAATCCCACTAGTTCAAGGACCCCAGGTTAAAGAGCTAAAAGAAGGTAACTGCCTAAGTGGTGTGATTTGAGAGGTACTAAATAGGGTTTCCTGTTACTACCTGAACTTAAACCATTTAAAATTTATTTTTTTGGTTCAGAAGACTTTTTTGATTTTTTTCATAGTAGCCTGTTATGGTAGTTAGGTCAATGGAATTGGAGTCAGGAAGATGAGTTTGAACCCAATCCAATAAACATTTATTAAGCACCTATATAAATAATAAAAGACAATCCCTTCAAGTAGTTTATAGTCTAAAGAGGGGGACAATACAAAAAAGGGGGTTGGGAGGACACAAGACACCACAGGATATCTAGTGAGGGGGTATCTTGTTCTATGTCATTTTACACAGGCAGAACAGTAAGATGCAAAGTGGAGTGAGATGAGAATTCTCTTTAAGGGAAGATATTGGGAGGAATTTGGTATTCTGCTTTCCAACCCTTAGAGGGAAGAGGAGACTGCAGAGATGGTGTCAATTAAAGGTTGAGTTTAGCAGTAGAGGCAAGTTTAGAAGTGATGAGCTTCTCTTGGGAGAGGCATCTTGTTCCATGGGATTGAAGCCAAGCAGGGCGACAGATCCAAAATGCCTCCAGCACTTACTTCTTGTGTGACTGTGAATGAATCATTTAATCTCTTGTGCCTTGATTTACATATCTGCAAATTTTATGTGTAATTTATATGTGAATTTGATGACCTCTAAAGTCTCTTCTAGCTCAAAATCTATGATCTCTAATATTTGTCATTTACTAAATTTTCATTCAACAATAGGGGTGATGTGTGATAATTAGCTAAGGGCACCCTAAGAAAAGGAATTAGATGAGGAGGAGAGTTGGAAGAAGTAGCTGAAAGGAGGTAGAAGTAAAAAAGACTTCATACCAAATTAAAAGTTGTTATTTATATAGTAATTTGTACTTTACAAAACTCTCTGCGGCTTAATCTTCTTTGACTTCCATAGTAATCCTGAGGGTACATTTTACCTAGTGATTAAATTGGAACTTAGAGAGATGTTAGTTATATGACTTCCTCAGGATCACACAAAAATAGGTGTTAGCCTCAGATTTTCTGCCTCCAAGCTCAGTGCTCTTTCCATAAAAACAATTCTGACTCTCAAAGACAAACTTCACCTGTTTTAGAATTTCATTTAGAACTAAGGCAGTTTATATGTGGTAGCAACAACACTAGATGGTAAAGGAAGAAGGTAAGTATGATGAATTGTTTAAGTTATTTAAATTGAACTATCAGCAGACTGAAGGAAGAAAAAGACAATAAGTCATGTTTATGGGATTGGGTTGTTTTTAACCCAAAGATTAGTTTATTAATACCATTCTGTGGGGAGGGGCAAGCTGGTGGAGCAATATTCTTCAGTCTCTCTACACTTCAATGTGAAAAGTGTGCCTTTGAGATCTCTGTTTAATTTCTTTAATTTTTATCCCTTATTTAATTAACAAAAGTAACTGAACACCCAATAAGGTTCCTGTGACTTCTGGGTTTATTTCTGAGGACCATTTCAACCTTACAAGGTTTGTTGGGATTGTTTATTTTTAAGTTTGGGAAAGCAGTTATTTTGTGTCATTGATATATAATATCCTTTTGAACTCTCTAATAACTTTCAATATTCATCCCTGGTTGAATGAACAGAACTAGAAGGGACTATCTCTCAATGAATGCTTGTGGCTTCCAGATTCAGTTTTGGAAGGGTTACCTTAGATATATTAATTATATTATATTATATTAGTCAATTATTATATAACATCATATATTATATATTATATAGCTATTATGCCCTGGGTATAATCACCCTGTAGTTTCTAAAGTGGACAAAACAGATGTATTTAGGCTTGGAATCACAAGAGATATATCAGAAACATCACTGATGAAATAGCCCTTGTATTCTGATGGAATAACTATGGAATGTTTCTGTTAATTCAACAAATTATAGGAAATTAGAATACTCATAGATAAACATATTCATTCCTGTTTAGAGGACTAAATCCTCTAGCTAGAAGGGATCAAGGAAGTGAGGGAGAGGAAGAGGTATGGATTAACTCAAAGACAGATATTGGTTTAAATCCCAAATCAGAACTTCAGCTCTTACTAAGTATGTGAGCTTGGGTAAGTCACTTAACTGCTTCAAACTCATTTAACCATCTGTAAAATAACAGCAACAGTAATTGAACTGCCCACTTGTAAATTGTAAAGAAACTACTTTTTGAATTTGAAAGTACTATGTAAATGAATTATCATTACCAGAAACAACCTATCATAAATATATATAGATTTTCTAATAGATACATCATTAGGCAGAGAAGGAGTCTACAGACTATATACCAATAAACTTGACTTTGCTACCTGAAAAAATCCTGGGATGTATTATTAAAGAAATTAATAGTAAACATTTAAAGGAGATGGGAGGATGGAGGAAATTGAATGGGTGTAAATCTCATTATATTAAGAGGTACAAAAAGACCTCTTGTAATAGAAGGGAAGAAGGGGGGGGAGGAGGAGAACCACCTGAATCTTCCTCTCATCAGACTTGGCTTAAAGTTAAGTTACACACACTCAGTTAAGAAAATTATCTTACCTTTCAAGTATTAAAAGAGGAAAAGGGGAGGGGGCACAGGGAGGGAGGGAGAAAAAAGGGAACTAACAGAAAGAAGGGAAGGAAGAAGGGGAAAAGAGAAAGGGGAAAGAAAGGGGGGTTGGTATAGAAGGGCAAACACAATTATAACTTTGAATGTGAATGGGATGAACCCTCCCTTAAAACAAAAGTGAATAACAGAGTTGATTAAAAACCAGAATCCTACAATATGCTGCTTATGAGAAACTCATTTGAAGCAGAGAGATACATATCGAGTAAAGGTAAAGGTTGAAGCAAAATAGATTTTGCCTCAGCTGAAGTGAAAAAAGCAGGGGGAAGCAAACCTTATCTCAGACAAAGCAGCTGCAAAAATAGATAGCATTAAAAGAGATAAGGAAGGAAACTATATTGTTCTAAAAGGTACCATAGACAATAAAGTAATTTCAATACTAAAAATGTATGCATCCAATGATATAGCATCCATATTCTTAGAGGAAAAGATGAAAGAGCTACAGGAAGACATAGACAACAAAACTCTACTAATGGGAGACCTCAACTTCCCACTCTCAGATTTAGATAAAGCTAATCATAAAATAAACAGGAAGGAAGTTAAGCAGGTAGATTGTTTAAAAACTTAGTTATGATAGACTTATGGAGAAAAATTGAATAGGGACAGAAAGGAATTTTTTTTTCCTGTGGTACACGGCACTTACACAAAAATTGACCATGTACTAGGACATAAAAACCTAATGATCAATTGCAGAAAGGCAGCAATAGTGAATACATCTTTCTCAGATCATAATGCATTAAAAATCATATGAAATATTGGGCCATGGATATATAGAACCAAAACTAAGCAAATTTATTGGTAGCATACTAGAGTAGATTATATAAATACAAGAAGAATATGTGATTTTTATGAGCATAGGGATTCTATATGGCTGTGAATGAGTAAAAATAAGGCCTAGATAGTTTCCTAATACATGTAGAGGTTAAGCTTCTTACCAAGATTCTGAATGTGAATCTCTCATAGGTAGGATCTGAATTTATTTGCCTTCCTTAATAAAGTCTACCTTGTACTATGCTCTGTACTTTTGTTTATTATTCTATCTGGGATTATAATGACAACTTGACCACTAGCACCACATATTAGCTAGGGTACTTTGAAGGAATCTTCTGATTTCCTTGGGTCTCATTTTACTTTAAATGAAAAGTCTGGCCAAGATGGTTTTTAAAGTTTCCTTCTAATTTTCCTGCACCATCTTTGTATAAGGCAAATGACATCATTCCTTCTTAAAATGGAAAAAAAAAACCCATGACAAATGTCTATTTCTTTGGAAGCACATAGTTGAAACATGTGAAGGGACTGAAATCAAGTCATAAAGACAATAAATAACACCTAATTTCACAAGAGATTTTACATTTATCTAAAGTAAATAAAGAAAAAAAACAAAGGAAAAAACTGTCCTTAAGGCTGGTCCTACTCATCATTCCATAGAGGAAGCTTGAAAAAAAGTACTAGAGCTTTCCTTCACAGATTATTTTATCTGAGGAATGTAAACTGCTTGAATACAAGTATTGGTTCATTTTTGTCTTTATATTTCCAGGATTAACCAGATGATGGTATATGATGGGTGCTTTATACATATTTGTTGATTGATTGCATTTAGGCTTGTATATAGCCATAAGGAACAATTAGGCTTATAAACATGTACATCATTAACTTTAGAAAGGACCTTGGAGGTCCTTTCCAATTGCATTTTGAAGATGAGAGAACTGATTCCACAGAGGGGAAAGGAATTGTCAAAATGGATTTAAACTGGACATAGTTAATTAAGACAGTAATTGTTTTGTTCAAAAACAGGTTGGGCATGGTGAATTGCTATGTTATCAGAATCTATGAATAGGATCAATATATTAATGGACAGACTTCTGGGCAGAGCCAAGATGGCAGTGTGAAGCTAGCTAGCATGCTCTCAGAGTTTTTCCTGACACAACTTTAAAGGAAATCTCTACACACACACACCTTAAATCTATAGAACCCACCAAAAAAAAGAGTGAAGCAAGTTCTCAACTCAAGATATCATGGAGGATCTTCAGGAAAGTCTGTTTCTTTGGGGGTAAGGGGAAAATATAGTCAAGAATAGCCAGGAGAGTGGAAAAACCAATGGGAGTCCCTTAGCCCCAGCACAGTTCAGGTTCTGGCTCAGCAAGCCAGCTTGAAAATAGAATAGCAGGGAGAATCCCTGCCCCAGACAAAGTCTGAGACTTAGGAACATGGGGGGAAACAGAAAGGACTGGGTTGGGAATAAATCACTATATGGGCAAAGCCTGGGCATGAAGGATAAAGCAAACCGTGGCATAGACAACACCTGGGCTTCATAGGTAACACCTTGGGAAGGGATAAGGCAGGGACTGCCCCAAAACAAAAACCTTGGGACTATCCTCCTTCTACCCCAAGCAGAGCTCAACTATCAAAATGAGCCAAAAACCAAAAAAAGTGCTGACCACAGAAAGCTACTATTCAACTAAGAATGCTAAAAATACTATCTCAGAAAAAGACAGCAGTGAAAGTGTGAAGAATCAAAGGAGTTTATGAACTGACATCAAATCCAAAACCTCATGGAAGAGCTTTTTAAGCTTAAGGATTTAAAAAACCAAAGAAGAGAGTAAGAAGAACAATGGAAAAAAAGAAATCAGATGCATGCAGGAGAATTATGAAAAATTGACTCCTTTAAAAGTTAAAAATAACTAACTGGAAAGAGAAGTAACTCATCAAAAAATCAAATTAGCCAACTGGAAAAGGAAACACAACAGCTAACAGAAGAAAATAAAGCTCTAAAAATTAGAAATGGACAAATGGAAACTAATGACCTTATGAAACACCAAGATTCCATCAAACAAAACCAATAAATAATCGAAGAAAATGTAATGTAACTTTTAGGAAAAACAAATGACCTGGAAAATAGATCCAGGAAAGATGATTTATGAATTATTGTTCTACTCAAAAAGCTTGATCAAAAAAACCCTGTAAAATATCTTTTAGGAAATTATCATTGGAAAGTGCCCTAATATCCTAGAACAAAAAGTCAAAATAGTCCTTGAAAGAATCCACAGAACACCTCCAGAAAAAGGCCCCAGAATAAAATCTCCAAGGAATATTATACCCAAATTCCAGAATTCTTAACTAAAGGAGAAAATACTATAAGTAGCCAGAAAGAAGAAATTTAAATACCAATACCAAAAGAGCAAAATCAGAATTATATACGACTTATCAGATTAACATTAAAAGATGTTAAGGCCTCAGGTGGGGCCTGGAATTTTATATTCTGGAGGGCAAAGAACCTTGAATTACAACCAAGAATTAGTTACCCTATAAAATTCAGCATATTCTTTCAGGGGAAAATGAGTTTTCTGTGAAATAGAGGACTTCAAAAATGTTCTGATAAAAAGAGCAAAATTGAACAGGTAATTTGATCTTCAAATACAAGAATCAAGAGATGCATAAAATCATAAATGCAAAGGGGAAATAAACATATTCATCAAGAACATTAAACTGTATACATCCATACAAGGAAAGAAAATATTAGCAACTCTTGTTAAAAGAAATATACTTAGAGAGGTGGTATTCGGTATAATATGATCAAGAAAGTCTTGCACCTTTAGCCAATACTTTAGCCAATGAGGGTTGAATATAGCTGCAGGAAATGTACTTAGAGAATATGGGTATAAATGAGTTATGAAGTGATGCTGACCATAGAGGATAGAAGAGATCTTATTTTACTAGATAGTTAAGGAAGGTTGTAGTACATTAAGAAAAAGAGGTAGAGAGTGTACTCAGAAAGCCTGGCCATAAATAGATCAAGAAATGATATTGTCCTAATCCATACTTTAGTTAAAAAGGGTTGTAGTGCTATAGTTGGAGTACTATAGGGACAGAGGGAGAGAATGTGCCCAATATTTTAGTTAAGGAAGATTGGAGTGATATAGTTGCAGTGCTATAGTGACAGAGGGAGAAAATGGACCAGATACTTTGGTTGGGGAGGGTCGTAGTGCTCTGCTTGGAGTACTACAGGGAGGGAGGGAGAGAAAGTGTACTTAGAGCAACTGGACATGGATAGGTCATGAAGTGATTTTGCTTTCCTTTAAACTTTGACTACAATTGGAGGGACTGTACTTAGATGGAGGAATATAAATGGTCTGTGAAAGGATTTTACTTTGTATGATGTGTTGACTCATTGTACATAGAGGGTACTGGAAAAGAGGGTGTGGTTTAAATTGGCTATAATTTGATGTCATTTATGACTTTTGAAAAATGTTTTTCTAAAGAAACAGAAGAGGGGAGTGTCCTTTGACAGTGACTATGAAGTAATGTTGCTTATCAATCAATCAGTTCTTGAAAAAGGTACTTATATCAGGACAGATAAAAGAATATTTGAGAGAGGAGTTATAGGTACAAGACTGGTTTAAAACAATAAAGACATGAAAAGAAGAAATATACTGAGGAGGCTAGGCATTCAAAGATAAATAAAATCACATAAAGAGGCTCAAAAACACTGTAGTTGAGGGAAGGAAGGGAGGGTGTGAAGACTCAGTAAATCCTACTCTCAAAAGATTTGGCCCAAAGAGGGAATAATATACATTCCCATTAGGGTTTTAAAAATCTATCCTACCCTACAGGAAAGTAGGGGAGGAAAGGAAAAGAAAGAGGATAAAGGGAATGATAAAAAGGAAGTATAAAGTAAAAATAAAGTTAAAGTCAAAGTTAAGAAAAGTTAAAGGGGGAAGGGAGAAAAACATTGGTGAGAAGGGATAAGAGGAAAGGAAAGAGAAATGTATAGATGGAGAAAGATAGCATGGAGGGAAATATGGAGTTAGTCACCTTAATTGTAAATGCAAATGGTAAGAACTCTCCCATAAAATGGAATCAGATAGCAAAATGGAATAAAAACCAGAATTCTCAATATGTTGTTTACAAGAAACATATTTGAAACAGAGAGACACACACAGGATAAAGGTAATAGACTGGAGCAAAATATATTAGTTAAAAAAGAATCAGGGGTAGCAATCCTGATCTCAGACAAAGCAAAAGCAAAAATTAGATGTCATTGAAAGGGACAAGGAAGGAAACTACATCTTTTTAAAAGGCATCATAAGCAATGAAGTTACATCATTATTAAACATATATGCATCAAGTAGTATCTCATCTTAGAGGGGAAACTGAATTACAAAGAGACATAGACAGCAAAACTATGATAGTGGGGGGACCTCAACATCCCTCTCTGAGAATTAAATAAATCTAACCACAAAAAGAACAAGAAGGAAGTTAAGAAAACTTAGAAAACTTAAATATAATAGACTTCTGAAAAAAAACTGAATGAAGATAGAAAGGAATATGTCTTTTTCTTCCTAGCACATGGCACCCATGCAAAACAATCAAATGTAGAAAGGCAGACATATTTAATGTATTATTTTCAGATCATGATACACTAAATATCACATGTAATAAGGGGCCATCAAAAGATAAACCAAAAATTACTTGGAAACTATAATTTTAAAGAATGAGTATCACAAATATCAGCTCATAGAAATGGTCAACAATTTCATTCAAAACAATGACAAGAATGAGACATCGTAACAAAATTCATAGGGCAAATCAATAAGCATTACATGAAATGGGGATACTAGGAACATTTCCAGTAAGATAAGGGATAGAACAAGGATGCCTAATATCACCATTACTATTCTATATAGTATTATAAATATTAGCTTTAGCAATAAGAGAAGAAAAAGAAATTAAAGAATTAGAAATGGCAATGAGGAAGCAAAACTTTCACTCTTTGCAGATGATATGATGTTATACTTTGAGAACTCTAGAAAATCAACCAAAAACCTACTTAGGATATAAAATAAACCCACATAAATCCTCAGCCTTTCTATATATGTAGAATAAAGCCTAAAGGCAAGACACAGAAAGAGAAATTCCATTTAAAATATCTGCAGATGATATAAAATAGTTGGAAATCTACCTATCAAGACAAACTCAGAAATTATAATGAATACATTTTCACACAAATAAAGTCAGATCTAAACAAATGGAAAAATGCAATTGCTCATGTGCTGGCTGAGCTAATATAATAAAAAAATGGCAATTCTACCCAGATTAAATTATTCATTCACTGCCATACCTATCAAACTACCAAAAGTTATTTTACAGAGCTAGAAAAAATTGTTACAAAATTCATCTGGAGCAATGAAAAGTCAAGAATATAAAGGGAATTGGTGAAAAAAAAGCAAAGGAAGTTGGTCTAGCTGTATCACATCTTAAACTATAATATAAAGGTTAAGTAATGGAGGAATGGACCAGTGGATTAGAATAGGTCCAGAAGAAGCAGCAGTAAATGATTACGGCAATCTACTTTTTGACAAACCCAAAGGTATTAGTTTCTGGGATAAGAATTCACTATTGGATAAAAAGTTCTGGGAAAACTAGAAAAGAGCATGATAAAAACTAAGCACAGACTCACATCTCATACCCTATACTAAAATAAGGTCAAAATGAATATAAGATTTAGACATAAAGGGCAATACCATAGACCAGTTAAAAGATCAGGAAATACTCTATCAGTCAGATCCATAGAAAGGGGAGAAATTTATGATCAAGCAAGAAATAGAGAACATTATAAATTGCAAAATGGATGATTTTGACTATATTAAATCAAAAAGTTTTTGTGCTAATAGAACCATTGCAGCCAAGATTAGAAGGAAAACAGAAAACTAGGAAACAATTTTCACAGCTAGTGTTACTGATAAACACATTTCTTAAATATATAGAAAACTGAATCAAATTTATAAGATTACAAGTCACAAGTTACAAAATTATAAGATTAGAAGTCATTCCTCATTTGATAAATGATCAAAGGATATGAATAGATAACTTTAGGATGAAGAAATTAAAACTATACATAGTAATATGAAAAATGCTCCAAATCATTACTGATTAGAGAAATGCAATTAAACCATCTATGAGGTATACCCTCAACCTTTTAGTTTGGCTAAGATGACAATAAAGGAAAATGATTGATGTTGGAGAGAATGTGGGGAAAATTGGGATATTAATGCATTGTTGGTAGAGTTGTGAATTGATCTGATCATTCTGGATTCTGTGGATCAAGCTGGAACTGTGCCCAAAGAGCAATAAAGCTTCTCAGACTCTTTGACCTAGCAAGACCTAGACTCATATCCAAAAGAAACTATAAAACCAGGAAATGTCTTTCATGTTCAAAAATATTTATAGCAGCTCTTTTGTAGTGGCAAAGGATTGGAAATTGAAGAAATACCCATCAATTGGGAAATGGCTGAACAAATGTGGTATATGAATGCAATGAAACACTAATTTTCTTTAAGAAATCATGAGTGGTCAGAGTTTAGAAAAAAAATGGAAAGAATTACATCTACTGATGCTGAGTGAAGGGAGCAGAACCTAAAGAACATTATACACATTAACAACAATATTGGGGACAGCTAGGTGGCACAATGGATAGAACCTCAGCCCTGGAGACAGGAGGACCTGAGTTCAAATCTTGCCTCAGACACTTAATAAATACCAGTTGTGTGACCTTGGGCAAGTCACTTATTCTCATTGCCTTGCAAAAAACCAAAAACTGAAGCAAACCAAAACCAATATTGTGAGATGATCAGCTATGATGGAAACAGCTCTTCTTTGCAGTTAAGAGATCAAGGACAACCTTGAAACACCTGCTACGGACAATGCCATCTATATCCAGAGGGGGAAGAACCATGGAATCTGAATGTAAACTTTTTTAAAGCTTTTCTTATTCTTTCCTCCCTATCTTGCTATTTTTTCTTTCCCCTTAGTTCATTCCTCTTCCATAAAATAAAGACTAATATGTTAAACACAAATGTACCTGTACACCTTTTACTAGTCTGTTCACTGTCATGAGAAGGGGGAGTGAAGGGAGAATGGTAGAAAAATATGTGACCCATAAATCTGCAAATGGATGGATGCTGAAAGCCTACCATAGGATGTAATTGGAAAAATAAAATAAAAATTTCTATTAAAATTTTAACGGAAAAACAACTGCAAATAATTAAAGTAAAATGTTGAAAAATTATATAGAATAAGCACAGACTCAAAGAAGTTTGAGGTTCACAGGTGTTTTCAAACTTTTTGATTTTTTTATTGGTATTACTGTTTTACTTTTTAATTATCATTTGTTGTTTGGAATGACTTTCTTGGAGAGAAAAGGGATGAGTTACTTGTAGACAATCTGGTGATATTAAAAAAAGAGATATAAATAAAAATTTATTTTTTAAAAAATAGAAAACTCATGAAACCAGGTACAATCATTGATCCCTGAAAATTTTTTTCTGGAGTGAGGTAAAAAGAAGGAAGCAAAAATTTAATTGACAACTGCCACATGAAAGATATTGTGCTATATGCTTTTTAAGTATAATCTCATTTGATCCTCACAATAACCCTAAAAGAGAAATGCTATAACGATCCTCATTTCCCTAATTGAAGAAACTGAGGAAGACCAAAGTTAAATAACTCTCCCAGAGTCACATAGCTTGTAAGTATATGAGGCTAGATTTGGACTCTCCTGTTTCTATCTCCAGGACCAATTCTCTAGAGCCATCTAAGAAGGTGGTCTGGATCTGCAACTTTGTTGATCTAGATAACTTTTGTTGAAGAATCTCTAGCAGTATGATTTGCTGTTGTTCTTCTTTCATCTTCTAAAGAGGTTCAATGATATCAGAAGGGTGATAACTTGATTTACAAGTTAATTGGATTCAGGTGAGGCAAAGTTGTGTAAAATCTCTCTTACATTGGAGTCCAGTGGCTAGACATAGATCAGGATGACTGACTATGGCCCTGGATGCCATGGGGGACTTTAGCTTTTAAAGTTTAATTTTTCCCAGGTGTCAGCTTGTCCTACCAATATGATTTACTTAGTGGGGGAACTGGGAAGATAAATGTCCTGCCAGGGATACTGGTCAAATAGATATCTGAGGTGAGACTTGAATCCATTCCTTCCTGACTTCAAGGCCATTATCTTTTCACTATATCTGCCTATTGGACAGATTACTAAAAGAAACTGGAAAGGGGCAAATTCCTGAACTTTGAGGTTAACATTATATCTTCTACAATAAGGCCATTTGTTATCCCCACTAAAAGCAGCATATTGGACTTGATAGAATCACAGGAATGTCTCTGTATGGCAGTTCTTTTGTCTTTGTTTCCAAATGAATAAGAACCAAATTCCATTAAAGAAGACTTCAGTGGTACTTGAGAGGAAAGGTGATTCTAAGATGTGAACAATTTGTTAAGCCCATAGTGTCAAGTCTAATAATTGAAAAAAAAGATTTTTTGACATGCATAGCAAGACAATAGAAAAAGCATAGATCTGAAAGTTATAGATTTCAATTATCTGGGATATCATGAGACGAAGATTTAATTAGAGGACAGTAATTCTAAGAGAGTACAAAGACAATAGATTTTACATCAGTTTTAAGCACCATCAAAACTGTCTCCAAATGGAAGAGGATGCTAGATGAGTTAGTAAGCTTTCATCCCAGAGAATGTTCAGGCAAGCTGGATGACCATTTGTCTTGGTCATGTTGTCATTTTTTTAGTATTTTCAGTCATGCCTGACTTCCTGACCACTTTTGTATTTTGTTTTTTAGATTTTTCAAGGAAATGGGGTTGTGACTTGCCCAAGGCCACACTGCTAGGTAATTATTAAGTGTCTGAGGTCCGATTTGAACCCAGGTACTTCTGACTCCAAGGCTGGTGCTCTTATCCAATGCACCACCTAGCTGCTCTCTCTTTTGTATTTTCTTGGCATGGTTTGCCCTTTCCTTCTCCAGTTCATTTTACAGATGAGGAATCCAAGACAAATAGGGTTAAATGACTTTCCCAGGGTCACATAGCTAGTAAATGTATGGAACCAGATTTGAACTCAGGAAGATCAATCTTCCTAACACAAGGCTTGTGCTCTATCTACTACAACGCTTAGCTGCCCCATCATAATAATAGCTAACAATGGTCACTAGTGTTTAATTAGTACTTTAATATTTGAAAAGCTATTCATAAATATTATCTTATCCTCACAAACCTCTTCTTCTACCTGGAAATAGGTGATTTCCCCATCCCATTTTACAGAGGAGGAAAAAGGGGTTAAGGGTCCAGGGTCACATATCTAATGAATATTTGAGGTAGCATTTGAACTCAGATTCAGTATTTTATTCACTGTACCACCTAAGTACAGAGAACTTGAAAAAGAATTCCTAATTTAAGGAGGGATTTGAGCTATATTTCTTAAAATGCTTCTTCTAATGTAGATTTTATGATTTTAAATCTTCCAAGAGTATGTGATATTGTGGATTGCCTATTGGACAAAATTAGGAAACATCAGGGTCCAAATCTCATTTCAGAAACTGACTTGCTATTGGACTTTGGACAAGATATTTAGCTTCTCTGAGTTTCTTCTATAAAATGAGGCAATTGGTTGGACTCAATGACCCCAAAAATCCCTTTCTGATCTGGACTGAAGAATCTCTGATCCTCTGATCCCTCTGTACACAATGTAGGATATTAAATTTGTTGACTGATTTTAACCAAGGGAAAGACCTGTTGAAATAGATTGTAATTACTACTAATAACAACTCAATTCAGTTTTAAGGATCATAGGTTTTGTTGAAAAAGCACAGTTGTGGGAGTCAGGGAACTCAAGTTCTGAACTTTAATTATTTGTACTGGTTTGTAACAAGAGGTAGAAGGGACTTTAGACATTCTCACTCCCTCATTTCAAAGAAATGAAAATTGAGACTAAAAGAAATTAAGTATCTTGCTAAGGTCACATAAACAATGAGTATTAAGTCAAGATTTTAATCCAAGATTTCAACTTCAAATTTAGTGATTTTCCTATGAAACAATAGTAGCAGTAGCAATAATAATAATACTATTTATGTAGCACTGTGTTAAATCCTTTACAACTTTCTAATTGAATCTTCATTGCAACTCTAGGAAGTAGGTGCTATTATTAGCCATATTTTACAGATGAAGAAACTGAGGTAAACTGAGGCTAAGTACTTTGTGGATGTGACATAACTAATATGTACAGTCAGGACTTTAATCCTGGACTTCTAACTTCTAACCTAGTAATTTTTCCTTTACTTGGAGAATCCTAACCTGGGGTTTGTGAACTTATTTTTTTCTTTTTTTATTATTATTGTTATTAGTTTTCCAATTTTATACAATAGTAGTTTCTACCTATCATTTTTGTAAGGTTTTTGAATTGTATGATCTCCCCCCTCACACAGAAGGCAGTTTGATAATCTTTATATTGTTTATTGCTTCCATGCTATACATTGATCATTGAGTGTTGGGAGTGAAATCATACCCTTGGGGAGAAATTAGATATTAGAAATAGCAAAATTATGTAACATGAGACACTTTTTTCAAAAAAAATTGAAGGTAATAGACTTTGGTCTTTGTTTAAACTCCACACATCTTTCTCTGGATACAGATGGTATTCTCCATTGTCCTTGACTTTTGCCTTGATGGAATGAGCAAGTTCAATAAGGTTGATCATCACCCCCATGTTGCAGTTAGGGTGTACTCTGATTTTCCTCATCTTGCTCAATATCAGTTCATACATTGTGAACTTACTTTTTGAATATTTTGATAACTGTATTTTAATATGATTAGTTTACTTTCAGATACTCTAGCTTCTATTTATACATTTAAAAACATTCTCAGAAAGTGTTCATAGTCTTCACCAGAATTATAAGGTTTTCATGACACAAAAAATGGTTAAGAACCCGTATCTCAGGAGAGTTTTTACCTTCATTTAGATTGCCTTTATGATTTGTTTAGGTGCCAGTGAGGAGACTAATAAAACCAACATAATTTGATATTACTTTTGTGCTCTTTCTTTCCTTTGCATTTTCAGATGTTCTTTTACTTCTCTTCCCCTGTCCTGACATAGAAGATCATGAGATGAAGGAATTCAGGGTCAGTTAGTGAGCTTTGAAATTACCTAGTCCAAATCCCTGATTTTATAACTACTCCAAATAAGACTCAATGATGTGGTCTGAGCTGCCCAAGATCACATATAGGTAATAGAAATTTGGATAGGAGCCCAGGACTTCTTATTCCAAAACCAATTTTCTTTACACGGAATCAAAAATGAGGCAATATTATGCCCGATACACCCTGGTGATGGTTAGAATATTAACAGGACATGGTAAACCACATGTGGCTGAATTTGATTATTGTTTTTTGTATTTTCATTGCCAAGTTGGTGAGTCTGCTTTGTTTCAACTCTGTTATTTGGCAGCATGATTATGAGACCCTAAAGAAACCTCATCTGTGTGCCAGTTATTTGCAAGAAAATGTACACACACCCAAGTGTTCAGGGGCCAGACCAACTTTGGCTGGAAAAGTAGAACTAGTTGAATAAATTATTAATTTTAATCTTGTTCTAAAGGTTCTTTAGTTATCCCTCTATTCATACTAAACTTAAAAAGCTCAATGCCTCCTTTGAGTGAATGTATAGGTCCCACTGATTTCAGTAGGAGTCAGGATTCTAGGGGCAAAATCTAGCCTGAAGAGCTTTAATTTTCTGTTTGTTTATAGTGGGAGACAATAAAAATGGTGTGTTTGCTTAGACTGTATCAACACTAAGTGTTCTTGCTAGCTGGGTCAAGTGCAGCATTATGACTGAAGTTCAGAGAAAGACTTTCCACATCTCACTACTAGAGCGAAGGAAGCCTTCATACAAATTTAGTGAGTATAGCTCCAGGCACCAATGATACAAGCAAAATAGAGCAGGGAGGAAAGATTTCACTGAGGTGAAAAGGGTAGCCAAATAGACAGTACAGAAGATAAAAGTATTTGTTTGTATCTATATCTCTTCCAAGGAAATAATTATTAATTCAGGAAAATGTTATGTCTAAAAATTTAACATTTTAACAATATATTTCAGAATGGCAATTATATGTACTGAACCCGGAAGGTCAACATGGTGCCAAAGAGCACTTGGGTACTATATATGAAAAATGTCTGTGAATTATCTAATGTTGTGGGAAAAGACAGTGGAATGCAGTAAGAGGAGCTAAGTTTCAAACTTGGTGCAGCCACTTACTACTCATCTGATAATGACAATATTATCTAAAATCTCTTGGCTTCAGTTTCAACAAAGCAACAAGTATTTATTAATTATTTAATGTGATGGTCACTGTTGCTAGGTCCTGGGGATAAAAAGAAAAATGAAATAATCTCTACCTTCAAGAAGCTTATATTCTATCAGGGCGGCATATGTACATTTATAAGTTTAAACAAGATGAGTTTTGTAGTTTTGAGGAGAAAAACAAAAGCACTTACTGAGTAAGAAAAGGTTAGCTCCCCTTTTCTCCCTTCTATTGATATTACTTCCCTACCATTTCTTTCTTTATTCCCATCTCTGATGAATAGCTGACCCTTCTCTACAAGTCCGACCTCTTTGTGTGAACTTATGATTGCACCCCCTCCTCTCTCTCAAAATATTGCTGCTTAAAATATCACTAAATCTCCCCATCCTTTGCTACTTCATATCATCATCTCTATTAGCTATCATTCTCCTTGACAACCATTCATACTTAATGACTCTACACCTTCTTTTCTTTCTCTTTTTTTAAACATTCAGCAAATTGACTTTCAAACTCATCTTCTCTGCAAATTTCCCATTGAACTCCTAAGTCCAGATCTCATAGTCTTTTCTCAATTTTCATCCTTCTTGACCTTTCTGTTATGTCTGACACCACATTCTCTTCTGGATATTCTGTTCTCTCTGGGTTTTCATGATGGGGTTCTCCCTTGGTTCACCTCTATCATTTTAATTTCTCCTTCTCAGTCTCCTTTGCCCAATCACTCTCTATAGTGAGTTTTAGCTCGTGGCTTTGCTATGGGTCCTCTCTTCACTGTCTTACTTGGTGGACTCATTGGCTCACATGAGTTAGGTTATCATCTCTATGTAGATGATCCCCATATCCAGCCCTGGTCTCTCTGGATTCAAAACCTACATTATCACCTGCCAATTGGGTATTTTGCCTCTGGTTTTCCATTTTATATTTCAAAACTCAATATGTCCAAAATAGAATTTAATATATTTCCCTGCAAATATTTCCTTTCTTCTTTGACTAGAATGTAGCACAATCCTTTCAATCATTAAGATTTATAGCCTTAATGGTATCTTCAGATCCTCACTCTAAATCATCCTACATAGCTTTATTTTATATATATATTTATACATACATAAATGTATCAATATCAATATCTATATCTATTTCTATATCTATATTTATATCTATCTCTGTCTCTGTCTCCATCTCTCTATCTCTATCTCTATCTCTATCATCTCTATCTCTATCTTCCTTTCTTTTCATTCACATAACAATGCCACATTTTAAGTCTAATAGACTCTCTAGTGGATATTTCATTAGTCTAATAGTCATCCTTGCCTCAAGTCTCTCCTTACTACAATTCATTCTCTATATAGATGCCAACATGATTTTCTTAAAGTTTTAAAATAACCATTTTCAATTTCTCCTCTTATCCCCTCCCCCATTCACAAAACTTGGGTGGTTTCCTATTACTTTTATCTGAAATAAATTCCTTTATCATTTAAAACTCTCTACCAACCTGATTCCTCCTTCCCCCTCCAGGCTACTCCTCTCAGCACACTTTAGGGCCCAGTCCTGATGGTCTACTTACTGTTTTTCACCCTGGATGCCCCATATTCCATCTCTGAGCCTTTGCATTAACTGGCCTCATCTCTGGTATACTCTGTATCCTAAACACTACCTCTTGGTGTTCTTGTTTTCCTTTAAGACTCAAATTTAGTACCACGTTTTAAAATCTAGCTAGTATTAGCACCTTGCTATTCAAGATTTATGTTTATATTTATTAATATCTGTTTGAAATGTGTCAACATAAATATAATACATTCTTTTTTGACAAGGCAATGGGGTTAAGTGGCTTGCCCAAGGCCACACAGCTAGGTAATTATGAAGTGTCTGAGACCGGATCCGAACCCAGGTACTCCTGACTCCAGGGCCAGTGCTCTAATCCACTGCACCACCTAGCCACCCTAAAATAAATATAATATAAAATGCTCACATTTTAAGAGCAACAACAGTTTCATCAGTTTCATTTTTGTCTCTTAACTCTCAATATGCTTTCTGTACATTGTAGGTATTTAATAATTTAATAAATATTTGTGGATTAATTAATTGATAGATATAAATGGTAGGGATCTGTGATGGGGATTGGATTTTTGTTGTTGCTTCATTTGTTTGTTTCCTTGGACAAGTTACTTAAACTTTCCTGCTCTTGTTTTTTTCTTTAATGTAAAAAGGATAGGATTAATCTATCAGAAGTGCTAAGTTCTTTCTAGATGGCCAGCAAAATCCCCAAATTCCTGAAGGAAAATGTTTAGCACAATAAATAGAAATACAATGGAATTTTTTAAGTCAGTAACATGCAACCTAAAGGTATCTATTTCTATTTGAGCTTGACACCATATTTTAATTCAATTTAGGTCCCACTTCCATGTTTGCTGACTGTTTGCAGGCCTGTGGGCATCCTGCCGACATCCCTAGTCTCAATGGCTTTTGAAATCCCTTCCAGATCTCATCCTAGATCTCCATCTCTGCACATGAATTTGTGAGAACAAAATTACAAGAGTTTAGTTTTTGTTCTTAATACAGGCTAGTGGTACAGTACCACCCTGAATTCATATAAGACTTTTCACCTAAATATAATGAACTCATTTTTTAACTTATGCTTCATGACTCTTTCCTATTATCTTTGCCATCACTTCCCAGTTCCACACATAGAACAATGAATGTATATGTCACTTGAAAACTCCAAGGGATTAATGCATTTCAATTATTTTCAAATTTTGCTACAACTCTTTATCACAGGGAACAGAAATTCCTTGAAATTTTGTGGAAAATCTTCAAGAAAACACCAGTCAACTCAACTTTCCTGAGCTACATCATGACCCTCATATTTTCAAATCTGAAATACCTGGACACCAATCTCACCTCAGTTACTTACTGAGCTCTTAACTGATATATGTCTCAAATTCCTCATCTGTAATACAAGGGGGGATTGAACTCCATGATTTCTCATATCTCCTCCACTTTTAAATCCTTAATTCGTCTCTGCCTCTTCCAACATGCTATTCTCTTTGCTAAAATTCTACCTCTTTATCAAAATGTGCTCCCTCTTCCTTAAAAAAATGATTCATAAGGTTTCTTCTTCCCCAAATCATTTCTTCTATTATAATCACTTTAAGCACTCCAGTGACATTTTAGCAACAAATCTAGAGGCCAATGTAAGGACAGTAAGCTTGTAAAACATGGAACATAAGTGAATTCCATTCATTCAGCATTGAGGCAGTGGGACGTAGTGGATAGTGAGTGATCTGGCCCAGAAACCAATAGAACGGTGGATGCAAAGCTACCTTGCTCAGCTTTGATGAAGATGATGATGTTTGTCCTCAAAGGTGATGCCATGACAAGCTCATGAATTGAATTTGAGTGGGGGGGGGTGCTGTGCTAAGTCACCAATCTCCCTTTCTTCTCTGAACAATCTGGTTCCACATATGAAAAAGGATAACTGGAGATAACCCTGGATGTGAGGTAATCAAGGTTAAGTGACTTGTCCAGGGTCATACAGCTAGTAAGTATCTGAGACTGGATTTGAACTCTGGTCCTCATGATTTAAGGGCCAGTGCTCTAGCTACTATGCTATATGGTTGTCCCTTTAATACCTTAACTGGATAAAAACAAGTCTTAATCAAAGAATCACCCAAAGATGTAAGGCTAAATGTTTGATGTTGTATAAGAATTATGTTTCTAAAGGTTGAGGAAACTTGCTCAATCCTCAGAGCTCATCTACAAATCATCAAGTGAGTTGAAATAAATTCCAGGAACTCAAGTAAGTGTAACCTTCTGGTACACCTCTGAGGAACCAAAATAAGACAGAAGTATGGCAAAGAGGGGAGGCATCTTGGACCAAACCCCTTCATTTTACAGATAAAAAAAGCAGAGGCCTAGAGAAGTCAAATAAATCAAATTTAGTATTTATTCCCCTGTGTTGCACTGCCTCTCATAACTCCATTGAGTTATTAATATTATCATATATCAATGTAACTACAATTAATTTGATCTTAATATTTTTCCATAATAAGTATTTTTGTTTTTTCTGGGGTTTTTTGGAAGCAATTGGCATTAAATTACTTGCCCAGCTCACACAGCTAGTAAGTGTTTGAGGTCAAATTTGAACATAGGTCATTTTGACACCTGGACCAGTCCATTTTATGCCATTATGTCTCTCTCTCTCTCTCTCTCTCTCTCTCTCTCTCTCTCTCTCTCTCTCTCTCTCTCTCTCTCTCTCTCCCCCTCTCCCTCCCCCTCTCCCTCTCCCTCTCCCT
This sequence comes from Macrotis lagotis, assembly GCF_037893015.1. Classification (NCBI taxonomy): domain Eukaryota; kingdom Metazoa; phylum Chordata; class Mammalia; order Peramelemorphia; family Peramelidae; genus Macrotis; species Macrotis lagotis. Next base: position 132,263,309 of record NC_133663.1, on the reverse strand, counting down.
CTCCCTCTCCCTCTTCCTCTCCCTCTCCCTCTCCCTCCCTTCCTTCCTTCCTTCCTTCTCTCCATTTTGATTCAGCAAACACAACATAGAACTAAATTGAGGAGCGAGAGGCCCCAAATAGTACCTTTAAGAGATCTCACTGCTTCCTTACCCCCTCAAACAGATTAAGAGAGGAAAGGATATAAAAACCCTCAAGGTTGATTGAGGGATAAAACACCCACAGAACAAATTTGACTTATTCAAGTTTTATGAATCTCCAAATAGCAGGTTTAAGTAGGTTTGCCTGAGCTTAGAGAAACGTGTCTGCCAAGCAAGATAACTTTCAAAGAAAATAGTTCTTAACATTTTCTCAGGTCAAGAATCTAGTTTTTAGCCTGAGCTAGAACTGCTCTTAGAAAATATTGAGCAGTAAGGAAGAAGTCATATGTCATTTATGAGGAAATGTTGGAATTGACTGCATCAGTGAGAGATCTAATCTCAGGGAAAGCAACTCACATTTGATGAGTTCAGCAAAAGTATCAGCAAGGAAATGCATTGACACCCAAGATTTTCACCTTTTCATATGGCTCAGTACTGACCCTGATGTCCAGGGCTTGCCTTTGGCGATATTGTAAAGTAGATGAAGCTTGTTTTCAGTGTCCTCCCATTCATCTTTTTCAGTGTCCTACTCAGATTGGCAGATGAGACACACAAGTGCCTTCCTGCTGTTCTCTGATTCACAACATCCCATCTAAATCTGCTCTGCCTAAGAAGTTTCTCTTTTTTTGCCAAGCTTTCTGTCTTGTGAATCATTCTTCCCCTAGGAAAGTGACATAGAAAAAAATTGCAGGTTTGTGGTAGGAAAACCTTGGCCATTCACTCATCCACTCTACACCTCAGTTTCCTCACCTGTAAAGGAATAGATGCTGTCAGATTGCTGCCCTTGAATGTCCCTTCTGGCTCTAAATCTAAATCTTTAATCACCTCTTTAGTCTGATAAATGGAAACACTAGTCTGTCTTCCAATATTAGATGGTATCTAGATAGAATATAAGTTTACTGAAGGCAAACATTGCTTCCTTTTGGTTTTTGTATCCTCAGCAGTAATTGGCACTTAGTAGATGCCCAATATATTTGTGTTGAATCAAAGGAATGTGTTCATTACCTTCTGAGGCCATCTAAATACATATTGATCTCCACCCAGCTTTAACTTTTTGCAATTCTGTGACTGACTTTGGAGAAGGATAAAGATAAGACCTGTGATTTCATTGATTTAGGGAAATGTTGAGAGAAATCTCTTTCCATTGTAGGTTGGATCTTTCATACCATTTATAATCTTAGAAGTTATCTAGTCCTAGAGCACAGATTAGTTAAGTGACTTGCTTGGGATTAGAAAAACAGGATTTGAACACAAGCCTATTTGTCTTTGAATACAGTTCTTTATCCATTACACTATGCCACCTAAATTGGCTGATTTGTAATGTGAGAATTTCCAGTTTTGGCAGTCACATAGTGAGGGTGCTTATGGTAGCCCTCAGATCACATTAGAATGGTGGACACTTACGCAAATTCTTCACTTTTCACAGATTATTCAAATGACATTCTTGTATTGTTGAAGAGCACAGAATTTAATGTTGCCATCCCCATTGACTTTGCCTCCCTAGTATAACTGTATGCATGCTTTTTAAATAATTTTTCCCCCTTAAAGCATCATTTTTTTCAGGATAGATCAGACTACATTTCTTTCATCCAACAAAAAAGTTTCTAGAAAAACCCATTTGGCAATTTATGTCACTTTTCACATCATTCACTCTAGTGGTCTTCTGTCCTATAATCTTTAGCATTCAATTGAAAATCCCCTAAAGGAAGGAATTTAGGGCACTCTTCCATGTCTTTTCCTAGATTTTCCTTTGTGTCTTGCCCCAACCTCTCCATTCTCTAAAACAGACCCATACAAAGAACTATTAGTTTTATAAAGCATAGATATATTAAGAATTATTCCTAATTGGGTGCTAAAAAAAATCAAAGGGATTTTTAAGGGAGAAAAATGTCCTTTTGAGGGAATAAGTATTTGACAACTATGAGTTAAATAATATGTATGGGCAAAACATAAAAGGAAAATCTGCTAGCATTCTATGAGACTTAGAATCAGGCTATAGTCTTTCTTTCTTTTCTGAGAAATCCATCCATCCATCTATCTATCTATCTAGCTTTCTAGCTATCCATCCTTCATTTCAAAGAGGATCAAGGCCAGCATAGAGAGATAGAGTTGCACAGAGTTTTCAGTCTCACTCTCTCTTCCAGTCATTGAAGTATAATGGCAAGACCAAAGTCAGAATGTCTGGTGATGACCCAGGATGCAGTAGATGACCTTTGTGCCTTCAAAGTCTATCCCAGCTCTAAGCATGCATCAGTGTCTCCTTCAACAGTCTTCAAGGCCATGAAACAAATTATTCTTATCTGTACAGTCCTCTCGGGAGAAGGGGAGAGAGAAGATGTCTTTCACATGTTTGAGGTAGACATGACCTTAACTCACCAATGGGTTTGAGTCCTGTCAGATACCTTCAACCTGGTTTAGTTTGTCTGCCTAAATGGTTTTACCTGGTTGTGTCTAGTAAGTATTCTACAACTTCTTGGAATCACTGGTGAAAGGTGGGTGAAGGTGGACACCAAAAGTGAATGAGAAGTCTCAAAAAGAGTTTATCAAGCCCTTACAGCAGAGGTGCAAGTCCTCCCTTACAGCAGAGGTGCAAGTCCTCCCTTAACACTTAGTACACAAAATCTATCAACTATATATTTTCTATCTATCATCTTCAATTTCTTTTTCTTCTCATATTGCTAAAGTTTAATAGTTCATTATGGATCATAAAATGTGTGAAGGAGAATAAAGTATAAAAATAAAAGGATCAGATAGTAAAGATACTTTAAATGCCAAACAAAGGAATTTTCATTTGATCCTGAAGAGGGAGTTGGAATTCTGAGATTTTTTTACCTTGTTAGGAGTATAGGATTTAGAGAAATGAGAAGTTCCCAAATTGTACATAGACTTGTAATGTTGGGAGGACATCTTTGAAGTAAAGGTTACTCATATATGGTCAAATTCAATGGAGTCATATGCTTTGAAAAAGACAGCCAACATATTTATTTATGTTGATTCAAGTATCTTTCAATATCTCTATGAAAACAACAGTTTTTTGATAACAGTTATCAAGAACATTAACTGAAAATCACTTGGAATTATATGATATCACAGGAAGTTTATCACATACAATTATTGAATCCAATAAGATCTCAGAAAGGAAAATCATGGGAAAAACCAGTATAGTGAAACAGAGATATCAAAAATGATAGGATTAAATGATTAAAAGGAGGTTTCTATTTTGATAAGGAAGATGGTTAAGTAGGTGTCAAAAAAGAAGAAAATTAAGGGAATAAAATAAATGCTGGTTGCTAAACTACCAAAAATGTTTTGACTAAGGAGACAAAAATTGAAAAGCAGAAGGGGAAAGGAAAATGGCTCATCAAGGACATTTAGAGTTAGGAAAAATATTAAGAAAATATCATACTCTATTCTTTCATTTGACCCCTAAGTTTTACAAAGCTGAATGATGATAGCAAACAATATATGAAAATTATATCCTTATTATTTGTCAATGCACTGGTATGCATAAATGAAACCTATTTTTGTTCCCTCAACTGCACCCAGATTGGGTAATCTTTATGCACTGAAAGCACATGCTTCTTCATGCATTGGTGCATGCTGATAGGGTTGTCTTCTTTCTAAATTATCATCTGTTTGCCTGTGCAATTTCCATGAGCAAATATGGGTATTTGCACACGTAAATGGATGTTCCTGAAAATAATATAGGCTCTGTATAAAGGAACATAACAAAGATTTGGCTATGTATAGTTAAACACCCTGCAACAGCGGGACAGATTTTTAGAGAAAGCCTCACTTAGGAAGCAAAGTTAATGAGATCCCATAAAGACTTATAGTTCAATTAGCAAAATAGTCATTTAAAAAGGAAATATTAGCTCTCATTTTTAGGATTTGGAGTAGTTAGAGAATGCTTCAAATAGCATGATTGCACCAGAGAGTTAGTAAAGCTAACTGATAATTCTAAAGTATTTACTAATATGTTTTGGATTTGAAGCTCCTACTATGTCTTTCAATTTCCTTTTTAAATCATCTTTTTATTGGCATATAATTGCGAAATATGGGATTAGGAGCCTAATCATCCAGGAGTTACATTGTCAAACAATAGCCAAAAAAGCAAAAGATTATGAAAATTAGCAAAGACTAGTAATTACATAAAGCTAGGCTTCCTCTCAGAGGACATGTATTATTTAAATACTTCAAAGGATCTATCTACTGTTTTGCTAGCATGGTATTCAAAGCCAAATATCTTACAGCTACTTTCTGTCTCTTACATATACATGTACCTGAAAATCCACTAACTATGGGCTTGGAAACCCTTAGTGGAGTCTCTGGATTAGACTTCTCTCAATAGTCAGTACTTGTCTTTGCTTTTTTTAAAAATCTTTCTTATCATAGATTCTTTGTATCTTATCTTATTTTGTCTTTATTACAGACTAAGTTAAACTCTTTTGTAGTTTTTAATTTGAGCTTCAGCAATGCATTCACACTGTTTTTTTTTTTTTGAAATGTAAATTAGAAAATGAAGCAACTTTGGATCATAGATTTAGAATGGAAGGTGCTTCAGAGATTCCTGGAGTCCAAATCCCATATTTTACAGATCAGAAAACTGAAGCCTACTGAAAGGAATGACTGACCCAAGGTCATGTAGTTGGTAAGCAGCAGAAATGGGAGTGATCTGAGGATGTTAAATCCATTCTTCTTTCCATTGTATCATTTTTGCCTCTTCCATTTTCATGCAAATATAGTTATAAAACTGAAAAATGTGTAAAAAGGCAGATTGAGCCTAGATAATAACATAATCAGTTAAAATAGTGCAGAATTAAGTCAGAAAACTGGTTGTTCATTTCTGAACTGTGTGAGGACTTCTCAAAAATTTTATAGACTTCTATACCAATATTATTTCTACTATTTAGAAAATATATAATATCAAGTGAATATGAAACCAATAATGCTATGGAAGAATTTATTATTTGAGCATGAAAATGTTTACATTTACAATAAAATATATATTTACATATATATATATATATATATATATATATATATATATATACGATTAATATCAGGGAAGTCTTGCCTGCTTATTTATAGATTCCTGAGCTCTTGTAATAATTCATTGTCCCCCTGAGGTCTGTGGACATTTTGCCCCCCTTTCCTTATCAACTCCTCCCACACCTTTTCCCCTACCAATCTCTCAGGTGTTGACTGGTCTCCTCAAGCAAAATGGCACAAATCACAGTGATAAACATAGAAACATCCTAATCTGCAAAAAATAACTTCAGCAGAAACACCATCAACATATTAGGATGAGATGCTGAAGTTCTTTCTATAGGGATGTGTGCATTTTACCAATGTGATTTTCATGTATTTCCTTTGAAATGGGATTTAATAATTCGTTGGTTAAAAGAAAAACTATGAAATGATTCCATTGTTTCTGAAATGGTTTATCTCTAGAAATAAAATATTAGTAAAGGTACATTTTATAGAAATATAATCTTCAGAAAAGATAAGTTGAATACATAAGTAAACCAGACATTTTTGTTACTTAACAAAATTATTTTCCTCTCCTCATTTTATTTCCCCCCTTTTCTTTCTTCCTTTTTCCCCTTTTTTCTTTTCCTCGCTTTTTCTTCCTTTCTCCCTCTCTTTCTTCCCTTTTTTCCCTTCTTCAGGGTTGTGCTGGTGCCAACTTAAATCAGTTGGAGAAGCCAACTGCTAAATTTTCAGTTTGAGCATTTATACCTTGAAAAAATGCAATCACTATGAATCAGGACTTGATTGCTTTATTGATTACCAAGACTTAAAAATGTTAATAATTGTAGATAAAATTTAAAATGTATATCATTCATAAATTTTTCAAGGGATAGAGTGGGGAGGAGAGGAAGAGTCAGCTGTTAAATATTTATTAGCACCCTCCTCTTCTTTTTCATTCCATCCTTTCGTCTTCTAGGCAGCATCAGGTCAAAGAATTATCAACATTTGGATAGTCAGGGCACTGTAGTGACTGGATGGGAGTGGAGAAAACAGATACATTCCAAGCTCATCTCTAACCTTCCCCTAGCTCAAGCAATTTTCTTACCCAGAAAACGAAGTCAAACTTTCCATGTGCCCTCAGAGGCCATGCTCAGGACCTGTTAATAATCACTGATTTTTAGATCACTTTAAAATCATTATTACTACAATCTTACTGATTGTCATCTATGTTGATAGAATTTTCCAGAGGAATAAGTGAAATCATTAACAATGCAATAGATTGAATAAGAGCAACCAAGATGGTGCAGTGAATGGAGTGTCAGAACTGAAGAAAGTTAAGACTCATCTTCATGAGTTCAAATCTGGAGTCACACACTTACTTATCCCTGTTTACCTCAGTGTCCTTATTTGTAAAATGAGCTGGAGAAGGAAATGACAAACCACTCTAGTAATTTTTATCAAGAAAAACCCAGATTGGGTCATGAAGAATAAGCTTGAATGACTGAAATGACCAACAGTAATAGAGTACTTTTTATACTCTGAACTGACTTAAGTGCTATTTCAAAGCTATCTGTGTGTATATTTACATATACTTCGGAAGGGAAAGGGAATTAGCTAATAACGTTTTTTCTTAAGGGTTATGGAAGATAACAGATAAAGGACATACAGAGTATGTAGACATACTAAATGTGTGATTCTTAAAGAAGTAGCCTTGTTTGGAAAATGTATAAATTGACACCGAATTATACCAAATGATTATTCATTAGTCTTATTTCCATGTGTTTCAAAGGTAAGAAATGAATGACACAATTGTTTTATTTCTGTCCTATCAAATATTCTTAGATGCTTCTCTCTGACCTAGTATTTAGCCCTGATTTCAAACCACCTCTTTTGCACAGCTATTTTTAGTCAATCTAGCATACTTGTGTTGGAAGGGACCTTGATAACTGTCTAGTACAGATCTTTTATTTTATAGGTGATAAAATTAAGGTTCAGGAAAAAAAAGCATCTTGCCATGGTTCACTTAAGTCTAGTTAAGTATAGCATTAGATTGGACTGATCCCAATTTCTAGCACTGTGTCCACTATGTCTCACTGTTGATTTTTTTCCTCCTTTGCAAGGTTGACCTTCTCCAGTAAGTTCATCCCATTTGCCATAGATGATATTCCTCTCATATCATTCTCCTTGACTTCTCTTATGAACTATTTTCCATTTTGTGTTTCAGTTATTTGTGCATATTTCTACTCCGCCATTCTTTCCTCTTTTTCCCTCTTGGAGTAAACTTAGAGTGTTATTAAATCTAATTCTCTGTGTGTGGCCAAAGAAGTGACCTAGCTACCATCTCTCTGATCCTTACCCTCTTGTAGATAGCTCCATTCTTTCCCAGTTCTTCCATTCAGGTGTCCCTGAGGGTATGACAATCCCCTCAGGCAAAGTTTTCACTCTACCAGATCCCCTCTCATCAGAAAAATCCCGGTTAATTCAATAACCAGAGCAGTCTGTGTTTACTTATTTTTCTCTGCTTTGAGAGAGTTGCTATAATATGTATCAATAAAATCTCTTTGGTTCAGGCTGAGCCCCCAGCTGGTAATCCTAATGATTAGACACAGAATCTATTTCTCTCCTTCCCTTTGTGTCCCTGGTCAACCATAACCTCTCTCTTATTTGCATTTAATCCCTCAGGGGCATATACATACATATATACATGCATACATATAAATACGTGTATCTTAGAGAAACTAATTTCTTTTGAAAAAATTCAGAAAGCGAAGAAACTTTATGAAATAAAAATTTGAGATATAAGTACAGTGTACAAGATAAAGTTATATAAGTCATGGGGGGAAAGGGAATTCACTAGTTTTATTCTCAGAAGGAAGCATAGCTATTACCATTCTACTTTCATTCTGAGGAACTTCCACATAGTTCAGTTAAGGTCTTTTCTCAGCATTTTTCTTTGTCAGTGCTTGTATCATCAGCCAAAACAATGGCCCACTTTGGCTGGTCTCCTCTCCCCCTGCATTTTCTTTTCTTTTTTTTTTTTAAGGTTTTTGCAAGGCAAATGAAGTTAAGTGGCTTGCCCAAGGCCACACAGCTAGGTAATTATTAAGTGTCTGAGATCGGATTTGAACCCAGGTACTCCTGACTCCAGGGTCGGTGCTTTATTCACTACACCTAGCCACCCCACCCCCCTGCATTTTCTATCAATTGGGCCACAGTCAAAGTCACTTGGGCATGGAGCTGAGGGTCTGTCAATTGAACTGCATGAACAGACAAGAACTGCTAGCCTCCTTATGCCATCACAGCTTCTATCCCCATCCATATTTTGGCACCACAATTTTTCCTTTAGCTCCTGATGACCACCACTCAATAGATCTTCAAACTTCTAACCTCTCATCAGAATACAGTTCTCTCTTTCCCACGTGGCTCAGAGGAAGCTATAAAACTGGTCCCAAACTAATGACTCTCAGGAGCTTGAGTAGAAAGGTATTAGGTACTTCATGTTTTCCAGCAAACTATAATATGAAATCACTTGCTATATAGAAGGATATTAGGAAGCTTGGCCAATGAGAATCTAATTCTTAGACTGCTTAGATTTGCCTTTCTTAGTGGACTATATAGAACTTGTATGGATACACCTGCCTTGTTCCATTCTAATATGAAGACTTAGAGAACCTCTAGCCTGAAATGATGGCGGGGCTAGTGCAATGTGATGTTAAAAAGACTATTTGATTTCAAAACCAAAAGCCTTGGTGACTCAGTAGATACCAAACTAGAATTGAGTATTCATGCAAAAGATTCAAATGTCTAAAGTTTCTCTTTCTTCCCTAAAACATTTTGCAAAAAGGAGGACTGTTGTGAATTGCTGTGTAGAAGTGGGAAACTAACCTTTTCCCTACCTGATTTCCATACATCTCTTAGCATGGTAGCTCCTTTATTTTTCCTTTCCTTCTTTTCTTCTTCAGGTGAATTGTATTCTGAGATGGGTGAAAGCCAACAATAAAGGAAGTACCTGTTCATAGAAGTGGGAAGGCAATACCTGGAGGACAGTATTAATTTCAGGGATCATGATCCCTTGCCACAGAGAAAATTCTGACTATGGAGTCTAAAAAAACTGAAAGCCCAGCAAAAAGTTCCACCTAAGAAGGACCTTAGGATAACCCTACAGAGAGAGAAATTTATTTTCAGGACCAGGAGAAATATTCCTTTATCCCTAGGCCATGTTTTCCACATATATCTCATTATTGTACTTGAAGTGTGAGTCCATTCTCTCCAGGGACCTTGTGTATATAAAAAAAAAAGACTGTGCCCCCACCTTTCTATGCCTACTCAGTAAATACCTTTTTCTAGAAGTAAAATAGGGTTCTACTGACTGATTGAAAATGGTGGGCACAAAGGGGAAAGAACCTCTTTGTACAAGATATTTATAGCAGTTCTTTTTGTGATAGCTAAGAATTGGAAATCAAAGGGATACACTGCAATTGGAGAATGGCCAAACAAACTATTGTATGTTATTGAAATGGAATATTATAATGCTATAAGAAATGACAAGCAGGATGATTTCAGAAAAACCTAGCAAGACTTCCATGTACTGATGCAAAGTAAAGCTATCAAAACCAGAAGAATGTTACTTACAGTAAAAGCAATATTGTTTGATGAAAAACCAGTGTTTACTTAGCTATTCTCAGCAATACAATTGTCTAAGAAAATGCCAAAGACCAATGTTGAAATATACTCTCCATTCCCCCCCCCCAAACTGATACTGTTTGAAGATAGAATGAAACATACTATTTTTACTTACTTTCATTCTCTTTTATTCGAGTCTTCCTATATAAATTGACTAATATGGAAATGTTTTACATGATTGTAAAAATATAACCTATTTCTGATTGCTTACCATCTAAAGGAAGGGGGAAGTGAATGAGGATAGGGCGAATTTAAAAAAAAACTGTCAACATAAATAGGGGGGATAAAATATATATGTTTAAAATGGAGGACATGTTGAGTTAGTGACTTGTGAATGATAGTACTAGAAACCTCAGTAGTCAGTCATGCTCTGAGAAAGCCACCATTCAGTTTAAGTGAAGGGAGTGAGTCCAAAGTGGGTGCTATACAAATAAGAAAACTAATGCTCAGAATGGTAAGCAACTTGGCTAAAGTCACACAAGTAATCACAAAGTGGCAGAACAGAATATGAACCCAATTCCTCTGACTCCAAATTCAGGGGTCTTTCTTGTATGTTTCTGGGAGAGAGAGAGAGAGCATTTCATCTCTGAATACTCATTGCTACCCCACTTAGTACCTATGTATACTTACTAAAAGTTTGTTGAGTTTAATTAATATGTTGGTCTGAATTTTGGGGTAGGAAGAATTAAGAGTTCTGAATTTTAAATCCAGTTCTCCCATTAACTAGCTGCATGGCCTTGATCAATCACCACTTTAGGCCTCAATTTCCTTTTCTATAAAATGATGAAGTTAGACTATCTAGGATCTTCTAAACCTGTAATCTATGATACTATTTAAATATATATATATATATATATATATATAGATAGATAGATAGATAGATAATTTGTTTTAGGTATTTAGAATCATTATTTTGGAAATAGGAAACCAGAAGCCAAAATGATCCCATATACAAAAATAGTTTAAGAACCCTCTAGATTAGATGATCTCTAGGGTCCTTTTCAGCAATAACAATCTATGAGTATATGAGTTTGTAATTGAATCTCCAGGGTAGTTGCTTCATTGCTATTAATAAAAGTGTACTCTACCATTCAGCAAATTCAATTATATACAACTGGATGTGACATAATATTGATTCCTTCCTTCCATGTTTCTCATGATCAAAGAGTATCAGAGTGTGATGTAATGGGCACCATATCAGAATCCAGGATTCTGGGGTAAGTACTACAGTCTCAATTAAGACCTTGAATATGTAACAATATTTCTGGCTTTCAATTTTCTTGCCTGTAGAATATATGGAAACAAAATGCTAAATATGACATCAGGAGTCTTGGGCTTTAATAAGAGTAATTCCACCAACTTTAGATACTTTCCTTTTTTCTGAGTCTCAATTTTCTTATATCTAAAATGAGTGGGTTTGACTGAGATTATCTCTAAGGTGCTTTCTACTTGGAAGAAAGCATTTTATAGCAAGAGGCAATGGAGTATAAGAGAAAGATTTGTTAGTCTTTAGCAAGAAGTCCTAGGTTTGAGTCCTAAGCTCTGTCAAGAACCAGATATGTGTCACTGAGTGAGCCATTTAACTTTTCTCAATCTCATTTGTAAAATAGAGTTAATAATATTTGTATTATTTACTTATCTTTCCTAGTTTCAGTGAGGACTTTTTTTTCAAAGCACCATAAAAATATGAAATATTCATGTGGGCTTATGTCTAGGTAATCTAGTTCTACATGCTGATAATTTTGGTGATGTTCATCTACCTTGTTATCTATCACTTTCCTTTCATAAAAAGAGACAGAAAACAAAGAATTTATCTTTTCAATTAAGCCTGATGGGCAAGTAAGTGTTTTGGACTTGTCAGTGATAAATGAAGGCACTGGACCTATATTCAATTAGGCTGCTAATGTTGGCTATATCCAACAACTATACTATTTCTTTTTTTTCTTTTTTCTTTCTGTTTTTTGCAAGGCAATGGGGTTAAGTGACTTGCCCAAGGTCACACAGCAAGGTAATTATTAAGTGTCTGAGGCTGTATTTGAACTCAGGTACTCCTGACTTCAGGGTCAGTGCTCCATCCACTGTTCCACCTAGTCACCCTCAACTATACTATTTCTAAAAAACAAAGAAGACAAAGGCTGAAAAAAATTGACTGTCAGTTCATTTAGTTTTTAAGAATTCTAGACTTGGAGTCAGAAAAACCTGTGTTCTAATCTCACTCTGACACTAGGTAAGTCACTTAACTTTTATTAATCTGTTTCCCAATCTGTAAAATTAATAGTACTCACTTCCTATGGTTGCTGAATCAAGTAACATAAAATACATAAAGTGTCTTTCAAACCTCAGAGAGCTATATTTAGCTTTTATTAATAAATTCTATTTGACAATAGCATTTGAAAATAAATGTTACAGTACAATTCAGATTTCTAACTCTTGTTACTTTAGATATGGTTGATAATTTGTTTAACATTTATTCTATTGTACCTCACCTATTTGCAAAACAATCTTATACTTGTGAAATTTTTAAGGAATTCATACTACCAGGATGCATATATTATGTATAAGATAGAAACCATATTTTGAATAGAATATGTGCATATTTTCCTAGCAATGCTAGTTTGCTGTAGAATTCACAAGAATACTGGTAAATGTTTTGGAGACAGGTAAAGAACAAAGAAAAATTTAGGAAAATCATATTGTCATATCCTATATTAGGTGATAAATAATGAATAAATAATATTCAATTATCATATGCCAAGCACTTTGCTAAATAGTGAGCTTATAAATAAAAACAAGTCCAATGTTCCTTGGTATCAAGGAGTTCCCACTCTTACTGAAGGTAATAAAACATTCTCTTTCATATCTTATGTGTAATAAATATATATATATATACATATACAAACATATATATATATATATATTTAATAAACCTATATGTAATACATATATCATAATATATGATGCAAGTACATTAATTTTTAAAAAATAGTATTTGTATAGTATTCTAAGCTTACAAAACACTTTATCTCATTTGATCTTCACAACTACCCTGGGAGGTAGCTACCCTTATTAACCCCTTTTTATAGAAAAGGAAACCAAGACTCAGAAAGGTTAAATACCTTGCACAGGCTTACATGGTTATTATGTGTTTCAAGTGAGTTTTGAATGCAGGTCTTCTGACTTCCTATAGCAGCATTTTATCTCTATTTATACCACATTGACTTCCTATTAGAGTTTGTCCTCTTCTGATGTTTCCAGAGCCCATTGTCACTCTAATAGGGTGAAGAGGCAGGGAATAATTTCAGTGAATAGAAATCACTTTCTAAAGTAGGAAAAAAAGAATCTATGAGAAAATGAATCTGCTGAGAATTTGTTTAAGAGCATTTGTTGATTAAACTAGATGATAACAAATATCCAGAATGGAGCAAATATGTTGACAGTTTTTACAATGATACATTTCCATTTACCTCAATGGTAGAATCCTCACATTTGCACTCTACCTTTCCTCTCTGAGATGTACTCTTTGAAAATGTGCAATAAGCAGATTATAAAAACAGGGGCTTCAGAAACCATATAACCCAACTGCCACATTTTACAGGTCACCAATCAACAAGCTTGATATGTTTCGAGCACAATGGAAACTGAGGCTCAGAGAGGGTAATTTGCCAAGTTCACACAGGTAGGAAACTCAGAGATGGGATTTGAGCACAGTCCCTAGAATTATTGATCTAGAGTCAGAAGGGACCTTGGAACTCAAATTCAAGTGCCTTATTTTAAGGTTGAATGATTTGCCTAAGGTCATGCTGATTATAAGCATCGGTGACTCCGAATCCCACACTCTTTTCACTATGCCATACTGTCTACCTAACTAGTAACAGTCCTAGGCAGTAAACACTCATATGATCAACTTTGATTTCTGGGCTATAGTATGTCATTTTCCAGGATTTGTACCCTTAAGGGTACCCATATGTACCCTTAAGCTGCTGATAAGCTAGGTAATTATTAAATGTCTGAGGTCAGATTTGGACTCAGGTACTCCTGACTCCAGGGCTGGCGCTTTATCCACTGCGCCACCTACCCACCCCTTTCTTCAGGTTTTTTAATGTTTAAGTACATATGGAAACTGAAGCATGAGTCCTGATGTGACATTCAGGTTGTCCATCTGTTTTTATGATATTTTTTTCTTAAGATAATTACCAATATCATCAGAGTAGTTAACATTTCTATAGTACTTTTAGATTTTCAATGTACTTTACATATATTATTTCATATTCTCCTTATATTAGCTTGTGAGATCGATGTTATCATTCCTCTTTTTACAGATGAGGGAAATGAGACTTAACTTATATGATCTACCAATCCTCACACAGCTGGTAAGTGAAAGAGGTCAAACTCAGGTCTTTTTGACTCAAAGTCAAGGTACTCTTTCAACTGAATCACAATCCCTCTCCTAGAGGATAAACAGTCTATTGAGTATATCCACCAGTAGATATTTCTTGTCTAGACTGAATAGGGTGCATTGTCCTTGAAAAACTGTGCAGTGATGCCAATAAATCCCAAGCTGTTCCATATTATAAGAACCCATCTTTTAAATACCAAAGTTCTCCCAATGAATCATGAATATTACAATCTTGAGACAATCAAAATCGAGGATTTCTCAAAGAGTGTGATTCATGGAAAGGCAGCTAGAGAATTCAGAGAACTAGACTACTAGTCAGGAAAACCTGAGTTTGAATCTTGTGTCAGATATTTATGAGCTAGTCTCAGTTTCCTTATCTGCAAAATGGGATTGATAAGAGCACCTACCTTGTTATGAGGATCAAAGGAGATAATATATATAAAGGTATTTTAATAATTCTAAAAGTGCTCTACAGATGTTAACTGTTATTAATATGGTGGTGATAAGTAGGCTACAGCTACTTACGACCAACAAGAAATTGCTTGCCACAAGTTATCATCATCCAGGGAATGCAAGTATGTCTACATATATGCCAGCTGTATGCACATGTATAAACTTATATGCATACATATAATAAAATTAAAATATCTGGATTTAGTTACTAGCGTAAGCAGTAGGCTTGCTTTAGAGAGTTCTGAGTTCTTATACTTCCCTGTTCTACCAACACTAGTGTTAGATCCTCTTTATAGAAACTGTCACAGTTCTGAGAATTCTTTTTAAACACATGGTGACTGAGGAACTGGGCTGGAAGCATGACCCACATAAGGAATGACTTATCCATTCTGTTCTCTGTTCTGAACCATGCAGACACCTAGTTAGGAAGGTTATATGTTTATTTAATGACCTTTTTCGGTGCAATGGTATAGGCTCTGCCTCACAAATGGCCTTTGAAACATTTTCACTTTTGGCTTTTACATTGTAACTAGAGTTGTGGTTCTGCCTTTTCAGAAAGACACTACATATTCTTGCATCTGAAGATCTCATTCTGCTCCAGCTGAACCCCAGTGCTTTGCCATTCAAAACACATATATTTTTTCCCTAGTTACCTTTTTATTTAAGATAAAGTTTAATTGCCAAATATGTGTTACATTACTATTTTGAGCTATGCACTTATTTTCTAGGGCACTGAAATAAACCAAATAAATAAAAGTATAATTCCCCCTCTCCCCCTTTGTGATAGGATAAATATTTCCTCTTTAGAGAAAATTTGTACAATAAATGACTAGAAGCCCTATTAATCACTTAACTAATTCAATAGGAATTAATGTAAGTGGCTTAATATTTCAAAAGGAAATTAATGATTATTTATTGTTTATACAAAAGTGGTATTGCATTATTTGCTCCTCATCCATGTTACCCTTAAATCTCTCACATATAAGTGCCTTGTGGAGAGCATGACTTTGTTTCCACTTTTTTTTTTTACTTTCATTAAAAAGGGAAACTGTTCCACAAGGTCAAAAGTAAACCCAATCCCAAATAGATAAGTAAAATAAAGTACAATATAACTGACAGCAAAACCACAGTTCTACAGACACTATGATTTCATTTTCTGTGAAATCATGTCCATTTCAGTGGGTTCTCCTTGCAATAAATGTGGCTTAGCAAAACTTTTATTCAATAAGGAAGGCTTCATAAATACAGACTTGGTACATTTTACTTGATCTGCCACATAAGTGCATTTTGTTGAAACATATCTTAAAATAGCTTATGAAGACATCCCCATATATTCAGAATTACTGTACTTGCAGAAAAAAGCAGCAGTATTCTCCTGTGATTCCTTTAATCATGAGCATTAAAGAAAAGTCCTTCTGAGCATCAGAGGCTGCTGACTAAAGTTAACATTTTCTTGCTTTGCTAACAGTGCTGCTAGCTATGTTTTTCCACCCACATGATGCTGATGCAAAGTGACATTCGCACCTGTTTGTCACCATCTTATGGTAATTAGCAGAGTGCCCTAAGTAGTAACGGGGCCATCACATCTAAACACAAGCCATTAACATATTGCAGCAGTCATCAGTGGGAAGCTTTTGGTGCTGGTAGATTTGCACACTCGAGCATACCTTGGCTCAGTTCACAGGACTCTCTCCATATTGGGGTCACTGGGGATGGAAGAAGGAAATGTGGGATGTAACCAGTCAGGAGTGAAAGAATACATTTTACTGCAGGTTTACTTTCATGTATTATGCATGGTCTTCAAGGTCACTGCATGATCATTTATAAGATTTTAATGAGATATCAAAGTGGAAAGAATAGAATGTAATTAATGTGATCTTATTGAAAAGAGAGATACAGGTAGAAGAGCAGCCCAACAGTACCACAGCAGGTTATCCAAACCAAAGACCAGAGAGAAAGCCAGGTATTTGCCAATATTGGAAAGTTTACCATGTTGTGAGACATCATTCATTCTAATATGGATTCTTGCTACCAGAGGCCCTTGAACTCTGTACAGCTGCACAGCAATTCCTAAAATTAAAGAACACAATATAAGATTCTGTAGGAGAGCAATGATAGGATACTTGAGTTAGTGTACAATTCTTCTCTAAACCCAGAGGAGGTAGATGACCTCTTCCAGGGCTTCAAGAGGGAGAATTTCTATTTAAGCATGGGGATCACCTATGAATCTTTGGAAAAAGTCAAAAGGTTGGCTATGTTCTACTTGTGAGCACTTCATTCCCTAGAAGGCATGTTATTCAACATACAGTAAGGCCTCTTTGAAGTCAGTTTAGTTTTCTGCCTCTTTTCGACTAATACAGGTTGCTTTATTATGGTGTACACAGAATAGAGATATAATACAGGAAAACCTTGATTAGCAAAACAAACTCAGCTCACTGGGATTCTCTAGCATATAAGGTTATTTGGCTGCTCTCAAATTTTAAGAGAGAGGCAGATAAAACAACGCAAGTTAGTATTAAACTTGTTTAAAAGCAAAACTGAATATATGAATAACTTTCAGGACATATCCTGGAAGGTCAGTACACCTTCACCTTCATCTTCCTCATCTTTTACATCTAAAGTTCTGTTCTAGGAAGAACATGGATCAGTAGCATCATAATAGCATAGATTTAGAGCTGGAAGAGACAACTGAAAGAGTCTATGCCGTTCAAACTCTTCATTTTACAGATAAATGAACTGAGTAAACAGAAAGGTTTTTTGTGCAGGGTCATATTAAAAAAAACAAACAGACTCCAGGTCCATTTCTTTTTCCTACTGAACCACATTAGCTCCCTCAGTGTTGATGATGCAGATGGCAATGAGACATGACATTGATTTGGAAAGTACTTTATGTTTTATCCAAGATTAAATAATGCTCAGTATATTGTTCCTTAAGAGGCAGGAAGGCATATTCATTATAGAAGGGATTTTAATCTCAAAAAACTGAAACAAATGGAGCTGTGAGATTGATTTGTAATCCAGAACAGCAGGATACTCAATTCCTTCCAAAGTCTCAAAGAAATCTGTGATTTCATTATTCTTCTACATAAGTTAGCTTTGCAAATGATCAGTTGCTTAATGTGAATAAAAATGTATACATGGTGATGAGTAATAAAAAAGATTGATTTCACTTGTTACAGTATGATTTGGTCCCTGACTCATAGTAGGTTTAATTAATTGACTTAATTAATTAATAAATGCTTATTGATGGATTGATTTCTACCTGCCTATCAGCTAGAAAAAAATCAATGTATTATATTTATACAGCATTAAATAAAACCCTTTCTCTAAATCAGTGAAAAAAGTCAAATGAATTGACTTTGATCAGACAAAAAAGTGGTTAATTGAGTAAATATTTCACTTTTTTTCAAAGACCACTATGGAGTTGTATTAATATGATATTTATTAATTAATTAACATGATTTTAATTTGTTTATGAAGTTCCCATAAAGGATAAAACATTTAGATTTCTTTTATCTGAAAGACATGATATAATCTTCTTAATGTACCAACATGAATATTCTTTTGCATAGTATTTTAATTGTATATTTTATATAAAACTTTGAAATATTTTCTGTTTCTACATTGTTCTTCTTAAAAAAAGAAGCCAGGGCAGAGGTTGTATTGGATGTGATTCCAAAATACTCAGTAAAAAACTAAGTCATTTGTCTGAATATTTTTCTGTATACTAGTATATAATTGGAAATAAAATTAATAGTATTTAAAGTTTAAAGAGTACTTTAAGATTTGTAAGACAAGTCCAATATGTCATCATGTGATTCTCACATGATATGAGACTCTTATGCTCCAAATTTTATTATTGTTCCTTTTTACAGATGAGATAACTGAGGCTTAAGGTAGATAACTAATTTGATTATAGTCACCCAGCTAGCAAGTCTGAGAGGCAGGATTTCAGTCCAGATTTTCTTTGAAGCTAAATCCAATATGCTTTTTTCTTTTTTCATTTTTTTAATCATCACATCTTAATGCATTAGGATACAGACATGAAAAGGTAAAAAATATAATCAATGTCCTTGTGGCATAATGAGAATCCTGTTTCTAGTCTCAGAGGGCTTGGGTTCAAATTTTAGGCAGTCTACTTACTATTCATTTGACCCAAGGGAAGTCATTCTACTTTCATCTATGTCTTAGGGTTGTTTTAAGATTCAATTGAGCTAATATAGATCTTTTTTTTTTTTACAAACCTTAAACCATTTGATTAATATGAACTATTAGGTAGGGGATATTTAAAAAGTAATTATGTTATTTATATCTCCAACTAATTAACTACCATCCAATTCTGGGGCATCTCGAATAGGGTGTTTAGAATAGATTGGACCCATGATAATCATTCAGGTAAAACAGACTCTTAAAGTTTGAAGGAACCTTAGACAAAATTAAGGCAGCTCAGTTTGTTGTATTTAAAGTCAGAAGACAGTTCAAATTCTGCTTGTCATCTGCCTCTTATGCAACATTTGATATATGTGTGTGTGTGTGTGTGTGTGTGTGTGTGTATGTATGTACACACACATATATGAATGAGGGTATGAGACTATCTCAAAATCTACAATTGTAAAACAAATCCGGAAATAAAGTCCAGGTCTTTTTATTTCCATTTAAATATTTGGGTTAGCAGAACTCCTCAACACCTACATTAGACAAATTAAATTCCTTTTAAAAAAGTTCTCATCTCAACTTCCTGGCTCCATCAAAGTAGCTAGTGATCATTTTCTCCCCAATAGTCAGAAATCACAAATACAGTGTTCCTCTGATTGATATTTTCCATAGCTATGACTGGATAAAATTTGGTATTTTAGGAGAGAAGGCAAATATTCATTTTTGCTCTAATCAACAAATCCAAGACGTGTGAGATAAAATAATTTAAAATTCATGAAGAAACCATCCTCCATTTGTAAAAGGTTAAGTTCCCCTAAGCTATGAAAGAAAAACACCTTCTGAAGACCTGGGGAAGCAGTAAACATTGGTGGCAAGTGACGGGAATTGATCCTTTTTTTCTCTGCCTGTCATGTCTCTAAATTTTATTTCCACTATTTCTGGAATGCTATGAAAAGAGAGAGTTGAAGCAGGACTATGGCCTGAGGGCTGTGGTACATGGGTCTCTGACTTTTCTTCAATTAGGAGGCCTCCCTGCCTGATTGTGAGATGTGCATCTAACTGGGGACTTGGACGGTTGCAAAGTATTGATTAGCCATAATGTGAAGTCAAATCTGAATAAAAAAGCACTACGATCAAAAGACCTTCATTGGAGATAGCATGCCCTGGAAGTCAAGGGTCTAGAAATTCTGATGAGCTCTGTTTCCTTTCGGTTGGAGAGAGATTTCCTAGGTTTACTTATAAAGGCTCTCTTGATAATGAAAGTCCAGTGGACCTTCTGTCAAAAAAGCTGATGTTTTGGGTTTGACGGGCGCTTGTTAGTTTTTCATCCCAGATCACTCGACAAGCAGTGGAAACTAGAAAAGAAGATTGCTAATAATGTGGTGTTTCATGAAGACTGCCTTGTCACTTTCACTGGGAAGCCAACTCTTCAACCTTTACACTAAAGGAAAACAACCTCTGGCTGGCCACAGAACATGCCCATTTCCAAATATTGGTCCTATGGCAATCTTATATAGCTTTCATGTGGCTCCAATTAAAGGAACCATTTTATTCAGAGCATGTTCAAAATGTGCACAGCTGTCTCAATGAATAGCATATAAGTGAAAGGCATCAATTCAAACATTTTTTAAAGTTTTGTTTACTGTACATGTCTCCTAATGTAATCATTTTAGAGATATACTGTGATCTTAGATAATTCATCTAACTTTTCTGGACCTCAGTTCCCACATTTGCAGAAGTGATGAGGTTGGATTGCATAATCTTTAATACCCTATCTCTAAAATGAATTGAATATTGTAATCATTTGGGTTTTTAAAATTATAATTCTATTATTAATTTGAAATTTTATACAATGTACTATTTCTGAAGTTCTTTCAGACATTATCTCCATCATTCTTCACAAAAATCCTATGAAATAGGGAGAATTGTTTTTTCTACTTGACATGGAAAAATTTAGTGACTTTCCCAAGGTCACACACTAAAATAGCAGTCATAATTTGAGCCTAGAAGTCATCATTTAAATCCTCTTATTCCTAGTCCAGTTTCCCTTCTAATATAATAAAACTAAATTATTATTTCACAACAAATAATGGGTTTTAGAGCCAATATTTAATGCCATTCACGTGCCATTTTATAGAATCCATTGTAGCAATTGCTGGATTTTGCTCTAATCTTTTTGAGGGCAGAGATCATTTTTCTTTAGTATAAGTCTTAAGCACTACTTTTTTCATTTGATCTTTGGGTAGTTAATACTTATTAACTGAATGAACAACCAGATTCATTGTTTCTAAAATGAATTTCCTCTACCCACAGATTTCTTTGAGAAATCATCAGGAGCTTAAAAAGCAGATGAAAAGATTAGTATTATTACTGAAAGCCTTTCATTAAAAATCAAACAAACACACCTCACCCCAAGCTCTAGGCTGCTCCCTGGGTATTACTTTACTATTGTCTTCCAGCCTTAAATTTCTGCTATTCTCACCTATGATGATGCTTTGATCTGAGGGCAATCATATTGGGACTTCAGAGAATTCCTATTTTGATTTTTACTGAGCATTATCAATGGTATTTGCCCAGGCTTTATTTATACTTCTTTTCTAAAACACATGATAAGTTTTCTTACTGCAAATTCATGCAGTTAGAAAGTAAAGTGTTTTTTTCTTCTTTTTATTCCCCATCATCCCCTACCCCCCATACAGTCTAAACAGTCTTACTCCACTTTAAAACACTTAATTAGGCAGGGTGTCTAAGGGCCCTGAGACCTCGTCAGAAACCCCTCATGATTAAGTAAATTATCCCTGGTGGTCTGGATGTCACAATCATATTGCTATTCTAGACACTGATAACATAAACTGCCTCTGAAAAGTGATGGACTTATGCTCATTTAAGGCTACTGAATATTAGAGTATCCAGGGTACATTGGGTGAAGCCGACTGACTGCTGAAGGCAGTTTCACCATTTGAGACGATCTCAGCTGTCAGTCCCTCACTGTTTCCCACTCAGTGAAAGTCAGCTTTATAGCAGTATAAAATTCCAGGGCCAGGACTGCAGTAGTTGCTTCTTACTTTTGCCTAAAATGTTCTTCTCTTCTGACATGTCCCCCATTTTACCAATTATCCATTGGCAAGATATGTTATCCTTCAAAAAAATGAATAAATCACCCTCCCAAATACTAGACTGAGGATGACAGAAGAGATAAAAGAAAAGCTTTGTAGAGTCAAACAACGTTACTTAATTGTGTTTTTCTTGGAAAAGCAGCTAGTTATATGGCTGCTATGTAGAGTCAGAAGTCCATATGTACACTTGGGCTTCAGAGGACAAGGTTCAACCCTGCCAGCTCAAAGCTACCATATGGAAATATTTCCTGTTGGGCCACTCACACTTAAGAGATAGACACAGACAAAGATCTTTCAGTTTTGTGCACATATTGATTGAAATCCCCTATTTGTCTCCCTTATCCTCATTCACACTGTCAGTCTCAAACCATCCATCATCCTATGATATTTTCTAAAAGCTGTAGTCTTCCTGGACATTAACCCAGTGATAATGGATGAAATGTCAGCAGAGATGTCAATAACAGTATCATATCCATTCATTCCTGCATCAGTGGATGCCACTGAACCTATAAACCCTTTGGAAGAAGCAGATATTTAGGCATGACTGAAGATTACTAAGTTCCTTTGCTATCACTTCTGTTAGCTGGAGAGCTGGCTAGTCATTGCTTTGTAGTGTATAATTATAGCCAAGGGCCAGTCTTACTCAATGGTGAAATCCTACAGGGTAGAATTTCAGGGATCCTGCCAAGACCCTCCTGTCTTCACAAAATACCTTTTGTACTTGTTCTCTAAATCCCACATTGAGGGATTCAATCTTTTGGCTTAAGGGTATTTGCCCCTATTATGTTAAGAATGCTTCTGGGAAGGTCTTTGTTATTGAGTGGTTTCAGTTGAGTCCAAGTCTTTGTGACCTCATTTGGGGTTTCCTTGGCAAAGATAGTAGAGGGGTTTGCCATTTCCTTCTCCAGTTCTGCTTTACAGATAAAGAACTGAGGCAAATAGGGTTAAGTGACTTGCTCATGGTCACACAGCTAGTATGTGTCCAAGGTCAGATTTGAACTCAGGGAGATGAATCTTTTGGCATTAGACTGGGTGCTTTATCCACTGTGCCACTGGAAGGGGCTTATCAGTATTTAAACCTTAGTGTAAAAGGAATTTTACTACCAGGGGAAAGTGAAGTCTTTACAATATTATTCAAAAAATCTACCTCTAATGTTTACTATCTGTGTGACCTTGGCCCTGGCTAGTAAGTATCTGAGGTTGGATTTGAATTTATGAGGATGAGTCATCCTGAATCTAAGTGCAGTGCTCCACTGTACCACCCAACTGCTCCCTACCTTATATAAGTAGTCCTCATATATTTGGTCCTTTCCTGAATTTTGATGGGGAGGAGAGAGGTGGGAAGAGGAAGGACAGGATATAAAGGTAGAAGCTTAGTTGGAGGAAGGGATAGGACTAGAAGGGTTACAGAAAATAGAGATTAGGGAATAATAGGTAGACAGTCAATTTTACCTGGGGTTAGCTCTTATTCTAACGTTGGAACCGAAGACTAGATGTGAGATGCACTGAAGTCCTTTGATGTAAATTGGTAGTGGACCATGCTGTTATGGACTATTGTTCTTTACTTTTCAAGACCCTGTGGTTCCTTTCAGGTTTATGATTGATTTCCTTCATGAGACCTTCCTTCTCTCAATTATTCCATCTCTCAGCAATCATTCTCCTTCTCTGAATTCTTGGAATACTTATTAACAAACTACTGGACAAAATCCTCATTTAGGGTTCTCTAGTCCAGGTTCTAGGGAAAAACATTGATGCTGAAGAATTTGGGAGTTACCATGTTTATCAATTCAATTCAAATAATTATTGACTCATATGTGTCAGGCACTATGTTACTTAGATCTGACTAAAAGTTCAACTTTGATTCATAGCACTTAATGATGCCTTCCATAAAAGAATATTCCTGGACCCAAGAATTATAGAATTTTAGGACTAGAACAGAATTTGTCTATTCTGTATGAAGCTAATGACCTACCAAAGACTGTTCAGGGTATAAGTGGAGTAGGACCTGAAAGTTGCCCTTTTAGAATACCTTCTCTCCTTCCAATCTTACCCACCTTGAGGTAACTAAGAAAGTTCTGAATTGCTCTGTGAGAAGGGCAAGTTTCAGTAGATACATTGTGCTCTTCTGATTCAGGTACAAGCTATTGAAGTCTGTTTGTGCATGTACACATGTGTGTGTGTTTGTGTGTTTGTGTGTGTGTGTGTGTGTGTGTGTGTGTGTGTCTACAGTTTTATGGGGCAATGGGGTTAAGTGACTTGCCCAAGTTCACACAGCTAGTTAAGTATCAAATATCTGAGGTCAAATTTGAATTCAGGTCCTACTGATACCAGGGTTGTTCTATCCACTTTTACTGAGCTGCCCCTGTTGATGTCTTCAATGTGGAGACACTTTGATACCGACAACTTTAGAAGGCATCAGAAAAGCAAGTCTGAAACCTTTGCTCAGTTTCCACATTTACCATTCTTTTGGATTCTATGATCTCAGTTTAGTATATTGACCAAGAACTACTTGCTGTACTATCCACAGAACATTAATCTGATCTACAACCTGTCCAAAATCCAACTAACTTGCCTTCTTTGATAAGGTATCTCTTTTTCTTTGATTATTTACCAGCCACTTTATCAGCCTTTGGCCAGATTTTAGCTTAGAATCCTCAGATTTGAGACCTGCAAACAATTCTACACTAAGGAAACAATCTTGACAATTATATACCTGGCCAATTTCCAGTCTTATTTCAACAAAATCATGCACAACAATTGCTCAATCAATTTGCCTGCCTATGAGTTACAGAAAACATCCTATGTAAATAACAAACGGAACTAAAATTTGGTATTCAGCAGTGTTCATATCGGGGCAGTTTGGTGGCACAGTGGACAGAACAGAAGGAAATGGCAAATCACTCCAGTATCTTTGCCAAGAAACCTCAGTTGGGGTCATGAAGAGTCAGATACAACTGAAATGACTGAAAAATAACAAAACCTAAAGTGCCAATATTATTTATCATTTGATAAAAATGAATGAATGAATGAATGAATGAATGAAAACCATTTATTAAGACTTCTGGCTTCCCTATTATGCTAAGTGTTGGAGATACAATATAAAGAAAAACAATATTTATGGAAAATGATAATAAGAGAAGGGTATTTTGGTCTGGGAAGTCACAGGGATGGTTAGTGGAGTCATTGAACTATAAGTTACTTCTAGTGGAAAACTGAGGGGGAGAAGGACCAGCATGGTTTTCATGAAACAGGGATCTTGAATTGTCCTAGATAAAGGGGACTATGGAAGTTTGCTTTCCCATATTCAGCATTTAGGACAAGATATTCCCAGGGTGGGAGTTCCAAATTTGAGTGACTTAGTTCATCTCAGGCTATAATAACTAGACATTTGCTTTTGAATATTTTGCAGTTGCCACAGCAGAGTTGTCTAACAGGAAGATGGTCAGGGTGAAGCATTCTAAGGGATGGAGTGTGTTTGAGGACAGATAACTATACAGAACTATATGTGTTTTCTGGAGATTCTTTGAAATAACTGTAACTTTCATATTAAAAAAAATCTCATTACTTTTGCCATATGATAAAAGTCATGATCAAAAGAAATCTCATACTTAAAAATGCTCTAATAAGCCTATGCTTATTTTTTTCTGGTGAAAGAAACCTAAGATAAAGACATTTCCTAAACAGATTATCAACATTCTGGAGGCAAGTATTTCCTTATACCCCTTTAGGCCCCTAGTCCAAAACTCCAGGCATTTAATAGATGTTTGATGAAGCTGATCATAATAAAGAGTTGAATTCAGTAATTTGATTATTCATATTGGACCATATCCAAAGGGGTTTCCTTTGGAGTCATGCTATGAGATTTCTTTAGAATTATAAGAGAGCATATAGCCTGCCTCACAACTGAACAATGAAGGCAGTACTATCCATATTCTATTGATGGGGCAAAACAACTCAGTGAAGTTAAATGATTTGATTATAATCAACAACAGCTAGGTGGTACAATGCAGAGTATGTTAGACTTGGAGTTAGCAAGACCATTTGCTTGCTGTATAACCTAGGCAAATAAATCACTTTTAACCTTGCCTCACCTCACCTCACTTCAGTAAAATGACTAGAAACCTTTATGAGAAATTTGCCTCAGTTTCTTTATCTGTAAAATGATTAGAAATCTCTCTGAGAAAAGTTTGCCTTGATTTCCTTATCTTCATGGCCAGATGAAT
The DNA here is from genome assembly GCF_037893015.1 of Macrotis lagotis. NCBI lineage: Eukaryota > Metazoa > Chordata > Mammalia > Peramelemorphia > Peramelidae > Macrotis > Macrotis lagotis. Next base: position 132,237,171 of record NC_133663.1, on the reverse strand, counting down.
GACTTGAAAGAAAAATCATAATTGATAACAAGTTAAGAAAAAGTAAAAATAAGTTGATTAAAAAAAACTTTCATCTGGGGTAGTTAGATGGCACAGTGGATAGAGCACTGACCCTGGAGTCAGGAGTACCCGAGTTCATATCCAGCCTCAGACACTTAATAATTACCTAGCTGTGTGAGCTTGGACAAGTCACTTAACCCCATTGTCTTGCCAATAAACCCCACAAACTCTCATCTAAGTTGTTAATGTCAAAAAATTGGAAATTATAAAACCAGTCATTGGCACAGATTTTCACCATTTCTTTATGAGTTTAACTCTTAATAAGTATTCCAAAAGAACCAAGAAATTACCTCAGCAAGCAAATACTTGATTTTATATTGGTGCCAAGTGCAACTCTGTTTAGAATTTGTAAAATCTAATGATAGACAATCATAAATATTGCCTTATAAATCCACATTTAGTAGTGGAATGGAAAAGCAAGTTCACAGAAAGCTTTTCTAGGAAACCCAACTAAACAAGATCACATTGAAAATATTTAATGAAGAAAACTGACAAAAATGAGATCTCTTAAAAACTATAAAGACTTCCAGATGAAAGTAGGAATCCCCTAAATGAGTTTTGTTTATTTATCTACGAGGGGGAAAGTAGATGAAAAAATGACTAATATGAGCAGTCATGGTGTTTGTCCATGTCTTTTAAATAGAGACCAATGGACTCAGAATTGAACATGAGAAAAAAAAGCAGGATGCATTTTCTTTGTGAAATTGCAAAATTCCTTTAATGACACCAGGCTTCTCCCTTACCCTCAAAACAAAGGTACATCTTTTTTTTTATTCTAATTTTTAAATTTACATTTTTATTTATTTGCACATTACTAAAATAGTTTTGTTGTAAGAATAAACATAATCCCCCCTCCCCCCACAAAATAATAAAAACCTCACTAGAAATAAAGTGAAAGAAAGAGAAAAAATGTGCTTCAGTTTGTGTTCCGATACCATCAGCTCTGTCTCTGGGGTGGATTGCATTCTTTATCATAAGTCCATCAGAGAAATTACTTTCATATTTTTCCATGGTTGCTGTTGCTGATTGTAATTTCCTCTGTCCTTTCCTTCCCACTCCCATTTATTATATTTTCTCTCTCTTTTCACTATGTCCCTCTTCAAAAATGTGCTGGGGGTAGCTGAGTGGTGCAGCGGACAGAGCACTGGCATTGGGGCCAGGAAACTCCAAGCCTACATCCCACTCCAGAGACCCAACAACCACCCATCCCCGTGGTCCCAGACAGAACCCCCAATTCCACTACCTTGCAAAAAAGTAAAAAAAGATAATGTGTTATATCTGACTATTCTCTCTCATGATCTACCCTCTCCTCTATCACCTACATTCCCCCTTCCCCCACCCCTTTCTCCCATCCTCTTTCTCTCCTTTTTTTTTTCTAGACTTCAATACTCTATTAAGTATATATGTTGTTTCTTTGAGCCATTTCTGATCAGAATGAAGGCTCCCTTATTCCCCTTCACCTTTCCTCCTCTTCTGTATCATTGGAAAAAAGCTATTTCTTGATTCTTTTATATGAAATATCTTAGTCTATTCTACCTCTCCTTTCCTTTTCTCACAGTGCATTTCCTTTTCACTCATTGATTCCATTTTTACAATATATCTTCAAATTCATCTCCCTCCTTTGCCTTATGTGTATATATGCTCCTTCTAATTGCTCTAATAAATGAGAAAGTTCATATGAGTATTATCAGTATCATCTTCCCATGCAGGAATACACACAGTTCATCATCATTAAATCCCTCATAATTTTTCCCATCTTGTCCACTCTCTCTATTCTTCACCTGAGTCCTGTACTTGAAGATCAAACTTTCTGTTCAGCTCTGGCCATTTCAACAGGAACATTTGAAATTCCCCCATTTCATTGAAAGTCTATCTTTTTCCCTGGAAGAGGATGTTCAGTTTTATTGGGTAGTTGATTCTCAGTTGTATTCCAAGCTCTTTTGCCTTCTGGAATATCATATTCCAAGCCCTATGAGCCCTTAATGTAGATGCTGATAAATCCTTTGTAATCCTGACTGTAGCTCCACAATATTTGAATTGTTTCCTACTCTTTGACTTGGGAGGTCTGGAACTTGGCCAGGGGTTATTATTATTTTTTAGGGGGATCTGTTTCAGTAGGAGATCGGTGGATTCTCTCATTTTTTTTGCCCTCTGATTCTAGGATATCAGGGCAATTTTCCTGTAGAAATTCTTTGAAAATGAAGTCAGGGGGGGGGCTGAGTGGCACAGTGAATAGAGCACTGGCCCTAAGTCAGGAGTACCTGAGTTCAAATCCGGCCTCAGACATTTAATAATCACCTAGCTGTGTGACCTTGGGCAAGTCAATTAACCCCCATTGTCTTGCAAAAATAAAAAAAAAAAACTTAAAAAAATGAAGTCAAGGCTCTTTTCCTGATAATGACTTTCAGGGAGCCCAATAATTTTTAAACTGTCTCTTCTGGATCTGTTCTCCAGATCAGTTGTTTTTTCAATGAGATATTTCATGTTTTTATTCTTGCTTTTCATTATTTTGATATTATATTATTGTTTCTTGATTCCTCACAAAGTCATCAGCTTCCTTTAGCTCCATGCTACATTTGAAGGCGTTGTTTTCTTTAGAGAGCTTTTTTTATCTCCTTTTCCATCTGGTCAATTCTGCTTTTTAAGATATTCTTCTCCTTATTGACCTTTTTCCATTTGACCTAAACTAGTTTTTAATATGTTGTTTTCTTCAGGATTTTTTTGGATGTCCTCGACTAAGCTGCTGACTTGGTTTTCATGTTTTTTCCTACATCTCTCTCATTTCTCTTCCCAATTTTTCCTTTACCTTCCTTACTTGATTTTCAAAATCTTTTTCGGACTCTGCCACAGCCTGGGCCCAACTCCTATATTTCTTGGCAGTTTTGGATACAGAAGCTTAGACTTTGTCATCTTCTGATCCTCCATGGGACCAAAATAATTGTCTATGGTCAGGTCCCTTTTTTTCTGTTTACTCATTTCCCCAGTCTGTGCCCTGGTTTGGGGGTGCTTCCGGAGCTTTTTGAGCATTATTAGGACACTCCCACAAGGACTTCAGTTCCTTCAAGGCCTTATGAGAGGCTCTGACTCCTCTCCTGGCCTATATTTTGGTCTGTGGATAATCACAAGCCCAACCCTCTGCTCTGGGGCTGTGAGAAGGGTCCCTGCTCTATGGCAATAGGGGGGTGGGGCCCAGACTGCAACCAGGGTCTGAATATAGGCAAAGCCCCAGAGTCCTTTCCCAGGCACAGAAGAATGAACTTAGCAATCTCCCTTCACTCCCTTACCTTCCATGGGCTGAGAGCTCTGGGAGCAACTGCCAAGGGGCCTCCTTCTGCTTCCTTTTCCTTGGATCTGGGCTGTGCTGTTAGCCATGGCTGTGCTGAGGGCCAAGTTGGCCTGGGCCTCCTGCTTGCTCTGGCAGAGGTTTTCCTGCTGATTTTCTAAGTTGTGTTCAGTCTTCCTTTGGCTGGTAAGGAAAGTACTTCTGCTGCAAGGAGCCATTGTTCCCAGTAACCTAGGCACCCCATGGCCTTTTCCCAGAAGGCTGGAGCTCCTTTGCTTCAGTATCATGATCCTGGCTGCACTGCTGCCCCCTCCAACCCTGTGGAACAGAAACTTCCAAGGGTCTTCCAGGTTACCTTGGGCTAGAGATTTGTCTCACCAGATCTTTCTATGGGTCTATCTCATAATTATAAAGTTTTTTGAAATATTTTGGAAAGAGCTCCTAGGAAAGGCTCTTCTCATGCCACCATTTTGGCTCTACCCCACAAGGTACATCTTTCAAAAACAAAATTCTTTTATAGATGCAGGATGACTGTTCATCAAGGTATATTACAGTCTCTGAGAAATTAAAGATCCAGTATAACTGAAAAGATCATGGATATGGCTTAGTATGAGTAGACCAGAGAACATTACTAACAAAGAATTTCTCTGAATTGATAAAAAAGAATATTATCAAAATCATGTATGACAAAAAAGATTATTGTTTAGATAGCAAAAACAAGAGATGGATGATTAACTGCTTTCTTGTTTCACTGATATTCTTGTGCTGTCAGTAGAAAGCAAAGAAATCCCTTCCTTTATTTTAGGGGCCCCCTCTGGAAGATTAATGGAAGAACACAAACAAGGATCATACAGGCAGTTATAGAAGAGTTTTGATCTGCAAAGAAGGAAGGGAATGTTCACATTAAAGAAATCACAAATCTCTCATTTTAGTGTAGAAAAAGAGAATTCATACCTATATATTTATGTGTATGGAGATGCACTAATGCCAATGAAAGTGACATTGATGAACATAGCCTGTATACATGTAAGATCCCTATTTTAAAAAATTCTTCATTCTTGGCCCAAAACTTTAGCTAACAAAACATAGAGCTAATATCCCAATGATTTTTCATGGGGTCTGAAGATTCATTTCCTTGCGGCTCAATAGGTTTAAATTTATGGCTGCATATTTTAGTAATAAAATATTTTTAATTAAGTTATGTACATTTTTATTTTTGATGAAATAGTATTTCACACTTAATAGATTATAGTATAGGGTAAACATGACTTTTATATGTACTGGGAAACCAAAAACTTTGTGTGACTTGCTTCATTATACTCTTTGCTTAATTGCAGTGTTCTGGAACTGAACCCATAATATCTCCAAAGTATATATATACCTGTATTCCTCTGGTTTTCAAAGTTGAGTAGCTTGTGAAACTAGCTATTCTAAATAGTTCTCAGATTAAACTCTAGGATTCTATGCATTATCTGAAAAGCAAGAAAGAACCATTGATTATCATGGGATATTGGGCAGAGAATGTTAATTAAATAAAAAATAGCAAATCTCATATTTATGGTGTCTAAAATATGTTTTCCACATCCGTTTCAAGAGGCAGTACAAAATGTTTTCACATTTCTCATTAATTAAATTATCATAACCACATACCCATTTTAAAGACATAGAGAGGCAAAATAATGTCATAAGTGTTCTTTAGCTGGTAAAATTGATATTCAAAACTAGTTCTTCAGATTTCAGTGTTCTTTTCACTCTAGTAGATTTACTCTCCATGATCATGTCCATTTTGTTAGGTATTACTATTTCTATGAAAAAAAGTATGCTTTGTAATCGAGGAACCTCCATAGGGATTCTGAACATGATCTGAATTTTGAGGTCATAAAATTTACATGAACAATGTGGAGAGTGGGGAGGGGGCAATCAGTACATTTAAGCCTTCCATATCATGGATCACATCAACCTAGAAAATCTGAATAAAATTTTTTGATTCTCCATAATAGAGAAGAAGTTTGAATTATTATGGTATTAAAGATAAAATATGTTGAAATTATACCATTATATAATGGATATAAATATACATACATAAAATGCATTTTCTAAACTTTTTCTGTGCTATCTGCTGACTTTTGCATGTTGTGTGCAGATTCTGTAAATCTTCCCCCAATTTACTATTTAATTTCTTATGCTTTTTTTTATGTGACACATCAAAAACATAATGGGGAAAGTTGCTTTTGAAAGAGGTAACTGACTATACATGTGAATTTGATAAGCTGACTTACTCTGCAGAATGTATGACAAATTTATTCATTTATTCTTCTAGGAAGGATTTGTTGAGCACCTACTGTTTGTTTAATGCCATATGGAATGTTAAGTATGCAGATGACTGTGTGTGTGTGAAAATTTTGTGACCCCAAAGAATGCCATGGTCAATTAAGGGCCTCAATTTTTGACAACCAAGAAGAGTACTGCAATGACCTCTGTAATGGTATTTTTGCCCTCAAGTAATCATAAATTAGAGTAAGACCTTCCTTAATTTAATATTAGCTATTTTGTCACTAACTATCATGTATAATCTAAAAATCAAACCAAGGAACCACCACCAGTTACTGGCATTGAGCTTTTTCAGAGTAGCTGGAGGGTATAATATGAGAAGAGAATCAAGAAACAATAGAGTTGATCCCATTATTAAGCATTCTCAAACTGTGCTAAATGTTATACATAGCAAACAGAATACCTGTAGTTCCTACTCCCAAGGAGACTAAAGATTGATTGTTAGAAATGTCCAACAATCCTCTGTTGCATCTTGATATAAGCATATTTGAAAGTTTGTTATGAGTAAGGTCAGAGAATAAGGTGACAAGCATTTATTAAGTGTGGATATTTTAAGCACTGAACTAACTTGCAGAAATACCAATATAAGTAAAAATAAATCTATGCCCTCAAAGAACTTAAATTCTGAGGAAAAGAAATAGTTGGCATGGTAGAAAAGCAACTATGCTAGGTGGAGAAAAAAGCATTACTGGCCTGGAGAGAAAAGAAGTTACTACTGGAATAATTGTAGTGATAGAGGTTAAAGAGACAGGTAAGGGATAGAGAAGTTTCTGAGAGCTACTGTAGTAAATAGAAACCACAGTGTCATATTTGGGTTATTTGATTTCATTCGATCAGACAACACAGATAGAGAAGAGGCTGGTCCTATTGGTATTCTAAGTTCTAATAAATCTGAATCATGTAGTGAAACCAATGTAGAGGTATCAGATATTCTAGGGTCCAAATAGGTGCCTCAAATTATATTTCTTGACTTTCCCACTGTCACTAGTGATTTTAAGTATTCTTTAATTCACCTATAGGGAAATTCTGGTAGTAGATCATTCTCCTCAGCTTTGATCATACATTATATGCTTACCTACTGGTAAGACTTATGAATATCTCAAACCTAGCATGTGTCAAATTGAATTCAATACATTCCACTCCCTGTTCCACAATCCAGCTCCTTCTTAATTTCTTTGTTTCTGTAGAGGACCACAGCATCCTTCCAGTTACCTAAACTCACAATCTTGGAGCCATTCTTGACTTTCTTCTCTCTATTATCCCTCATACCAAATCATCCATTTGTTGATCAAAAATTATGTTTTGTTCTTAACTATTGAAGAAGACTATGACATCAGGGAGCTGAAGCCATGGCAAGCACATGATTGGATTTAAATGTGTTTGTGTGTGTCGGGGTGTGCTAAGTCACCAGTCTCACTTTATCCTCCTGAATCATCTAGGTCTAATGGCCAGATGTGAATGAAGACTAATGGAAATAGCCTTGAATGCGAGGCAGTCAGGGTTAAATGACTTGCCCAAGGCCACACAGCTAGTAAGTGTCAAGTGTTTGAGGCTGGAATTGTCATTTTTTAGTCATTCAGATAATTTCTAACCTAGGCCTTAGTTATCTATCTAATGAGCGGTTGCAATAGCCTGCCACTTGATGTATCTTTTCCCAGTCACTCCCATCTCCAATTAATTTTTTCACTTTGTTGATGAATTTATATTCCCAAAAGCATCAATCTGTCCCTGTCACTACCTTACTAAAAAGTTTTTGTTGCCATTATCCAGCCATGTCTGACTCTTTATAATCCCATTTAGGATTTTTTTTGGCAAAGATGTTGGAAGGGTTTACCATTTCCTTCCCCAGCTCATTTTACAGATGACTTACCCAGGTTAGGATTCCCAAAATGGCTTGCCCAAGGCCACACAGCTAGGTAATTATTAAGTGTCTGAGGCCAGATTTGAACTCAGGTACTCCTGACTCCAGGGCCGGTGCTCTATCCACTGCACTACCTAACCTCCCTGGGGTCCAACTCTTAATGATCCTATTGGGAGTTTTCTTGGTTAAGATAATACAGGGGTTTGCCATTTTCTTTTCCATCCCATTTTACAGATGAGGAAACTGAGACAAACTGTTAAACGACTTGCCCAGGGTCAAACAGTTAATTACTGTATGAAACCAGATTTGAACTCAAGATGATTTTTCCTGACTTCATGCCCAGTACTCTTTCCATTGGGCTACCTAGCAATCTCAGCAAGAAAAATAATGCCTGGCATTACCTTCCCAATCTTACTCAATACTATGTTTTTCTATAAAGTACTTGTTTTAGTCAAATCAGCCTTCTAGCTTTTCTCTGCATGGAATATTTCCTCTCCTATTCATATTCCTTTGTACTGGCAGCTAGATGGTTCATTGGATAGAGTACTGACCTTGGAGTCAGGAGGATAAGAGTTTGAATCAGTCTCAAACACTTGATACTTACTAGTTGAGTGACCCTGGGCATGTCAACTAACCTATTTGTGTCTCATTTTCCTCATATGTAAAAGGAGTATATATAGCTCCTATCTCTCAGAGTAATTGGAAGGATTGAATGAGATCATATTTGTAATGTACTAGCAAACCTTACAGTGTGATATACATATTGTCATTATTATTATTAATATTATTATAATTATAATTCCAGTACTACCTCTTCCTCCCCAGTTATAAGTGGCCTCTTCTTCTTGGAGTGACTTTGTATATGCCTTATATTTCCTTTTTTGAGAACTTCCCTCATCTCTCACTAGAATGTAAGCTCCTTGAGGACAATGACTTTTCCAGTTTTAAGTTTGTCCATTTTTAGTTCCCAATGGCTAGCTCAAGTATAAACTCAAAAAATATTGAATTAGAAGCTATTCTACTATATAGAACATTTGAAGTAAATGCTCCAAGATAAACACTTTCAGAAAAATCTATCTTCAAATTATTTCCAAGATAGTAGAATATAACTTAAAAAGTGCTTGTGGGCATTCTTATGCCATCCATGATTTCTATTTAGATTTCCTTGCATTTGATTTCATACAGATGATTGGAAGTTTTTCCATAAGAACTGCACTATAACCTTGGCAGCTTAAAGAAAACAAATGGCCTCAATATAAGATATGCTGATGTTTCTGTCACTTCAGATACTGGAAAAGCTGCTGCCTCTACATTTTCTACACTTTTCTCCCAGCATAATGTTAAGCAATAGAACAAGGGACACTCTAGTGGACTCTAATGGTCTGATAATGGACCACAATAAAAGTTATGTGTCCCCCGCTGAAGGTGAAGACATATAATGGTTGGTGAGATCCATTATCTGACCATTAGATGGAGACAATTGTTAAAATAAATTCTAAAAATGTTATTTTCACTCATTTCCCATATTTAAAAAATAATATAAGGAATTCCCTAAAAGAATGGTTGGTGATTTACATGTATGCCTATGGTTATATACATATATATGTGTATATAATACTAATATTCTTATATTTAAAAGGATGGAAAAATATGATTCATCTCACCTTACCAAAAAATGCTAGATAATGCATATGGAGATGCATCATATTTTCAAACCACTAATTAGCTTATGTTATATGTTAGGGAAGAAATAAATTACATAAACCACAGGGTCAGAAGAACAAAGTGAGATATGGACTCACTAGAGAAGATGTTGCACATTGTCCTCATTTCTCTCTCCCCCTGACCCCCATATTTCACCCTTAATACACACACACACACACACACACACACACACACACATACACACACATCCCACAGCAAAACATTTGATAGCTTTAGAGTATAGTCTGCACATGAGTCTCCTTAAGAGGAAGCTTTTGAAAGTGCCAAGGCCTATTCAGTTACAGAGGTGGTGCGTTATCATTCCTGTGTCTTAGTAATATTTCCTTAGCAATCAATAAATACATCTTTAGCCATTTCATTTGGCCTTCAGGGACTCCTGGTATTTGAGTTGTGTCTCCCAGTGAACATAATGGTATCATGATATCAATATCCTTTTTTCATAATGATGCACTTAATTTGAAAAAAAAGATCAGCTCTCTATTCTCTTTGGGTGATTCCAGAGCCAGAGCAGGTAACTCTCTGTTGTCTTATGTGGGGCCAGTGGTATTTGAAGTGACTAAGCTCCAGAATGTAAAGTGGATAAGAGAATCACTATGGTCTTAAAATTGGTTCTCTGGAGTGCTTTATAATTTAAAGACCAAATGTTATTATGTCCCAGTGTTCTTTGAGAGAGTTGAAGCTCAATGAACTGGTCATGCAAAATGCTTCAGTACAGGATTTAAAGAAGACTGGTCTTCCTGCCCCCAAATATACATTTTTCCTTAAAACTTTTGTAGTGATTATGCTTATCTGGGTCTCTCTCCTCAGCTTCAATTTTCTTGATTTATCTGATTTGAAATATTGGTTCTAAGATAGATAAAAGACTTTTCTGGTGCCTTGACTTCTAAATTCTCCACATTTTGAAGAGTTGTTGATTTTCAATTTTTTAGTTGCATTTTATTTCTAACTATTGAATGATCTTTTAAAATAAAAATTTTAAGTTTTCACTGCAACTGTTAAAAGGATTTTTGATGATTTTAGTAATTGGCCATTCTTCTTAGGCATGGTGACAGAAAAGGATATTCTATCCATAGGAAGTTGCCACATGTACAGTGTTTCAAAGCAATTGATAAACTGCATTAATACTAAAAATTATGTTGAATATAATTTAATCTTTCTTGATGATTCAAGGGGTACTTAAAGATTTGGCTAAGTCTCAAGTCAGGGCTTTAAACATTAATTCTTATTTGAAGTGCATGAGATATGTGGAAATGCCTGTTAATTGAGCTCTGTTTGCTGGAATGATGATAAACCGAAAGCTATATCAACTTTCCAGGGTCTTATTCTTTTGTATGAATTTACCACGAGTTAAAAAGGCTTTCTTATCTTATAGAAGAATCCAACATTTACCAACATTTACTTTGTGACAACTCTGTGAACGTTTTTGTTCTGTCACATCATTATATGCTGAAAATCCCTCAGTTCCTTTAAAAAAACATACTCGTTTCCTAATTTTATGTGGTTATAGATAGTATTATAGTTCTGGAGCTGGACCATATATTCAAACTCCTCTTTTTACAGATGAAGACACTAGGAAGACTAAGCCAAATAAAGGAGAACATAGCTTTAGAACTGGAAGGAACTTCAGATATCTTCTAACCCAAATCTTTTAGTTTACCGATATGGAAATAGAGGCATAGGGATGTTAAGTGATTTGCCCAAGATCACATTGTTGGTAAGCCTCAGAGATGAAATGTAAACCTTGGTCTTTTAATTCTAAAGTCTATGATTTTTCCTCTGTACCAAGAAATAAGGACATTCTTCAGCAATACATGAACAGGTAGAATTTTAAAACAGGCAGCAAGTTAAAAAAGAATCATCCACAGTGATTCTTCTTACATACTCTATATTCTATTGAATTCACTTTACTTTCATGTCATAGGCATCAAGGTGGAGAATACTACCTCTTAGATTAAATATCTTTGTAATAATAGGTAAATTACTTAATCTCTGTATGCCTCAGTTTATTCATTTACAAATTGAAGAAACAAGTATATAGTACTTTGCTTAGATGGAATTTGTGAGACTCAGAGAACTCATGCCTATAAAATGTTCTGCAAACTTTAATCCTTAGAAACCTCTTCTCTCTCCCCCACCAAATATCCTACCATTGATTCCTTTGAATGTTCCCCAAATAGCAACAATAATAATGACTTATATAATATCTCCCAAAAAATTTCACCACTGAGTCCTTTGTGTATCCCTCAAATAGCAACAATAATGATGACTTACATTTATATAAGGTTTTATGGTCACAAAATGCTTTCATGTATATTGTTTTGCACAGTTCTCTCAGATGTGTGAGTCAGAGAGTGCCTCATCATCATTTGACAGATAAGGAAACCAATATTCAGAGAGGATGTGACTTTCCAAAAGATACCTTAATTCACAATCTGATTATAGCTGCTGCCTCCTTCTCCTCCTCCGCCTCCTTGTCCTCATCCTCCTTGTCCTTTTCCTTTTCCTCCTCTTTTTTGTAGTACTATAAAGACCCAGAATTTGCTTTTTGAGGTCCTTGTTACAGACTTTTTTTTAACCAGTCAAATGTTTGATATTTTAAGAGGATTCCTTTTTTTTTGGTTGTTTACTTCAAAGCTATAATATATGTCATCTTGTTTCATTGCTTAACTTTCATGGACAATTCCTTAATTATATCAAAGTGTTCATTTTTAGACTGCTCTTCCCTCCTTCCCCCAACTTCAGAGAATCTTGGTTGTCAAGCTGTAGTTGAATGCTATGTTATCTTTAAGTGGCTTTGTCATGGGACATTCAGTATGTACACCGCTCTCTGCGAATATTATGTTTTCTGTCTGACATACCTGAAATCAGCCTGCTAAAATCTCCATCTCGATCACATGCTCAATGAACAGCAAAACAAGAGCCAGTGTCCCTGGAGAATGCTGAAGCCAAGGACGGTGTGTTCCAACTTTACAATGAAATGCAGATTTCCCATTAAAAGATTTTTTTTCATTTCAAAAGGTTGAATCTGATTTTATTTAAAAAATAACCCTTAATGGATAAATATGTAGCACAGAAAAAATTTTTTTTCATGCAAGAATCTTCCTTGGCTCTGGGCTTAAAGCAGTTTCATTTGATTATGAATTAAGTAAAATTTCATTAACTTTGAGGTCTTGACTCTCAATATTTTGTTCTATGGTAGTCAAAATGAGTGTTGGAAAGCATGTTGGGTTCAATAATACTCCCACTCTTACTTCAATTATTCATTTCATTTGAGTTGTCAGTTAATGATAGCCTTGTGCAGACTGATGAATTTTCAAGAATTGCTCGAGATGAGATGAGTAAGCTACATTGGGGGAGGGAATATTTACACTGAGGAGATCATAAATCTAGGGAGCTAAAAAAAAAAGAAGCAAGAAAATCCTTAGCTAATTGATACCTTTTTTTAGGAACAATTTAGCCTTTCTTTACTTCTTAAATTTCCACCTTTTCTGCCAAGGCTGGGACCACTGAACATGCAAATGCTCATGTGGCATAATTTGTGGGTCCCCCTATGTTCTATCTTGGTCATAGAGAGTTTTCTGGTAGTTTAGGTTAGACATTAGAACCAAATAAGATTTTGTGTGGGTCATTCAACAGTTAATAAAAGGAGATTGAGTGCCATAATGGAAGAAGGATATTCAAAAATTTAGACCCTGAGGACCGATTGCATTGGTCCTCTTCAAGAAGGAAGGGTAAGCAAGAACAAGGGTTGATTCAGTTGAATCCTTTCATTAATTTATCTTTTATAATCTACTGTTAGACAATCATTAAAGAGCCCCTGGACTTCTTTTTTGTTGTCAGGGGACTATGAGGAGATATAAAATGCCTGAATTTTTAATCCTAGGAATCAATCATGATTCAGCAGAAAGTAAAGAATCAAAATAGTTTCCTAACAATTACCTGAGTGTCCAGCAGTAAAAGTGAAATAAAAACAGAATTAAGGGTTTTGCCAATAGTGGTTTGTATGTGTGTTTGTGTGTGTGTGTGTGTGTGTGTGTGTGTGTGTGTGTGTGTGTGTGTGTAAAGGTATAGTGTCAGTATAGGAGACCTGGATTTAATTTCTTGAAGGGGAAAGTGAATACTCTTTTGAAAGATATCTTGGCATGGTGAATCAGGAGTATCAAGGTAGGCAACTCCAGCTATGGAATCTCCTTCTTTAGATCAGAACAGAAACAACTCTGCAGAATATAGCTTTGGAGGATTGCCTATGGCATAAAGCTATTAATTCATTTGGTCTGCTATTTAGCCAATAATGGTAGTATGACAGGCATAAACTCAAGTTTCCTTGATTCTAAGGCCCGCATGCTAGTACCTACATACCACCATGCTGTTTTCCATCTAGTTTTATATCAAATACATATTTTTCCTAAATATTTATCAGATGCTTTAGGCATAGAAGGAAATAACAGAATACTCATTTACTCCTGTGCAGCACTATTATGTTAGAGCATCCTAGACTCTCTAATCTGACTTCTGACCTTATCATTTCACTGAAACTACTTTCTCCAAAGTTATTAATGATCTCTTAGTTACCAAATCCAATGACCTTTTCTCAATTATCATTCTTTTTTTGACCTCTGAATAGCCTTTGGCATTGTTGATTATTACCTCTCTTCACTTTGATATTATATTGGATTTTAAGACCATACTCTTTCCAGGCTTTCCTTCTTCCTATCTAAATATTCCTTCTCTGTCTTCTTTGCAGGATCCTCCTCCAGAGCACACCCTCTAATCATGGATGTCTAGGGCTCTATCCTAGGTTCTATACTGCTTTGCTTCATAATCTCATCAGCAACCATGGATTTTCTACTTATCTGGTACATAGTTTGCTTTGTATATTGGAATGCAAACTCCTTCACGTCAGGAACTGTCTTTTGCCTTTTTTGTATCCCCAGCATTCAACATAGTGTCACAGTAGGAACTTAAAAATAAGACTAGTGGAAGTGATGGAATGCCAACTGAGCAATTTAAAATCCTAAGAGATGATGCTCTTAAAGTTCTGCTCTCAATATGCTGACAAGTTTGGAAAATAAAACAGTAGTCATTGGATTGGAAAATTCAATTTATATCTCTATCCAAAGGTGATTCCAGTGAATGTTTAAATTACTGAAGAGTTGCACTCATCTCACATGCCAGCAAGATGATGCTTAATATTTTGCAGACAAGGCTTCAGAAATAATATGAATCAAGAAGTACCAGAAGAGCAGGTTGTTTTGTGAAGAGATAGAGGAACTAGAGATCAAATGGTCAACATTTGCCAGATCATGGAGAAAGCAAGAGAAATCCAGAAAACAATCTACTTCTGTTTCGTTAACTAAACTAAAGATTTTGACTGTGTGGATAACAACAAACTGTCAATTCTCAAAGAGATAGGAGTATCAGATCTCTTGGGAAACCTATATGGTGAAGAAACAGAAGCGATCAATGAACAACTGATTGGTTTAATATTGGAAGAGGAGTAGAACAAGGCTATATTGTCAGTGTATTTATTGTAATGCCAAGATAAATAAATCAAAAACCAGAATCAAGTTTGTTGGGAGAAATACTCTGAGAAAATAAAGAAGAAGAATTAAGAAATCTCTTGATTAGGGTTAAAGAGGAAAGTGTAAAAGCTCATTTGAAGTTTAACATTAAAAAATAAATAGCTCAGATCTTGGCAACTGGTTCCATCACTTTATGGCAAACAGAGATAGAAGAAATGGAAGCACTGTCAGATTTTGTAGTCTTGGTCTCAAAGATCATTGCAGATAGCATCATGAAATTAAAAGATGGTTGGCTCCTTGAAAGGAGCAAATACTAAATACTAAAAAAGTAGAGACATCATCTTGCCATCAAAGGTCTGTATAGTCAAAGCTATGATATTTCCAATAGTAATGTATGACTGTGAGAGGTGGACTATAAGAAAAACTGAGTGCCACAGAAATGAAACTTTTGAATTGTGGTGCAGGAAAAGACTTGAAAAATCCTTTGGACAACAAAGAGATAAAATCATTCAATACTTAAAGAAATTAAGGCTATTCACTGAATGGTCAAATATTGAAGCTGAAGCTTAAATATTTTGACAGCATAGTGAGAAGAGACAAATAACACTGAAAAACAATAGTGCCAAGAGAAATAGCTACCCTTGGATCTTATCTTTTGATCTAACATAAAGGACATTCTTGTAGAAGGTAGAGTTTTGTAGAATTACTTGTTGACTTAAGAGACTCTCAGTTGTTATTAAGTCCTTTTAGTTGTATCTGACTCTTTATGTCCTCATTTAGAGTTTTCTTCGCAAAGATACTTGAGTGGCTTGCCATTTCCTTTTCCAACTCATTTTATAGACAAGAAACTGAGGCAAAGGAGGTTAATTAACTTGCCAAGGGTGACACATTTTAGTAAGTATCTGAGGCCAGATTTGAACTCAGGACAATGAGTCTTCTTGACTCCAGGGTCAGCCCTCTATCCACTGCACCATCTACCTGCCCTCTATGCATATAACCATATGTTTACTTATATTTTAAATCCTTGACTAAGGCCCTCCTCCAATGTTCTCAGAATCCATATCAATAGATCACAAACTCTGACAAGTTCTGCCAAGCTAGAAAAGCTACAAATGGTTGATTGATGATAGACTATATGCCAAAGATCTGAGAAACAATGCATATCAAACTTTATTTTGAACTTAGTCATATTTCCTCTATTGCCTTTGCTCCTGGAGTCCTGCTTTTGCTCTTTTTGTGAGTTATATTATTTTATTTTTTATTATCAGAATTAAAAAAATTGCTTCTGTTCAGATCAAATAAAATGGGCCACTAGTTTAGTGAATCATATTTTATGGATTTGTCTAGATTGATGCATAAGTGTTTTTATTATCTATATTTCCATTATCTTGCTAGGGGTATGAACCATTAAAATAAATTTAATATAAGCTCTACTTTAATCCTAATTTTAGGTGTAGAACAATGACTAAGTTAAAGTTCTTTATCTTGATGATGATGATAGTGATAGTAATAACTCACATTTATAAGGTACTTTATTTCACAGATAACATTATTGTTTTATCCATCTCAATCTAATCTGAAAAGTAAATGCTCACAGTTCCAAGGCCCTCTTAGCAGTCCAACTATTATCCAAAAGGTGGCAGAACTTCCAAAAAAATCAAGTAATTCTCATTCAACACATGCCTTTATATTCTTCTGATAAAAGTTTATTCTCTAATATTGAGCATGTCAGCCAGATCCTTAAAAATAGACATGCAATGACAGGCAGTGGCTCTCTTAGCCTTACCAAGGAAGAACTATCTGATTATTTGCCAAGTACTTTATTTTTCTCTGAAATCCTTTCTTAGAAATTTTACCCCTAATGTATCTCTAAGTCCTGCTAGAGAAACTAATGAAATCATACAGATTGGTTTCACCATCAATTCATGCTACATAACTTTGACTTGGTCCACATTGTTCACCAAAATATCCTTTTTTCTTTATCTTTAAGTCCATTATATTACCCACAATCACTGTTCCAAATTCCTTTTCTCCCCTTGAGCCCTTAATCTCAATCCTAGTTCTTCACTCTCAGTAGACATCTTTACTTTCCACCTGAGTATCTGATTTAAACTTATTTCATCTTCTTTCTTCCATGTCCTAAAACAATTTTGTAACTTCATCCATATTTGCCTCCATTCCTCTCTCAGAGGACAAATTGTCCATCTTTTTTTCCTCCCAAGGTTAACTTCTTCTACTTCTATCTTTTATCCTCTCTGCTCTCACCTCCTCTGAGAGCTTTCTCTCTCAACCATCTGCCTGTCTTGCATTTTCAATAAATCCCTTACCAATGATTTTCTTTAACATTGCTCCAAAAAATTATCTAAAAAATAAGCTTCTTTTGACTCTGTCACTCAATTAATATGAGGTAGAATTCTTTTTTATTTCTTCCCTAGGTATAATGATGTACTGGAAAGCACACTTATGTTATAACATGGCACTAAGGGTTTAGAACTTACCCTTGCTATTTATCATATGTGTGATCTTGCTTAATCATTCTAGACATTCATTTTCACATCTGTGCAACCATTTGTGGAGTTTCCTCTCTCTCTCTCTCTCTCTCTCTCTCTCTCTCTCTCTCTCTCTCTCTCTCTCTCTCTCTATATATATATATATATATATATATATATATATATATATGTATATGTATATATATATAACCTGGCATGGGTACCCACAATGTACCCCCTTGAGTGAGACATAGATTACTCACTCTTGCTGCTCTGGATCACTAATTCCAACATTTCCTCACATTGGTAGATCTGAATTCTCAAAGAAAAAAACAAATATCTACAATACCAACTCTCCATGAGATCTAGGTGTCTCTTGTGGGGTAGTTACTCTACTTTGAAAAGTAACTCCTGATTCCCCCCCCCCGATTCCCCCCATCCCATTTACATGAGGTTATACATTTATAATGAATTAATTCATAATAATTCATAATAATTATTAATTATCAAACATTGAATATTTGCTCAATAATAATGACTTAGCAATAAAAATCAATGTATAATGTTATTCTATACAAATCAAGTATAAGTATAATCAATGCATCAACCTGTTTTACTCTTTCATCAATGTACACAATATCCATAGAGGAGAATAAGCACATAATTACAAAAACAAAGCAAGGAGACTCAAGACTGAAGGTAGCCTATGTCTTCAAGGCCCTTTATAAGTTTGGACTATAGACCTGATGTCCTTAAGTAACCCAGTACAATGTTCTTCTGGTTCTGCTCATTTTACTCAGCATCAGTTCCTGCAAGTGTTCCAGGCTATTCTGTCTGTCCTTCATGATTTCTTATAAAACAATAGTGTTCCATCACATTTATATACCGTAATTTATTCACCATTCCCCAATTGATAGATATCCCCTCAATTTCCAATTCTTTACCAATACAAAAAGAGCTACTATAAATATTTTTGTACATGTGGAGTTCTTACCCCTTTTATGATCTCTTTGGGATACAGACCTGGTAGTGGTATTGCTGGATCAAAGAGTATGCATATTTTTATTGCCCCTTGGGGGTAATTCCAAATTGCTTTACAAAAGGGTTGGATCATTTCACAACTCCTATGTATCTGTATTCCAGTTTTCCCACATCCCCACCAACATAGATCAATTTCCTATTTAGTAATATTGGTCAATATGATGGACTGTTAGGTGGTACCTCAGAGTTGTTTTAATTTGTATTTCTTTAATTGATAATGATTTAGAGCATTTTTTATATGACTAGTGATAGCTTGAATTTCTTCATCTGAGAATTGCCTGTGACATATCCTTTGACCATTTATCAATTGGGAAATGACTTGTATCCTTACAAATTTGACTCAGTTCTCCATATATTTTAGAAATGAATCCATTTTCTTTATTCATTTTCAATTTTCTTGACTCTTACTTCTGTCTTCTTCCCTCTCATCCCCTAGATTTTCTTCTATTCTTTCTCTATTGGTTAATTTATCCACTCCTACCATTTAAATGATCCACATTATATGAGTGAATAATACATATGATTACTGTCTCTTTTTTCTTTCATATTTTTTTATATTTACAAATTTATTAATATTGTCTTTATTAATATTTTCTTGTTATTTTCCAATATATTTCCTGATCTATTTAATTCTCACTTTTTACAAAGGGAAAAAAACCAGATAAAACAAAGTTCAAAATTACCAGATCTGACAGTGT
Source organism: Macrotis lagotis (assembly GCF_037893015.1). Lineage (NCBI taxonomy): Eukaryota > Metazoa > Chordata > Mammalia > Peramelemorphia > Peramelidae > Macrotis > Macrotis lagotis. The sequence continues at coordinate 132,218,161 of NC_133663.1, read as the reverse complement.
ATATCACATTCTAATGTTCATCACCACTCTACCAAGAAGAGGGAAGTTACACTCACTTATGCATGGTTCCTCAATTTTCCTAGTTACCTAAGCTTGAAAACTCTAAATCATCATTATATCCAAATTCTCTCCTCTCCTCCCCTCCCCTCCCCTTCCCCCCTCTCTCTTTTAGTTTTTACTAGGCAAAATGGGGTTAAGTGGCTTGCCCAAGGTCACACAGCTATGTAATTATTAAGTGTCTGAGGTCAGATTTGAACTCAGGTACTCCTGACTCCAGGGCCAGTGCTCTATCCACTCACTGTGCCACCTAGCTGCCCCTCTCTCTTCTCTTTCATACAACTCTGCTTCAGGAAATCATAACCTTTTCTCTAGACTACTGAAATCGGCTGAGTGAAGTTGCTTCCATTATAGCTGATCATCTCACATTAATTAATATAGCTATTAATGTGCAGAGAAGGTCCTCTTTGTTCTGTTTACTTCACTCTGCATCAGTTCATGCAAATCTTTACGTTTTTCTGAAGTTCTGTCCATCATGATTTTTTTTTTACAGAATAATAATACTCCATAAATTCATATATCATTACTCGTTCAACCATTCCCCAAATGATGGAATATTATAAGGAGCTTTTCATAAAATTTAAAAACTACATCTTTTAGTTAGCCTTTCTTTACAATGTCTTTCTCTTTCTTTATCCCTTTTAATTAGATTTATTTTTGCTTTTTCTTTGTCAAAGATCAGAATTGCTACCCATGCTTTCCCCCCTTCAGTTAAAGCATAATATACTCTGTTCTAGTCTTTTCCCTTCACTGTATATGTATCTCTCTGCTTAGATGTGTCTCTGGTAAACAACATATTGTAGGATTCTGGTTTTTAATCCACTCTACTATCTGCTTCCGTTTTATATAAGAGTTCATCCCATTTACATTCACAGTAAGATTACTAATTCTATATTTTTCATCAATTCTATCTTCTCCCTCTTTTTACTTTTCTCTCTCCTTTCCCTTTATTCCCTTCTTACCAATGTTTTGCTTTTAGCTGCTGCATCTTCAATCTGCCTTCCCTTCAATCTAGTCCGCTTCTTCTCTTTTCTTTTTGAAATTTGGCTACAATATCAGCTTCTCTTTTTCTTTTCTTTTTTCTTCTCTTTTCCCCCCTTTTACTTTTTTCTTTAACTATAACTTTACCTTTATTTTTACTTTCCCCTCCCCTTTTATCAGCTTCACCTTCTCCTTTCTTTCCCCTTCCCCCACTTCCTACTTCCCTGCAGAGTAGGATCAATTTCTAAAGTCATTTGGATATGTATGATATTCCCTCTTTGACCCAATCTATTGAGAGGAAGATTTAGTCAGGATTCTCACCCTTCCTTATTTCCCTTTACTTTAAGAAGTCCTTCATGCCTCATCATGTGGTGTTATTTATCCTTTAATGCCTTCTTCTCTCAGTATAATCCTCTTTTTAATGCCTTAATTGCTTATACCTGTTTTGTACCCACACCCTCTCTCAAAGTATACTTCTATTTATCATGATAGAAGTATAATTCTTTTTTTGTTTTTTTTTTTTTATTTTTTTGCAAGGCAAATGGGGTTAAGTGGCTTGCCCAAGGCCACACAGCTAGGTAATTATTAAGTGTCTGAGACCAGATTTGAACCCAGGTACTCCTGACTCCAAGGCCAGTGCTTTATCCACTATGCCACCTAGCCGCCCCTAGAAGTATAATTCTTAAGGATTCATTTATAAACTTCATCACATCAAAGTATAAATATAACCTTCAATTTAATCAAATCAAAGTCAATTTATACCTTCACCCTCTTTCAAGTATCCACTAGGATTATAACCCTCAATAGTTAAAAGTCTGATCACATCACAGTCATTCATACTCAAAATCTCTCTCTAATTATCCACCTTTTAACTGTCCTAAGAGGAATACAGTTCTCAGGAGTTAGACAATTTAATTTTATTAACTACCATTTCTACCACTCCCCTTCCATTTACCTTTTTATGCATTTCTTGAGTCTTGTTTTGAAGATCAAATTTTCTATCCAATCCTGGTCTTTTTTATCAGGTAAATTTGAAAGTCCTCTACTATAATGAAAATCCAGCTTTTCCCTTGAAAGCATATATTGGATTTTGCAGGGTCGTTGATTGTGATCTAAGCTCCTTTGTCCTCTAGAATATCATATTATAGGCCCTCTAATCTTTTAATGTTGAGAGTGATTACTTTCAGAAGCTGATATTGTAGTCAAATTTCAAAATTCTCCTTGGAGTTTTTATTTTGGGGGGGTTGATTGATAGATTCTTTCAAGAACTATTTTATCTTCTTTTTACATGATAATATCCTGCATTATATTTTCCAGGCTCTTTTTCTGATAGTAGCTTTGTAGATCAATAATTCATAAATTATCTCTTCTAGACTTATTTCCCAGTTCAGTTGATTTTACTAAGAGGGTCTTTACATTTTCTTCTGTTTTTTCAGCCTCTTCATTTTGTTTGATGATATCTTAGTGTCTCACAGTCATTCATTTCCATTTGTCTGATTCTAGATTTAAGGTTTGATTTTTCTTCAATTATCTTTTTGTTTCTTTTCCAGTTGATCAATTTTATTTTTAAAATTATTGCTTTTGTCAGTTAATTTTTGTAATTCTCCTGTTTTCTTCAGTTAATTTTTTGTTATTCTCCTGCATGATTCATTCATTTTTTTCCATTTTCTTCTTCCTTCCTTTGATTTTTTTAAAAAAAAATTTGAGCTCTTCTAAGGGTTCTTTTTTTTGGAATTGAGATCAGTTCATCAACTCCTCAGATGCTTCACATGAAGGCATTCTATTACTACTTTCTTCTGAGATGGTATTTTTATCACCCTTATCAGAATAGTAGCTCTTTGGTCTTTTTTTTGGGGGGGGGGGTTATTGCATCATTTGAGCTCTGTTCCTGTGGTATAGACTGTATATTCCAATTTTTTTTTTTTTTTTTTTTTTGCTGTGGACTGGAGTTCTTGTTCCTGGCCTTCTGCACTGGCATTTCTGGTGTTCCTTGTATGCTCCCTGCCCTAGAGTGGCCCAATGCCTCATCTGCTTCCCAGGGCTTGAAAACTTGCTCTCTGAGCTGGACTTGGGGCCCTAACTGCTAGTAGGGTTGTGCCAGGACCTTGGTTGCACTGTGGCTAAAAACTTCTCACTGTCTTCCCAGTTTTCCCCACCTACAATGGGCTATAATCCCCTTTTACCTGCATGTCAGACTTTTACCTGAAGTTCCTCCAAGATATCTCACTGACTGTTTTTGGTGGGTTCTGTTGCTTTAGGATTTGTCTAGAGGGTTCAAAATTATTTTGGAAAACACTCCAAGAATCTTGACTCCTCCCATCCAACTGTTCTGATGTAGCTCTTTAAATTACTTTAAGCTTTAAGTTGAAACAAAAGCTTATCTTTAAAAAAATACCAATAATCATCAAAGTCGTATTTGAATAATTAGAGTCAGTAGTTATCTAAGGAGATGAATACATTGTTACTTGTTAGCAATGTATATTTGAATAGAAAAAAATGGAGTTTTAAAGATATTTGAAGTGGGGCAGCTAGGTGGCACTAGATAGAGAACCGATCCTGGAATCAGAAGGACCTGAGTTCAAATCATATCCTTAACAATTAGCCTAGCTGTATGACCTTGGGCAAATCACTTAACTCTATTGCCTTGAAGAAAAACAACAACAAAAAATAAATATTTAGAGATGGAGAGTGATATGGTGAATAGAAATATGATTTCAGAATCAGTAAGACCTGGATTCAAGGCTTGTCTTTGATACCTACTGGCTATAAACCCCCTAGAAAAGACATATAAGGAGACAATGGACACAAATACAAGAAGAAGAGAAGATGTGGATGTGCTGTGATTTGCAGTCATAGAAGAAGTACTCACATCTGTAAGATTATGGATCACTCAAATTATTAAAGTCTTTTCTTCCCAAACCAATATATTTCTACTTGATTTAGTGGTCTTCTACAAAGAAGGTGCTCAAACATTGTTTGCTGAATAAATGGGCTCTTAATAAAAAAAAAAAACCCACAAGTTTTTGTCATTGATATCATATAATAAGGCACTAATATTGTTTTTTATGAGATAGTTGGTGGCATAGTGGAGAGATAGAGGTGGGCCTGTAGTCCCCAGCATTAGATACCTGTTAGTTGTGTGACCTTGGACAAGTCACTTAATCAGTTTACCTCAGTTTCTTTAACTGTAAAATAGGAATATTAATAGTACCTTCCAGAGCTGTTGTGAGAATCAGCTGACAAAACATTTGTAACTTGCTATGTCACATGATGTATGGTATATGGTACTATGAAAATAATTATTCCCTTCTTCTTATGATTTCTTTTATCACATTTAAAGTAAAGAAGAAGTTCCACAAGTATTATCCATGCTATCATGTTATATTTTCAGGGTCCAGGTTTTAAAAAAAGGCACTCTTCTTGGAGTTAGATATGACCTGGGTTCAAGTGACTATGTGGCTTTAGGCAAATCAAACTCTCTGGGTGTCATTTAGTTATCATGAGGGAGATAATGATACTTCCATGGGGATTAAGTGGAATACTGGAAAGTACTCTAAATTGCCATATATATGTAAATTATACCAAAGGAGCTCTTTCAGTCCTTGCCAAAGGTGAATATAGAAACAAGCATAGTTCTATGCACAGTAGAACCTCACGAAATATTTGTTGATTGAATGAATGTATTTGAATGTAAAAGATGTCTAGACAAGTAGTTACTTGCTCAGTAAATATGAAAAACAATTTGTTAATCCAATATTGGTAATTCAAAACAATATGATTCAAAGTAGTTGCTTTACTGTTTTTTAATAAAAAATATCGAGTAACATAAGACTTGGTTAATTCAAAATCCATTTCTCCCTAACCCCCATGAGTTTGAAATTAATAAGGTTTTCCTGTAAATGACTAAAATCTTCCTCAGTCAACTGGCTATTTTTGTCTACATACGAAAGGCTGCCATTCTGTCTGATTTAGATTTCTCTTTGATCTAGACTGTTTCTCTGTCATCTTACCCACAGAATGTACAGTTATATTTTATTTTATATTTTTGAATTCTTTCTTCTTGAGCTGGGTAAAATACTTTACAATGATTGCCTTTATGTGGTCTTTTTTAGAATTTAATCTCTTGGAGGTAAGAAATTTTGTTTTGTTTTAGTTTAATTATATCCAGTGCAATACCATGTTCATAAGGAGGTTTAAAAAATACTTTTTTCTTATATGTGTTTGTATACATATGTAAGCCCTGTATTCTATGCCTAACCTTGATCCAGAGGATTGTTCATTCCCTAAGGCTAACAACATTTTAAATTCCTATAGAAATACAGCTTTACTCTGGATGGCCTCCTAGTTGCAGATTTTCTGACTTTTTCCTCCTATACAAAGTCACCTTTTTCTTTAACTGGACGCCATAGAAGACCCCAAATTGCTGCCAACATCATTCTCCTTCTGCTACCTGACCTGTTATGGATGAGTTGTACTTCTTATTGTTTCTATTAATAAATCTATCTCCAGTCACTTACATGCTCACTGTCATGGGAACCCTGGTGTTAGCCCTATTAGCCTACTACCCAAGGCAGCTTCTTGTGCAGAAATTATCCTCAATGCCTGAGGGAAAGCCTCCCTTGGTGAAAGTGCTGCTGCCTGAGCCCTCCAGTCATTGAGCTCCAAGCTGCTGCCTCCTTAGACTTAGCAATGAATCCATCCATCATTCCAAAACACTCAATTGTAAATGTGAGTCCAACTAAAGAAATACAGTTTTGTCTACAACATTTGTGAGCTTCCAGTGTGAGGTGATATTCAGCTGAGTGCTGACTCCTTATGACAGGAGTCTTGGCTCTTATGCCAACTTCTTACAGGAAACTCACCTTCATCTCTCTCTCCAACCCCACCCAATTATTAGTGCCCTTCCTTCCAAAAATTACTTTATATTTTACTTTTCTTTGTATTTTATTTATAAATAAAACATTTCATACTTTAGATAGTTGTGTTTTATTTGAACAAAGTATAATTATTTGGTATTTACATAAATGTTCACATATGTATCATGGTTCTTTTCCCTTTTAAAATGGCAGAGACATTTTTATTTTTCTTTGTATCTCCAGTCACTACTGCAGTATCCACACAAATAATTGGTATTTTTCCCACACATGCAAACTGCTTTTCGATGAACTATTGGTCACTGTTAATTTACCAACACCACTCACAAAGTCAAATGAAAAACATGCCCTTACAAATACTCCATCAGTAGCTTCATGTTTGCCCATACAGGCTATTTCAGGGCAGACTGGAGTTGATATACTGTGATCTTAAAGTGTTTTTTAACTAGTTTAACTAAGAATCTAACCATCCTGGCCATTAAAAATATTTATTGCATAACATTTCACATGGTACTGGAAACTGGATATATGTAATTAAATGTTTTTCTTACCTGACTGAAGTTAAAGCGCTCCCAGAAAACATGTCTAATCCAATTTTTCTTAGTTTTATAATACATGTATATATATCAAATATTAAATATCAATAGTCTCAAATATCAAATATCAATAGTATTGAACTCAAATAGAAATAAGGACCATTAAACTGTTCATAAGCATCCCTGCAGGCAGCTTCTTGACTTAAAATAACCAAATATTAATATTATCTCTATTTTTATTGTACTTAATTTTGTGAAATATTTCCCAATTATATTTTAATTTCACTTGAGTCACACTCAGGAGTGTTTGTTGGTTACATGTGGCCCACCATCAGCATGTTTTCTACCTTTGATGTAGGCAGATGTTCCTATTATATATTTGGGATTATGGTACACATGATAAAATGATTGATTTGGATGATAAAATGCAGCAGTTAGGTGGAGAGGAGAACAGTACACTGGGACTAGACCCAGGAAGAACTAAGTTCAAATCCAGCCTTAGACACTTAAAGACAGTGTGAGCCTAGGCTATTCTGTTTACTTTGGTTTCCTCCTCTGTAAAATGGGGATCATCATCATGAGATAGGATATAAAAGAACAGAATATGAGGGAAAGGGAGAATTAAATGAGATAATATTTACAAAGTTTTAGCACAATGTACTAGGTTATTTAAATACTTGTTTCTTTTTCCTTTTTTTGACTACTTATTTATGAAGCATATTAAAACCCAACCTCTCTGTAATTCCCAATTCCTGACCTGTACCTAGTATTTATAGAGTACTTTACATTTGTATATATTATTTAATTTGATCCTTATATAAGGGGTGGTTATTATGTGATCCTCATTGTACAAATGAGACTGACAAGTATTTAAGGGATGTAAACTACTTAATGAGTTTCTGAAGTGGGAAATGAATCTGATAAAAGTTGCACTATTTGAGAAAATGGTGTGAAAATGGGATCCAATGGCTAGAAAATGGAATGAGTACTAGAGTTTCCATATCTAGCAAGTGTGTTCAAATAGATAATTATTATGAAGATATTTTGTGAAGCTGCCAAGAATCTGATTCTGAGTACTTGAGGAAGGAATAGATTCTATTTACCTGGTTGTGGGTGAACAATGATAAAGTTTTCCTAGTGAGAATTAGTGTCATCAATGATCATAAAAATCAATAATTAAATTCAAATTTTACTAGCCTTTTTGCTAATAATTATAAAAATAATATTCATTTTAGTGATTTAATAGGAAATGTGAAGTGGATTGTATCAGATTGAATGGTGTCATGAGAAATATATGCTTTTAGTTGGACTATTTGACAGCTCCAACTCAGTATGAGTTTGTAGGTAGGTTGTTACTCAGTCTTTTCAGTTGTGCCTCACTCTTCGTGACCCCATTTGAGGTTTTCTGGGTGATGGTATTGGAGTGGTTTGTCATTTCCTTCAGTTGCTCATTTTACAGAAGAGTAAAGTGAGGCAAACAAGGTTGTGTGACTTGCACAGTGTCATACAGCTAGTAAAAGTCTGTGATTGGATTTGAACTCAGGTCTTCTTGACTCTAGACAGCATTCTATCCTCCTCCTATGCTAGTGTAAAAACTGAAAAGATTACTTCAGAATCAGAGAATCTGAGTTTGAATCCGGATTCTGTCACTGCCTATGTGACCTTGGATTTAATTTCCTCATTTGTAAAATAAAGGAGTAGCATTGGGTGGCTTGTCAAATCCCTTTCATCTATGACTCTATGATCCCTCTTTTTGACCTCAGTTTTCATCCTCTATAAAATAAAGGGATTGGAGTAAATCTAACACCTCTACCATTGGACTAAATCTAACCTCTAACATTCTATAATTGCTTTATAGTTTCATTGTAGATATGAATATATTAAAGATAGAGAAGTCCTATATTCAAACCATAGAGTTAAACTGAAAGAAAAAAAAGCTGGCATCTTTTGTAAGCTTGCATGTGCTATATGTTTTCTTAATGGGAAATGAATGTTGGAGCTTATTATACTAATATGGGCCTGCCATGTCCTCAAATTTATTACTCTAAACCAGCGGAGTCTGTGTCATTATTAGCCTGGTTGCTAGTCAATACTAAAAAGCATTCATTAGCTACAAATGACAGAAATTGTACTACACTATAGATTTTTTTTATTGTCAGGCAAAATCTGTACTTCCTTTGGAAGGGAATAATGAGATAACAGTTAAATGAGAAGTCCAAGAAGGATTTGCAACATTGTCTTATAATCTCCAAACTCTATGAAGGATTTTGCTCATTTTTTCAATTTTGGTAGCTTTCAAAATGATTCAATGACTCAGAGTGGCAGGGTGGGGCAGTGGAGAAAGGAGGAGACTTGGGATAGACAGATGAGCTAGAATCAAAACTCTTACAACTTGGAAATCTTGTGGTCTAGGACAAGTCACTTAATTTTTTTTCTGGATTCAGATTCCTCTCATTTTAAAAGTGAGGATAAAGATATTTGTGCACTACCTATAACCCTGGGGTTTTTGACAAGAAAATACTTTGTAAGTGCTAGAAAAATGTGATCTACTAGCACTGTTGTCATTTTCTATAGCTTTTATATGCAAACACCTTTTACAAATCAACTTCTCCTCTTTTTGAAATATTAAAAATGCATTCTTTTAAAAGACTCTCAAAATGAATTTATCTATATGCTTATAATTAGTAAATTTCTTCTTTCAAAATGGAACTCATTGTCTTTTCTTTTTAACCTCTCCTTCTTCCAAACTTCTCTATGACTATTATGGATACCATGATTGATTCAGTCATACATATTTGTTATATTAGGTCACTCTTCAAATCTTTCCTTCCTTCATACCCCATTCTTTTAAATCCAATCAGATACTAAGTCCTATTGATTCTACTTTTATAACTTTGCTTATATCTGTCCTCTTCTTTCTACTCACATAACCATTACTTTAGTTCAGAACCTCATTACTTCTTGTCCCAGGTATTATGATAACATGATATATTAGCTTTCATTCTCTCCCACTTTCAAACTATTCTATGTACAACTGCCAAAATAATCTTCTCAAAGCATAGAGATGACCATGTAATTCTTCTACCTCAAGCCTTCAGTTGCTTCCTATAAACTTTAAGGTAAACTATAAATTACTCATCCTTTTCTGGCCTTATTTCATTCATTCATTTATACTGTAGATTTTAACCCAACTTGACTAGTAGATATGTCCTTTCCAAGGGTATGTTGGAGTCAGATTGAATATTGGAAAGCTGATTATTAAATTTTTAGTGATAGCATTTACACTTTGTAAATTAGTTAACCACATACAAATCAGGAATTGATTTATTGTTTTATTACTTCTCTAGACTAAAGAAATTGGTAATAAAGCAGATTGGTTATGAGTACTTCCTTCCTTCCCACCCTATCAGAGAGCTGGTTGTTAAACATTCAAAATCACACCTGTAGTCAATATTTCAATTTTTACGCATATATACTCATACAACTCCCATTTAAAGCTGGAACAATCCCCTGCTCAGAGACCTTTAAAATTTCATGCTTTCCTTCAATGTTTACCATAGATATCACTATTTATATGAAAACTTTCCTCATCTACCTAGTTATTTTTTTTCCTCTCTCAAATTAACTTTTACCATACTTAACTATTCACATTACATATCTGTCATCTTCCTCCTCAGAATAAGCTCCTTTAGGGCAGACATGATTTCATTTTTCTCTTCATATCTCTAGCACTTGATATAAGATATAACCAAGTGCTTAATAAATTTTATTTAATTGAATTGAATCCCTGCCTTTAAGTTTAATATATCCATATATTTTTGCTTTAGACATCGAAATACCTTTCTGGGGGCAGCTAGGTGGCACAGTGGATAAAGCAACAGCCCTGGAGTCAGGAGTACCTGGGTTCAAATCTGGTCTCAGACACTTAATAATTACCTAGCTGTGTGGCCTTGGGCAAGCCACTTAACCCCATTTGCCTCTCAAAAAAGAAAAAGAAATACCTTTCTGAAAGTATAAAAACAAAAGCAATCTAGTATAACTATTAACATTGCTATTTTACCTTATTCATATTTTAGCAACTCAGAATGTTATTGGTAGAAGGGCCTCATTTTATAGATAAAGAAATTGAGACTAAGAGAAGTGAATGACATGCCAAAGGTGATAAAAGTCATTATCAGATTAAAATTCAGATCTCTAGATTTTCCTTCCAATAATCTTTTTTCTATACTCTGTTGCCTACTAGAAATAGATATGACATATCGTAATAAATAATAAAAATTACCAATTTAGAAAAACATAGTCTTATACAAACTTATGCAGAGTAAAATGAACTAAAAGAGCAGTTTATAAAATGACAACAATAATATTAAGAAAAATAACTTTTGAAAAGATCACAGAACTCTGATCAAAAGACTGATGAAGAAACATATCTTTTGACAGAGAACTAATGAACTAGAGATGCAAAATGTGATATTTATTTTCAGAGATGGCTAATGTGTCTCTTTGTGTTATTAGACTTTGAATATTTTTTATAAAAGAGGACTCCTGCTTATGAAGACAATGTTACATTTGTGGGTGGTGAACTTTAACTGCAAAGAAAACAAAAGCATGCAGAAAGGGGACATAAAGAGAATGGTTTTGTTATTACTTTATATATTATATACATATAGGTATAAGAATACATACATTTGATTTTATATACATTATTATTCTTATATTTATGTATATAATACACATTTACACATTTGATTTCATATACATATATATTTCTTCATATATAAACAAATTGTGTATAAGTCCATGGTTCCTTATATATATATATATATATATATTTTTTTATATATTGATATGTGTGCTTGATGATGAAGTTCCTGGTAAAAAAGAAAATAAAAAAAAGTTCTGGTGGCAATAAAATTTGCTGTCTGATTTCCTGTCTATTAAGCAAGTGATTGAAGATCAGTTTGCATTTGGGGCTAAAGAAATATGGTTAGGGTTCTGGACCAATTAATCATCTACTTCCCCAAATTCTTATTATCCAATTAATAGGCATGACTGAAGTAAAATTTGGGTTTAGTGTTTGATTTACTCATTTCAGTTTTCTAAATTGTTACTTGTTTTTACTAGTATAAACCTGGCCAGAATCTCAAATATATCTCAATTAAAATATTATTATCAGGGTGAAGATTTAAAGTCTAAATTGTCCTCACAAAGGCATCTTGTTATTCATTTATGATAATGGCCTTTTGAATTAACTGGGATAAAAGTAAAAGATCCAAGAATGCCTTTCAAAATATTTTAAAGGCTAATTTCAATTCCATTTAATTTTACAAAATTTCCCCCAAGATCAGACAAAGACTTAAAGGAAACAATTCATAGAGAATTAAGAGTCCTATACTCTCCTTTCTTTAAAGTACAATGCTATTAATAAGTATGTGTGACTTAAAAAATTGTGTTAAGTTCTTTTACATGATCTCCAAAAATTGTGTCATTTTTCAGCAACAAGAAATAAAACATTTGGACTGTGAAATAGCCCATCTTCATAAAGTACCTTCTCCCTCAGCAAAAGCCAAAAGCTGAAAGCTGCCAAGCCAGGCCTTTTCCATAAAAGCTGCTGCTTATAAAGTAAAATAGATAGTAGATGGAAATCCAAACATAAAACACTCTCTTAGACATTTTTCCATTGAGTGTGCAAGTTGCGTTGAATCTCTCATTTCTAACTCTTAAGTCGATTTATCGGAGCCGGTGTGTAAAAGCACTTTAGTAGGGAAAAGCGGCAATCTCAATGCATCAGAGTTAGGCAGTCATGAGATTATCACTCCGTGAAAATCACATAAACATTCCACATATAAAATATTATTCATCAGGGCAAAACCCTCTAAGGATTTGAGAGATGACAATGGTGTCATGGAACCCCTTTTTGAACAAGGAAAAATGTATTCCACTGCTCAGATTGATTCTATAACCACATAGCAAACCCAACAACAAACTAAGGAATGAGTATAATTGAGCAGAGAATTAGCAAATCTTAAATATCTGCCTCTGCGATATCATTACCCATAAACTTGCCCTTTTTCCACCCTCTTTTCCCCAAAGACTGACATCCCATAACTGAACTGAGGGCGACTGTGTGCTTTCCAACTGCTAAATCAACAAGGTCTCACATGAGTAGTGCCGAATGGTGTGGTTGACTGATTTCATGAAAAACTAATCATGTATTCATCATTGAGATCAAACACTTCCCAAGTAATTATTATCAAAACCAATTTGATAAGACTCGGGGAAGTGGCATTGCTGATCTAATCAGAGGTAGAACAGAAATAGTTTTTACAGCTTTTGTAAACCTTAGGTAGGCAAGCACAAAACTGTAATTGTGTTTTATAATTAGGAAAGGCAAAGTTGGCAGGCTGCAATCAATTATTTCAATCAATCATAACCATTTTAGCTTCACTGGTTATTTACTGGAATACACATTTTAAAATTGACTTTTCATATATAGATCATATGGTAGGTATGTGCTCTAAACTGAAAAAAAAGAAAAAAAAAATTTGCTGAAATAAATTCAACCCTGGGAGATGTTATTCTAAGAGAGTGGTATCTCATTCTTTCTTAATTCTTCCAGCTGGACATCATTATTTTTCCTATTACATTGGTAAAAAGTGGGTGGTTTCAAAAAAATCATTTTACTTCTAAGTTTCTGCTTAGGAGTTGAGAAGAACAAAAAAGATCTCAAATTTAACTTGTCTTCTGTGATATAATCATAAAAAATCATCACAAAAATGTATATCAGATATTTTCTGGAGATCCTTTTATTTGAGAGACACACTAGTCTGCTGCTATGTAAAACTGTGACCTGGAGTTTACAACTTGAATCAAATTATATTGAATTCAAATAGGAAGCCATTTTAAAATGAATTATAATAGTATACAAATATGTCTTAATTGTTGGTTTAGAAAACTTTTACATTTAAAAGTGATTGTGAATAGAAGTCCAATTCCCCCCTTGGCTGGTAAAATTTTCAAGGTGCTTCATTTCCATTTCTGTATTATCTTCCATTGTCTCCTAATGTTTTAACGTTAAATTTCTCTTGAACTCTATCTTCACCATAACTCCCTAGTCCATTGCACTCCAATAGAAATACACACAATCTGCTTTTCTGTTAAGTAAGGATCTGTGAACAAACAATCATATGATGAAATAATTTAGGGGAGCATTTCTTGCAAGAAGTCCTATGTGGATCATTTTGCAAAGCAAAGAATTGTTTGCTAATGTGAATTATCTTCTCCTAATGTATCTGTTTTGTAAACATGGATTTTCATATATTGATTTTTCTTAAAACTGAGCCCATAATGTATTAATAACATTGTATGTCTTTGTATTAGGTACTTAAATATAAATGAATTAAGCTAATGAATTAATAGATCTTATTGATCTAGAAAATTCAGGCTCCCATATAGATTTCATTCATACTTTCTTCCATATAGGACTGGAGAATTAAATTAAAAAGTTTATGCCTATGAAATCACATAGGAAGCACTTTAGCTTTTTTTCTTTTCTTTTCAGGTTTTTTTTTTTTTTTTGGCAAGGCAAATGGGGTTAAGTGGCTTGCCCAAGGCCACACAGCTAGGTAATTATTAAGTGTCTGAGACAACATTTGAACCCAGGTATTCCTGACTGCAAGGCCTGTGCTTTATCCACTTCACCACCTAGCCACCCCTTTTTTCCTTTTCTTAAGAGAATCAGTGGTTAGAATTTGGGATTAATTCTGAGAATAAAGCTTTTTGTGCAAAGGAAGTACTATTCATTTGCATACAATTTCTCTAAAATATTTTATGGAGATTTTCTTTTTATTTCAAATGAATTTTAGTGGAAGACACACATACATACACACACACACACACACACACACACACACACACACAAACATATCATCTGTTTCCAGGGATTTTAAGTGTCTTTGCAATAATAAATCACTTAATCAGAAAATTGAATTTTTGTTTCTGTATGAGCAGAGCCATAGTTTCTTTTTGGAAGTGTTTTGAATACAACTAGAGCCTTTTGCAGAGACATCATGTTTTTGCAACTAACTTTGGCATCTCATTGATTTGAAAGAGTGATTTGACCTCTTTGCCGAAAAAAACACATGAACTAGAAATCTTTCATTTAACATTGAATTTTGTGTAAATAGAGGTTTTATTTCACTAAGTCAGCATTAAGATTTTATATTAATTTTAGCAAAACAGTCCACTGATTTCCATACCACTTAGACTACCAAGTACTTTGACTTTTGTAGACAGGATTTATAAACTAGGTCTATAGTTAAAGGCTCTAATTGATTTTTGAAGTACTTCCCAAGACCAGATTATAGAAGGATGACTTGAAAAAAAAATTCTGACTTAAAAGGCAAACATCATTGCTGGTTTTGGTAATTATAAAATTTGATTTTGCTAAGCATTTTTAAATGAATGAAAATAGCTTCAATGTCTGAGTGGTGAAATATCATGTGGTGTATCACCAGCCAAGAATTTTTGAAGTTTAAAATGATGGATCTTGTTGAGTTAAATTAATTTCAACCTCATACTTCCCCTCCTTTCTTGTATGCTGCATGATTTAAAGAATTATGAAATATATTCTTTAGAATGTATTTATTTGTGAACATCTTTCTATATTATTTTTTGATTATTTAATTGTGACTTTTAAGTTTCTATTCCCCCTTATCTGTCTTGATTATTTGTTTGGTGGCAAGAAAAAAAATATGGATTTACTGCTTGAAAACATCTCAGAGCTTTTCAGATAAAAATCAACCAATTAATTTGTCAGTAAGCATTTATTAAATGACTATTCACTGGCAATATAAAGATGGAAATGAGGTCAATTAATCTTTTAAATATTAGTATTGCTATTTATATGTCTAGTGACTAGGTAGACCAGTTAAGTTTGATTACCATTAAAAGTCAACATCATCTTGTCAAATTCTTGGATTTCTGGCATATTTTTAATATTAAATAATTCATCTGAATTCCATAAAATAAATCAAACTAATTTGAAGTACAATGAGACAGAAAATGTTCATAATTATGAGAAAATAAAGATATAGGGGTGGCTAGGTGGCACAGTGGATAGAGTACTATCCCTGGAGTCAGGAGTGCCTGAGTTCAAATCCAGCCTCAGACACTTAATAATTACCTAGCTGTGTGACCTTGGGCAAGCCACTTAACCCCATTTGCCTTGCAAAAAACCTAAAAAAATAGAAACTAAAGATATAGCATACTGTTCACAATATCCAAGAATAAAAATACCAAGGTATGCATTCCAAAGAGTACAGTGTAATCTGCATGACATGTAAACATTATTATTTATTTTTTACAACATTTGAATATTATTTTCTTAATAGATCTGCAAAAAGTTCTAGTATAAGATTATTATATACAAATCATAGGCACCTATTCTGTATCTTAGAAATTGTTGTCCTTCCAGGCTCTTTTGCTTTCTAAGATATACCTATATATCATAGTCAAGTTTTGCCTTGCCTTTTGTCAAGATAGAGAAGATCAATAGATGATAGGAGTCTGTTGATCCTCAGGGATTTGGTATGATGACTCAATGTTTCTCTTTCAGATAGGTTTTTGAATGCTGTGGAATTTTCCTATAACTTTTCATTGCAACAAAATTTCTTTCAATTTCAGGTCGCTTAATGGGAATCTCACTGGCTTGATATAGTACTTATCAACAAGTGAATCTGATGACAATGTTAACATTTTGCCACCTTTTCTGTGAGACTATATGCTGAAATATATTAACAAGAAATTGTACAAGTTGCTCTATAGTATGATCATTGAGGGCAATGTGAGCAATTGAAGCATTGACAAATGTGCTTCCTTATTTGTTTGGGTATATATATATATGTATATATATATATATCTATCTATCTATCTATATATATATATATAGATATAGATATAGATATATTTCATGTCTTGTGTATTTCTCATCTTTTAATTCTTTGACACTATCACACAAGACTTAGACTTTCTTCAATTTCTTTCTACCTTTTCTATTTTGCTAGAAATCATTTAGTAATGTAGCAATGGTTACGGTAGAATAGCTGCATTTTTCTCTCTGTGGCACTCCCAAGTGTTCCTTTTCATTACAGACATCTACATTGCTGAAAACACAAGAGAATGAGCCAGGTCTGTGGGGAACAACTACAAGTAAAAATAAGACAAACAATAAGGAAAGATTTAAAAGCTGAGCATGTCAGAAGTAACAGAAGAGGGAGATGAAGCTCTAGGGTGGGGGCAAAGCTCTGTAAGAAATATGACTGCATGAAAAAAGAGGAGCTTAGTGTATGTTTTCAAAATGGGTGAGGGAAACCCCTTATACAGAACACAAACAAAAATATTTTAATGGAATTAAAAATGTAGAGAAGGAAGCAGTACTGCTGAGACAGGAAAGATGAAAAAAAAGGCATTAGTTTGCCACGAAAGAAGCTAAAGAGATTCTGGGGTGAAAAGGGAAGACAGAGAACATTAAGAGAGAAAAATAGTAGTTGTATAACTCTACCATTGGGGGTGGGGTCAGACTTTTTTGAATCTCCAACTGGATTTCCTACTCAATCTAGAGAATAGAAATCTAATTATGTCATTCAAATGAGTGCTTATTGAAGATAATTTTGTAGGATCTTTTCTCTTCATTTTTGCCCTCTACTCAAAAGTTTAACATAGTCTCCTATAGAATAATTTCTTGTAATAGAAATTTGCACAGTACATTTGGTTTCCTCCTTTGTATTTAAAGTGATTTGTAAATTGTAATATTATATAGAGAGCTAGGTGGTGCAGTGGATGCATTGTTAAACCTCAAAGACTCATCTTGAGTTCAAATATGACCTCAGAAGCTTATTAGCAGTGACCCTGGGCAAGTCACTTAATCCTTTTTGACTCACTTTCTTCAGCTGTAAATGAGTTAGAAAAGGAAATGATGAACTAGTCCAATTTCTTTTCCAAGAAAATCTTAAATAGCATCATTAAGAGTCGGGCATGACTAAACAACATTACAAAGATGAATAATAGATTTATAGCTAGCAGAGACTCAGAAGTCATCTAGTTCAACCTGCTCATTTTACAAAGCTCTCGAAGTTATAATTTGGTCATCAAAATCACACAACTATTAAGCACTACAGGTAAGATTTTATCCATGGTCCTCTGATCCTAGAACCAATGTTTCCCTTCTCCCATATAATGATTAGCTATCATGAATATACTAATGCTAATGCTAATAATAATAGCATGATTAATCAATCAAAAAGCATTTAATGCTATTTGGTGCCAGACACTGGACTAGGCAAAAAGAAAAAAAAATAAAACAATTCCTGTCTTTAGGGAGCTTACATTCTACTCTGAAGTAAGGTGCCCATAGTATCCCCAAGATTATGCTCAGTAGCCTTTCATGCTTCAAGCCAAGTAGGAATTAGAGCTAAAGGACTGCCATTTGAAAATGATGAATAGTCCCCTAATTGTCTGCTGAGATAGAAAAGCTGGTGATTTGATATAAAAGAGGGAGGTACAAGCTACTGACTCTTTCACTAGTATTTTCTTCCTTATGCCACAAAATGATTTAAATCTTTCATTGCAGTGGAAAAATTCTACCCTCCAGTTCCAAACCTACAATTAATCCATCTCTTTCCAGACTGAGAAAAACTCCTCAATTTTCAGTACTTTTATCCACTTAGACAGCCATGCAAGGCAGCAGGTCCCAGATTTATCTGAATCACTATCATATACTTAGAAGTACAACATGAAAATAATTATAATGATGATGATGGATGATAATGAAAATCCAGACAATCAAGAAACATTTTTAAGCACATACTGTGGAAACCAAAGCCTTCCCCCGCTTTTGCTTCACTGAGAGCAACTTTTATCCTTGAAATTTCTCCAAAAAAAAATTCATTTATTTTTTAAGCAAAAGAATTTTTCCAGTCCAGTTTTATTGTGATAAATAGAACGTAAATGGGAATATTCAAAGTGTATTTCATTTTAAAGTTTTTGAAATGATTTCTTTGATCAACTGATAGTTTAATCCACTTATTCCAGGGATGTGACTTAATAAAAAATAATTGCTGACAAAGAGTATTACCTGGATAGAACCAGAATTGGTGCCTGCTGACTTTGTTGAGCTGGTCGGGGACCTGCTTTTCATGCTGGGATCTTGAGTGATGTCTTCTCTGTCCACTGGGGCTAATTTATCCATTCACTTTCTACCCTTTCAACTGAACCTAATTCAAAGACTAAGATTACAAAACTTCTTTTTAATAAACTGGCCAATCAGCAGAGATTGTCATATAAAGACAGGGTAGTTAAAGTCCTATGGGTAAATATAAGCAGCACTGGCTCATATAGAACCAATAAAAGCATATGATTCTTTATAAATCCATTGAAAAAATCAATATCAATCACACACACAAATAAATACAAAATATTTAATATCCACCAATGTAATGCTTAACAAATAGGCTTGAACTAAACTCCATTGGCATTTGATTTCTGTGAAAGCTTTTAAAAAACAAAAGTCCATGGCTTTAGTCTGCCTTACCTTTTAAAC
This sequence comes from Macrotis lagotis, assembly GCF_037893015.1. NCBI lineage: Eukaryota > Metazoa > Chordata > Mammalia > Peramelemorphia > Peramelidae > Macrotis > Macrotis lagotis. The sequence continues at coordinate 132,199,115 of NC_133663.1, read as the reverse complement.
ATTAAGAAGCAACAACAGGTGTGGTTTCCAGAAAGTATCAAAAGAAAATTGTCCTCTACGCTGGCCCTTCTAGGTTTGAATTTTCAACAGAAGGTCCAAACACCAGCTTAGTTGCTCAAAAAAACCCAAAAAGCAAAAAACTACAACTCTAAAATGGAAAATGGAACAGTTCTCACTTTTATAACATGGATGCACAAAGGCAAGGTGTTCTAATAGCTGGATTTTCATATCATCAAGAGTAAAGAGTATCAGAAAATTACATAACTTTGTCTAATGGTCAGGTTACAGTGTAAACTAATGTTAGTATTTCATATTGAAAAATGACAAGAAAATGTAGACTGGTCTAGTCCAGTTAGGGTTTTGCCTTATTATGTCTGCCTTTTCTTCCTTAATATCCATGTTGTGTTAGAGGGTGAAATCACCAATTTTTAGTGATGTGTAGAGGGTAAGTGGAAAGAGCACTGGAGCTTCTTTTTATTAAGATTTTATATAGTACTTGCTGTCTTTAATGTGCTTTCCTGTCAGCTATTGGTTAATTAGTTATTTAATTAAATTTAGAAAGATATAAAGGCCTAAAGTGGTTACAGTGGCTTTTAAACTGGAGTCACTCTGGAGCCGCTTGGCTTCCTCAAATGATCATTATAGAAACAGAGGCATTTAAAACAAAAATTCCAAGTTCAGAAGTCTTTACTCTTCATCTTGACTAAGGGGGTGAGGGGAAGAAGTTGCCTATGACTTGTTTTAAGAATGAACTTCTATCCCTCTCCATGAACTATAACCATTCCCAAAAATCTAATAGGAGAAGAAGAGCGGTGTCTTTTGGAAATGTAGATTTAGTACTATATGGGACCCTAGGTGTACCTAGTCCAGCTTCTCAAATTTTATAGACTAGGAAGTGAACCAATCCAAAGAACTTGAGTGATTTGACCAAGGTCATGTAGGTAGTCCAAAGACAAGGTAGGATTTGAAATAAGGTCCCCTGCTTCAAACTTCAGCACAGTTACATCATGCCACACTTATGGTATGAATCAGTCTTCTTCAGCATTTAGATTACTCATTATCTTCCTCTGCAGCTTACAGAATATTCAGTTTATTATAAATGATTACAATTTTACTTTATTGTTCTTTCAGCTTAATATATCATATATATGCCTATATATGGACCTATCTTCCCTAGTACAGTGTAAGATTCTTGTGAGTTGACAAGGTTTCATGTGTGTCTCCAGAGTCTAATCCAATGTCTGGCCCATAGTAGTTGATTGACACTGATATTTAAATTTGATATTCACACACACGGACATACACAGACAGACACAGACACAGACACACACACACACACACACACATACACAGACATACACACTTCATATTCTCCAATAGTATTTCACTGCATTGCATAGCTAGAAAAATGAAGGTAGAAAACTATTCAATATAATTTACCATAGTCAGTGCCTAAACATGCTTCTAAATTTCAGGGTTAAATATTTAGACCTCTGGTACCTTCTATACCTTTTGGTTAATTAAATTCTTAGGAAACTAGACAAGTACATTGTGCTAGATCTTAAAAAGATCTTGGTCTTCAAAGAACTTGTATTATCTGGATCAATGATAGAAAATTTGTCATTTTAGTGAATAGGTATTATTAATTTTGTTGATGATGGGGATATAATTTTGTTTGAGGAGAATGATGAAACATGAGAAGCCAGAGTTTACTCTCTATATATGAGATTCTGTAAGTAAAAAAAGTACAGCAATAAATAGTGGAAACCATGTATTTAAATATGTGACTCACAATAAGTCTTTAGATTAGAGAAAGAAAATATAATTCCAAGAAAAAGTCCAAGTGATCCTATGTATTTAATGGAATAGGGGACAAGTCTCTCAGAAATCTCTGTTCATCTGTTTCCTCATTTTGGGGGGTTTAAGATAGCAATCGTTAACATGGCTGTCTTGATCATTGGTATTTCACACACTAGGAAAATGCGGGTAATCTTCCCTGGGATATTATATTATAGTTACATTGGTCTGTGAGAGCACAGGTATAGACCTGCCACTTGTACTTTGATTTCGAAACTAAGCAGGCTTCATCCCTTTCTCTGTGCTGGCTAAATAATTGGAACAGTTCACATTTGTCTTTAGACCTTTACAAGAGTCTTCCCTCAAACTAACACTGGGACATGCATATTGCAAACATTATTAACCTTGTTTGACAGTTGCATATATGGTTGATGGCAGAATTCCTGAATAGACGTATACTCTAGCAATGTACATCAGTACTGACTCTTAAACTCAAAGTCTTAATCTATAGTAGTCCTTAACCTGCGGAGCCATGAAACTTTTTTTTATTATTTTGGTAACTATATTTCAATATAACTGGCTTCCTTGTAACATATTTTGTTATACTTTTAAAAACTTTCTTCTGGAGTACCATAGACTTCATTAGATTACCAAAAGTATCCATGATACAAAAAAGGTTACTGGACTGTATTTTAGAGGGTTAGCACAAACTTTAGAGCATAATAGACACTTAAAAATGTTTACTGACTGAATTTTAGAGAATTTCTTAAAGCACTGAGTATTTTAATTAATAACTTTAAGTTAAATAGCTAGCTGGTTTGTGTTACAGGATGGCATTTGAGTCTAGGTCTTCTTAACACTGATTTTCTAACTACTGTGCCTCATGGTCTCTATTTCCTCAATTTTTTTCATTATACCATACTTCCTGTCCATAAACGTACCCACCATTTGGCCTGCAACTATCATCGTGTTAGCTGACCTTTAGCCTCCTATTTTAACTTTAGTAAATATTCTAGGATAGTTTTAGGTTTCTTCTGGAGGCCAATGGTGAGAATGATGAGAAATTTTCATGGTTTCTGCCATTCTGACCTTGATGTGTCACATGTTCTACTCCAGCTAGAAGAGTATAAGAAAAACAGAAAATTTAGAATGAACTTAAATGCTATAAAGCACAAATGAGGACTTTTAATGCTACAAAATACAAAAATAAGCTTATTAGAGGAAATAAGATAGGATTTGGGTATTTATTTACCTTTAGAAGATGATATAATGGGGAGCAATCATGACCTTCTCCAGTATTGCTGTGAAGTCATTGTCAAAGACAAAAAATACTGGACTGACTTGGTATATCAATTCTTGCATTCTTACTGCCATCACAGTGATCAAAGCTGTGGCTTTGAACTAGGCAATGGCAAAAAGTATAGATAAGCTCCTTTTTACTTTTGAGGTATCCAAAGTGAAATATTTAGTACCTTAATAGTATGTTCATTTTATAGGCATATGAACTCAGAAGGAGATTCAAAAGCAGACTATCAGTGACCCTCATATAAGCTGGTATTTTTTTCAGGGGATGGAGATTTTATATGCAGAGTTCTCTTCATGGATGAAATCACAGGTCTCCATGCCCATTCCTCCAAAACAAAACAAAGCAGCAGCTTACTAAAATGATGAAAAACATTAGATGAGGTAGAGGTCTTCTGGGTCATTGTACAATCCCAGCAAGTTGGATAGCCTATCTGGCCAGAGATAACTGACAGATCTGGGAAACCACTCAACTAGAGAAGGGAGAATTGAGCAGGCACAATAGGCTACCTCCTTAGGGCATGCAAAGACACTGATCGCAACGATTTTTCTAGAGTCCAAATCTCATACATCTGTGGCCAGTTGATTAGAGAATGGGCTATGAGACAGAATATGCTGGTGAAGTTGTGGGGCCACAGCCAAGTCAGACTGTACCCTACGGTGTGCATCTTTTGCCAAAAGAAGACACAGCTTCCATTCCTGGGATCGCAGGAACCTGCAATGTTAAGTTCCAGCTGAAGCTGGCAGAATGCAGACAACAGTCCTGGAGGGCAGCCCTATTAGTCCCTGGCTGGGAGGCAGAGCTCTGGGAAAGCCCTATTCTGCACAATCCTAGCTACTGTCTGAATGCAGCCAACAGTAAGCGAGGCAGCTGAGCTGAGAGGGCAGCATTGCTACTTGGTGGAAAGCAGACAAGTGATTGGAACATCATAGAGCAAACATTGTCGAGAGAACCCTGTGGGCTCAGAAAGCTGGGCAGGGGTTAGTGCTAATCAGCCTTGGCCAGGGATATCTCTTGTGCATAAGACTTGGCAAGATGAAAGTCTAATCATCCAATTCAAGAAAGTACTTCTTTCATGAATAGCCTCTCTTTCTCTCTCTTCTACTAAAGGATTGCTTATTTTTTTTTAAATTAATGCTTTTTCTATAAAATGAAAGAAAGTATAACTTTGAAAGGAATGTTGATATTCGTTAAGGGAGTCAATGATGTTTGTGAAGGTCTGCCTAGATAAATAGGTAGAAACAGTTTCAATGCAGAATAATCTATTGGCTAGATGTAATCAGGAGATTTATGGTGAAAAGTGTCTCTTTGCAATTGTACCTGAAAAACAGTATGCTTTTATTATTTTTAACTACAGTTTTGCCAAAGAAAATGTCCATTGTATAACATGGATCAGTGAATAGCATCTTGGGCATGCAATCAGAAAGATAAGAGTTCAAATCTACCCTCAGACATTTATTAGCTGTGTGATGGTGGCCAAGTCATTTAATTTCTCCACGTTATATAAGGTAGAAATATCAGAAAATATCCAGTCTTTCCAAGGTAATTAATACCTGTGCTGGGTCCACTTTTCTATTCATACTAAAATTGTCATTGTCTCTGAGGGTCGCCATAATAGGAATGACATCTTGAGGACCAAAGAGTATAGAAGAAAAAAGAATAGTACAATGTACTTAGCAACATTAGGGATCCCTTGTGCTTCAGTCCAAACCCATCTGACTTATCTAATACTCAAGTAATTAATAGCATAGAGATATCAATAGGGACAACAGTGGGCTGATTTTTTTTACTGGTGGTGGAGATTTTATGCTGTCCCAGTTTGCCTGTGGAGGCGCATTCCCTATATGACCATAGGGGCATTGCTTAACCTCCCTGTGCCTTAAGGCATGTAGACACTGCCTTCTGCCCTACTTCAAAAGCACATCACTTACATTGTCCTTTTGAAGTTGGGTGTATGTTCTACAGAATGTACAATGTGGCCAGCGGCAAATCTGACTCTTTGGTTTTCTTCCTTTCTTTCTTTTTTCTTAAATCAGCACATTGGTTGATGTAGATATGGTCCCAGTAAAGTACCTTACAATGCAGATAGAAATATATTCACTATATTACTTACATTGGAGAGGATTAACAAAACTAACCTAATTCACAGGTGGTCATAAATACTATTTACATATCATTTTAAAAAAATAAAATTTGATAGAAAGTATCATGGTTGTACAAAAAATGTTGAATTTAAAGTTGAATAGAAAATATAGAAAAATATTCTGGTTGCTTTTCTTTTTACTTATTGATGCTTATTCTGAAACCTATAAGAACAAAAGAGTAGAAGCCATCATTAATCCAAAGATAAAGGCTATCCATATAGATATATATTTATATATATATATGTATATAAATATATATATATATATATATATATATATATATATGAAATGCAAGACTGCAACACAGAAAGTCACCCTAGTTATTTGTATGAGACCAAAACCCCCCCTTATTTCATTAAATATATAATTATAGCAAAAATTACCCTGGCCCCCTACCTAAATGTACTTTTTTTCTGGTTTACTAAGGTATACAATTGGAAAGTAGGAGGAAAAGTCATCTTTATAATGTCTTTTCAAGTGCCAAATTTTCATTTTACCATATAGATTGAACAATGAGATGATGGATTAATTTTTCCTTTTACATATCTGTCTTAGTTTTTTACAGAAACTGGTTTTTCTCTCTATATATATATGAGTCTGCCTATATGTTTATGTCTGTACTAGGTTTTATATATATATATATATATATGTATATATATATATATATATATACATATTTTTTCTTTTTATTTCACTTTATGAACATTTTGTTTGTTTTTTCAAACAGGTTAAAGGATTCACTTTTTTATGTCTTTATAAATTCAACAAAAAGGGAAAAGAAAAATGCTCAGAACATTATTTTTCTCATAATTATGAAATTACAGATTCAAAAACTCTTTTCTGTGACAACAAATAATAAAGCAATATTTAAAAGCAAGAGTAAAAATTATTAAGTTTGCAATAGTATGGCTGAATTTGAAGCCTGATCTGCTAATAACTAATCATGTAACCTTGGGAAAACTATGTAATCTTCCCAAGTTCAGTCTGGATCAGATGATTGACCTTTAAGGTCTCTTTATGTCACAGTTTCTATGATTATATGATTTTTCTTCTGACATTCATTTATAGGCAATTTTTACTCTGAACTTATAAAGTTGTTCTAGGGGAGTTAGTTGGTACAGTATACCCTATGGTACATAGGGTTCCAAGCCTGAAATCAGGAAGACTCATTTTCCTGAGTTCAAATTCAACCTCAGATACTAGCTGTGTGACCCCCAGGTAACTCACTTAAGCCTGTTTACCTCAGTTTTCACATATGTTAAATGAGCTGAAAAAAAAATGTCAAGTCACTCCAGTTTATTGGCCAAGAAAATCCCAGCTGGCATCACAAAGACTCAGACACAACTGAAAACAATTGAAAGACAACAACATACTCAACAATCTATGTGGGTTTATTGTATAATATATGACTATATAGTGCACTATAGGATAGGATAAGATGAGCTAAAATTAAACTCTCTCATGTTCTATTTTTCTAATCTTAAAAAATATACACGTGTAAATTATGTTTAGCAGCCAATTTTAATTTTAGATTGTGATTACTGAAAGCCAAAGAATACCTACATAATTGATGCAATATTTATTTAAACCATTACACGAGGACTTGCTAACAAGAAAGGTACTCAGAAATATTATTCCTAGAAGGCTTTAGCAGAAGAACATTCCTTCAAAATGGAATATTAAAGGTGGATAGCTTCTGTGATTTAGTGAAATTCTGCTGCAGACCACAGATTGGTGTTCTTTTTCAAAAGTTCAAAGCTGACAAATAAGAGGTCCCAGTTGAAATGTGTTTCTTGTTGCTTTCTTAGAACTTTTTAAGAATATGGCATTTGGAAGCTCCTTTATGAGAATGTACATTTCAATCCAGTGCATCCCCTCTATGACCAAAATGAATTTATTTTGCAACATTCATGGCAAACCATGAATTACTAGTTTTGATGTTTGTAACTAGTTAGTTCAGTAGTTCTTTCCCCCTTTGAAAAGGATGTAAAATAAACTGGAAAGATTTATAGCAAGTGGTCAAAATTGAAACCTGTCTGGGAGCCCCTTTTAAATTTACCCATCTTTACATCTTTGTGTTTTTTTTCCTTTAAATGGGTGGCTACATAGACAGATTGCCTGAAGTTTATAACACATATTATGTTTCTATAAAAACTATATTATACAATCAGTATACATAGAGGACTTACTTGCTGGGGGAAGCATTGCATGCCTATAGGTCATCCCTCAGGGATAGGCTGTCTATAAATACCAAGTGCAAGTTCACAGTTTGTACAAATATAAACTCTGTTAGAACAAGTTAACATGTATATATTGTGACATAGCAGTACATAGCTATGCATTTGTGTACCTTGCTATATCAAGTTCTTGAAACCATTTGGGGACTGGTCAAAACAACACATTATTTCCAAAAGACAAGGGGGTCCAAGGTCAATGAGGAATTCAGGTTGAATTTTAAACAAATACTTCACAAAAATCACTCAGCTACTCACCCACCTGCTATTCAGATGTCCAGGGGGAAGAGCTGTATTTAGGACTCCTTATGCTCCCTGAAGCATATATAGATAAATATGCATGTTCGTGTATGTATGTGTAGATAAATATAGGTCTATAAAGCTATGTAGATATATGTAGTTCTATACATCTCTGTCTGTCTGTCTGTCTATCAATATATTTGTCTATCTGCTTTTACCTATATAGATGTGTCTTTCTATCTGCCTATCTGTCTGTCTGTTTGTATATCTTTCTGTCTGCCTCTATCTTTCTATCTGTCTATCTATCTACCTATATACATGTGTGCAGTCTTACAAATGTGTCCCCAACACCATATCATAAACTCTGTGATAATACTGAGATTAGGAAAGGAAATGCCTTGAGAACATTACATCATTCAGCTTCTAAGCAACAGATTCTTTTGTGGGGGGTTAAGGAAAGGATATTTCATATAATGTGGTAATGGAATAAATTAAACTCTTGTCTTCACTTTGGATCTACCTCAAAGTAACTGTGTGTTTACTCCTGGTTCTGCTACTTATAGCTTCTATGACCTTATTCAAGTCAACTCAGTGGCCTGGGCCACAGGTTTCTCATCTGCAAAATGAAAATTTTGCACTAGATGATCTCTAAGGCATCTTCTAACTCTAAATTTTATGGTCTTGATATCTTCCCTTTTTTTCTCATCCTCTTTCTCCCATACTTAATTTATCTCAGTAGTAACTATTTTTACAGTACCTAGGATACTGGGAGTACCTTTCTATAAAGCCAGGTGGAGGGAAGGCAGTGTACCTGTTCACTGGATTAAAAAAAATAGAAATAATTTTGTCTCATGGTCACAAATCATTTTAAAATCACCTTGGGTTATAGTCAACAATTCTATTTGTTAAGACTATCTTGTATAAGCATAAGGAAAAAGATTAAATTGGCCAAATTTGTTTCAAATGATTTTAGAATACCCAATTGGGTCCAAGGTTAGAGGTGAGTTGAACCCAGTGCCAAGATCTCTGTCTCCTTTTGCCATACTTGCCAAGAATTGCCATTTCTTGGTCTTATAGAATCATATCTATAAAGAAATTTGCTACCTGTATATTGGGGGCTGAAAAATTTGTCCAAGTAACTGAATCCTTTTGGAAAATGCATTAAGAAAAACTGGAAAAAAAGATTGAATTTAGATAAGACATAGTGAAGTGTGTTTGTAATATTGTAAAAAGGTCTAAGATGAGAAATGCTATAAATGGGAGGATATTAAAGTGAAGCTGCCTTAGTCTAAAGCTTTAAAAATGAAGAAAACACCCAGGGAGAGATATTGTAGGCAAGTGCATCATAAATGGATTTCATTGTATTCTCTACATATGGATATGCCATCAAGACCTGTTTAAGGAAAATTTCAGGAAATACAATGTAGGTGGTGATTACTGGGAAGCAGTAACAGTAATAATAATGATACCCAAGACTGGTGTGATCAGCCTTGAGCCTCCATCTCATCTCTACCCTCTGCTTCTATGATTGGAAGGTAGGGACCATGAACTCCAAATTAAGGAGAGAGCTCAGATCAGGAATCTCATTTCTTACCTGGTAGCACTACCTTGGAATTTCTCTGAATGACTTTTCCACCATGCCTCTGCATTAGTTAATTTCCCTTACCCCTAACTTTTCAGTTTCCTTTGTGTTTTGTCTTTTCCATAGATTATAATCTACCCAAGGGCAGAAACTATCTCTTTTTTATTTTAATTTTTAATTTATGGAATAAAGCAAGCATTTCAAGAAAAATAGCAAAATAAAAAGATGATTGTGCATGAAATTGTAAATGTACTATGCACAACTTGCCATTCCTTTCAAATATACATTACCATATAAATTTTTTCCCTTCACCTTGCCCTTTGCCCTAAACATGACTACCATTAGGCACAAATAAGTGTATATGTAAAATTACTCTGTAAGTACTTCTAGTTATCAGTTCTTTCTCTGGATACAAATTACATCTTTATAAGTCGTTTATAGTTAAGTTGGATATTTGTGATAGTCAAAGTAATTTCTAAAACAATATTGCTGTTACTGAATACATTGTTCTCTCGTTTCTGCTCATTTCACTTGTCATTATTTTATGCATCTCTTTCCATGTTTTTCTAAAATTATTGAGCTCATCATTTTTACTTCTTTTTTTCTTTGATTTTTGCAAGGTAATGTGGTTAAAGTGACTTACCCAGGGTCACATAGCTAAGTAAATATTAAGTGTCTGAGTCCAGAGTTGATCTCAGGTCCTGTGCTTTATCAAGTGCACCACATAACTTCCCCAATCTCATCATTTTTTACATCATGGTAGTATTCCATTAATTCATATGCCACAAATCATTCACTTAGCACAGTGCCTGGCCCATTGTAGGTAAATGTTTATTGACTTGATTGCTTTAAAGTTTGTGAAATGCTTTAGATGTGATCTCATGTGCTAGTCACAAACCTTTTGAGGTAAATTTTATTATTATCTCCCATTTTGTATATATGGAAAATGAGGCACAGGATTTTTTAATGAGTTGCTCAAGGCCACATAACTATATAAATATTTGGGGCAGGACTCAAAGCCACATCTTTCTTCATGTTAACTCTCAGCAGACAAATTAAGCTGCCATGCAACCATTAGAGTTACCATGACTGATTGAAAGAAGGTGTGGGGATCTGAATAGTAAAAGACCCTGGATGGATCTCCTCATCATACAAGATATCTAGGCTCCTAGACAGAATGTGCTCCTTGGTGCTATTAATGGTGTCATACATATGGTGACTAAGAAAAATTACAAATAAAGATGATTTTTATAGCCTTGAGTCAACCACTAAGCATTTAGCAAGCAAAAATGCTTGAAGTAATCAAACACCCTCATTCTATGCATGAAAATTCTAAAGTTCAGAGATTAAACTGCTTGACAGGGTAACATAGCTAGCATTTAGAAGAACTGCCACTAGATCTAAACTCTTCTAAGTTCAATACAATAATCCTGGCTATTAAACAAGTCAGTCAATGAACATTTATTTCAATTAAAAATTATTTACTTTATAAATTTTTTCTTATGTGATGTATTGGCCAGAAATCAAACATATCAAAGTTGAAGAGACTAATTATAATATGAATGCAAGACTCCTATCAATACTACCATAATCTTGCAGCATCATTCAGAATGATTTTTTTAGTCAGAATGTTCTTTATTTCTTTAAAAAAATTCTAACATTATTTTTTGTTTCAAATTTCCGCCCCCTTCATCCCTTTCCTCATCCATTGAGAAGTCAAGTAATATGATATCCATTATCCATATGAAACCATTCAAAACATTTTTTTCATTTTAGCCATTCAAAAGTATTTATTAAAATGCCTACCATGTTTGGGGCACTGTGGTACATGTTGGGAATACAAAGAAGCAGGGTGAGAAAAACGGAACAGTCCTTTCTCTTAATGAGGTCAAAGTCCAATGGGAGAGACAACATACAAACTATGTATATATCATTTTTATATATACATATATATGTGTATATATATATACATATACATATACATATATATATATATATATATATATATATAAAATACATACAGTGTGCATGAAAGTCACTTGGAAGGAAAATACTAGCCAATGGTGAAACAGGGAAAGGCCTTTTATAGAAGGTGGTATTTGAACTGAGTCTTAAACAAAGCCAGGAGGTAGAGGTGAGGAGGTGAGGAGGGGGCACATTCCAGACAAGGGTAACTGCCAAGGAAATAGCATGGAGTTAAGAGATGGAGTTTTAGGTTCCACAACTGCTTCTCAAATTAATATGGTAAGGAAATAAAACTTCCTTGAACAAAAACAATTTTTTATGAAAATTAAAGTTGCAGACTTTAATGAATAGCTTTCAGGGTAGTCTTGAACTATTACATTAGTGGTGTGCTTCCTTTCCTGGCATATAGGTTAAGTGGACAATATTCTAGTAAAATGGACTAGCCCCATGAATCTCTTTACTTTCTTTTCTAAGTGACTTATCGTCATTGCTTTCACTCTTGGACTGAAATGAGTAAGGGTGCTTTTGGGCAGTGGGCAGCAGTAATGGATGCCAAAGTTAAAAGCAGGAAAGAAAGCATTTATGAAGTACCTACTATGTGCTAAGAACTGTGGAAATGGATGAAAAATATTTTTTACAAATATCATTACATCCTCACAACAACCCTTGGAAGTAGCTGCTATCATTACTCTTATTTTACAGATGAAGAAACTGAGGCAGAGAGAGATTAAGGGACTTATCCAGGATCATTGAGCTAGTAAGATTCTGAGGGAAGATTTAAACTTAAATCTTCCTGGCTCCAGACACAGGGAGTAATTCATTGTTTCTCTCCTAACTGTCTCAGCAACAGTGGCAAAGAAATTAAATTAGACAGAAGGAATGGGTTACTCTGTAAGAGCAGTGGGTGAGGAGATGATAAGTAGCAGAGAGTGAAGCAATCAATGATGACAGACTACTTGGAGTTTTGTGTTATGCATATTCAGAATTGCTCCCATTAAAACTGATAATTTTAAACTGAATGGAACCTGTTCTTACACATGCATAGGGTATCCACACAAGTATTTGCATTTTTACAGAACTTTTCATTTGATCTTAGGAAAATGCTGCACATATAATAATTACTTAAAGTAGCGTTTCCTTATTTTAAAGGTATTGATGTATTTTTCAAGAGTTCCTATTCATGAGATTTGCAGCTAACTAGAAATCATGATACTGTATTTAATGTATTGAAAAGAAATGGGTCTGATGTTGAACAGGCAAATCAGAGTACCCCTTTCCCCTTTTTCTTTTTCTTTTTTTTTTTGCCTAAGACTGGGGGGTTGGGTCCTATGTAGTGATTTCCCTGACAACCAATTTGGCATTTTATACTGTCACAATAAGCTCATGATTTCAGGTGAGGAATAAGCTGGAGCACATGAACCCTCAAGCAAAAGAGATGAAATTTTCATCCAAATGTCCTGAAGAATAAAAATGATGGAGATAAAAACAGAAATTATATGACATGGACAAAGTTGTTTCTAACTAGAACATTTTTCAAAGTTTTCTAGGGGCATCAATTGCTTTCTGAGCAAATCATTTAGTACAGAACTCCAGTGAGGGCATTAGTAAATGATCCTCTTCTGCCTACAATTAGATTAGTCATGAACTTGTAGGCTTGAATTCATGATGATTTAAATTTAAGAAAAAAAAATTCTTGTGCCAGCACTTTGCTAAAAGAAAATAAAGGCTGTTAGTGAAACATGAATAAGAGCCCCAGATTTCTACTTGCCCTTAAATTTGTTTCTTGTAATTATGCCCATTGTCTCTTACTTTAAGGATAGGGCCATGGAGAGGGAATATACCCTGTGATTTTATTAGCATAAGGAAGTCCCAATGAGGGGATGTACAGGTCATTATGTGCATCATGTAGTCTTAAGACTAAAAGATTATGGGAACTGTCCAGGGTATGTCAGAAGTGAGAACTGAAGGGACCTGGGAATCCAAATCTTTCTGGATTCGAGGTCATCTTTCCACACCAGGTATAGGGAAACTTTTTTCTGCCAAGGACCATTTGGATATTGATAACATCTTTCATGGATTATATCTGGTCAAACATTTAATTAATTTGCCCCTAAAAAGTCATTAGATTTATTGAATTTCAAGTCCTGCCTGAGGTTGCCTTGGCAATGCCAGTCCAATATGACTGGAGGATCAGAAGTTCCCCACCCCTACTCTACAACACACTACTCCTTCATAAATGAAATATACATCAAGATATAAATAATGTATAATTACTATACCTGGATGCTCCCAAATCAGAATCATTTAAGTCAAGAACTGTTATTGCTAACACGCCTATTCTTTCACTAATATCCCCCTCTGATGCAGTCCATGGTGTGGAAGACTCAGTTCTCAAAGATTATCCTAATCTAATCCAAGTGCTACCACTTTCTGTGAAAATAAAAAGGACTGAAGTATAGTTCTGACAATATATTTCTTGCTGTTCAAGGCTGGCTTAGCTAATTCAGATGGGAACAATAACAGAAGTTTGGTAATGAATGTTTTTTGGCTATAGCTGGTCATGAAGGTAATCTATTGTCTGCTTGTTGTTTCTTGGATGAGACTATTTCCTGACTTCATGCTGTGCCTCAAGTCTAAAATGCCTTATTTCCTAATTTCTTCCTCTTAGCTTCCATGGCTTCCTAGCTTCTATAAGATTTTTTTTGTTTCCTTTCCCCAACCAAAAAAAAAATGTATCTTTCAGAACTGAGTCTTGAAGGAATTCAGGAATGCCAGGAGGTGAAGATGGGGGCGGGGGAAGCATACTAGCTACAGAAGAAGAAGAAAACCTGTGAAGCTTCAGAAATAGGATATTGTAATGTCTTAGAGGATCTGTAAATAGGTCAGTATATCTGGGTAGTAAAGTACATGAAGGAACTAAAGTTTAAGATTGGAAAGATAGTTCTTCACATTTGAGGGAAAGATTCAAGAATTAATTACCTAATCCACACTATTTGCTAACTCACACAGTGGCAAGTCTTTACATTCAATCCTTACAACAATCCCGAAAGGTAGGTGTTATTTTACAGTTAAAGAAACTGAAACAGATCGAAATTAAGTGACTTGTCCAGTATCACAAAGTTAGTAGCGTGGATTTTAACTCGGGTCTTAGGCTTCCCGAATTTCCCAGAGTTTTACCTAGATGCCTCTGAGGAACAGTTTAGACATGCTAACTGGTTAACTGTTTGACAAATTTTTTCACCTTTCTAACTTGCTCTCTTTTATAAAAAGACAAAAGCTATTCAGTGTGAATACAGCAAGCTATTAGATTTCTGCTTAAGTTATTCCATGATATGCAATTCTGATCTTACTGTAAATGTCTACTAGATATTTGAATTTGGTAATAGGATGAAAACAAGAGACCCTTAGTGAAAGTTGCATTTACTTTCAACAACGTTATTAAATGCCTACTGTGTTTTTATGCTAGGTTCTACAGTTAAAAAAACAAAAAAAATAGTCTTTTTCCTTTAAAGTATTTATATTTTATTTGGAATTATAATATGACCAGTGATTAATAAATACAAAGTAAAATGAATTTGAGGTGATCGCTAACAATTGAGTGGATTCAGGAAATATTTCATTTGGGAAGTAGCCACTGAACTAATCTTTTAAATGAATTAGTAATTTCAATATGTAGAGGTAAGAAGTGAGAGAATTCAAGGAATAGGGAAAGCCTTCACAAACCCTTAAGTATAGAAGATGGAATGATAAGTATTGGAAATTCCAATAGGTCAGAATAGTAAAATAGTTAATGTAGAGGGAGTAAAATCACAGCTATGTGGAAAGATTGGTTGGATCTGGTCTTACTACAGGAGTTTGTATTAGATCTTAGCTAGGGAACTATTGACATTTCAGGAGAAAGGGAGTGACAACATCAAACTTCTTTCAGAATATCAATTTGGCTCTAATGGGAATTGTATTGGAGAATTTGAATTTGAATTGGAAGATTCTAGGTTATTAGAAGATTCAAGGGAGATTGGATTAGAGGATTCTAGAGAGAGAGAGAAACTGATCTGGAGGCTATTTGCTATAGTACAAGTAGGAGCTGATGTAAACATGAAATATGATTTCTATGTGAGGGAGCAGTAAGAGATCTTGTGGAAATAGAATTGTTTGGTTGGACATGGCAGCAGGTAGGGAAGCTGAGAGTCAAGGATGACTCTGTTTCCAACCTTGGATAAATGTAAAGATGGTGGCACCTTTGATAGAAATAGGGCAATTTGGAAAAGACCTGGGTTTAGGTGAATGAATTTGAGCAAGATACAAAACTCTTTTGGACTGAATGTCTGTGGGGTATTTAAATGTCTGTGGAATATTTAAATAGAGATGTCTAACAAGTTGTTGGTGATATGTGATTGAAAAGATATAAGGATACAAATAGCTTTATAGTTTACAAAGATCTTTTCTTAAACCTGGAAAGACTTACAGGAACTTAGTGAAGTGAGCAGAATCAATAGAACATTATACACATTAACGCAACATTGTGTGATGATCAACTATGATAGAATTAGCTCTCCTTAGCAGCACAATGATCAAAGATAGTTCTAAAGGGAAAATACCATTCACATTCAGAGAAAAAAACTCTGGAGTCTGAATGCAGACCAAAGCATAAAATTTTCCATTTAAAAAAATTGTTTCATGCTTTATGTTTTCTACCCCATCATGATTTTCCCTCTTGTCCTGATTCTTCTTTCACATTATAACTAATATGAAAATATGAATAACATAGATATATGTGTAAAACCCATATCAGATTACTTGCTATCAAGGAGAGGGGGATGGAAGGACAGGAGAAAGAAAAATGTGGAATTCAAAATCTTATGAAAAATGAATGTTGAAAGTTATCTTTCCATGTAGTTGGAAAAATAAATAAATTTATATTTGAAAATTGCGGTTATTTCTGGAAGTTTAGTGAAAAAAAAAAGATTTGCAAGATGAAAACAACAAGTGTTTTATTATAATACTGTGAGATAAGAAGTATAAATATTATTCCCATTTTACAAAGAAAGAAATAAAGGCTCAGAAATGTTATAATTTCCTAGTGGTCTTACTAAGAGTCTTCCCTCTTAACTCAGGTTTTATAACTCTTTAAGAAATTAATGTTATAGATTACAAAATATATGTCATCTCTATTACTATTATCTCACTCTAATTCACAGTAAAATTTTGATCACATTTGGGATTTTCTTGACAAAGATACTGTAGTGGTTTGCCTTTTCCTTCTCCAGATCATTTTACAAAGGAGAAAACTGAGGCAAATAAGGTGAAGTGATTTGTCAGAGAGTCATGCAATGAGTATGTGTCTGAGGAAGAATTTGAATTCAGGTCTTTCTGACTGCAGGACTGACACTATCTACTGTGTCACCTAGTTTCCTATAATATTAATATCATCTCTAAAATATGTATATTATGTCCATGATAGTACTGCATACCTGATACAGAAATATTTTGTCTAGGAGATAAATTGTATTTGTGTGACTCATTCCTAAGATCATTTTCCAAAAACATTTTGCTGATAGACTGAGCAAGAAATAGCTATTAGTTCAATAGTGAACTATGATTTCAATTGATAACAGAAGTGTTACAATAGACATAATTAGCATATGCACAAAATATACACTATGTGTTACATATATGTCTCTATATGTGTGAATATGTATTCACATATGCATACACTGCTAAGGAAATGATATTACATTATGTATTGGATAATAACTGCAGTCATATTCCTTATTCACAATGGACTTAGAGCATTTTGGACAAAGATCAAAAGAAATGCATATTTTTAAGAAGTATTATGGAATGACTTTTATAGGAGATAGTTAAGGTTTCTCTTTTAAAGTCTCATCTATAGTAATTATCTAAAGAAATTAGTCAATTGATATAGGTATCTTCATGTGCTATAGTTCTTTCATTATTTTGTTAAACCACTGTTAGCTTTTACTCTAAAATGTTAGCAAAAATTCAAAATTTGTGGTTTAATTCAGATAATCATTTAAGATTATGGATTCAAGAATAATCAATATTTGCTTAGCATTTATCAGAATTGTTCACATTATAGTTTTGTACATTATATACTCTTTACCACTGCAAAAGGTTTATTCTAATGCCCCATTTTGATACCGAGTTGACCCTAGATTCTCAAAGCCTGTGTTAGTAGAATTCAAGTTAGGGTAGTTTTTACTAAACATGAAAAACTTTAAATATGAGTTTGTCAATAGACCAAGGATCAGACTCGCTGATTGTGGAGGTTTTCTTTATCAGAAAGTTGACCACAACATGTTTCCCCATGGGAAACCTAAAACTAATAAAAATAAAATGCTCTTAGTCCTGAGAAGAAGTTAAGACAGAAAAATAGACAAAGGGTACTAAGATTCAACTAGTTAGAAAAAGCTAGTTCTTCGTTTCTTATATTATTTGGTATCCAATGGTAAGTGTCAGTTGATATCCCACTGGAGAAAATGAATCAAATTCTTTCTCAATAATAGTCTCCTCATAAATGAAATGAGAAGACAAAAGGAAAGTTGAAGTTTAATAGATAGATGACTCATATGTCTTTCTCAGGGAGGTAACTAAAGGAAATGACCAAGTTGGCTTCACCACATGCTGAAAGGCAGCAATAAACACTGGGATATTTGAATATAATGTTCCCAGTGAACATAAGGAAACAAGGAATTAAGAAAATAATTATAATTGTAATATTAATTGTAATTTATTGTTGGAATGTTGGAGAGATGGAAAAGTAGAGAGAGTTGGTGAAGAGCTTTACTGGATTCTCCAAACCAAGTTAACATACACCTTTATGTTTAGTGACAAAAGAGAAGTGAAAGAAAAAAGAGTTGATAAAATGCTCGAAAATGCTACTTGGGATATTAAAAAGATGGGGAGAATCCTCCCCCAACAAATAAGAAATGCTTTCAAGTTCTTTTTTACATATGTCAAAAATTTCTATCAGAGGTTACTCCTTATAAAATCTTGAAGAAGGGAACAGGTAGAATTTCCCTGGCAATTATGTAGAAAAGAACATAGCTTCATAATCACATAAGTGATAAGTGCAGAGAGTATAAGATATTTCTGTGTCTATTGTTTGTTGGCTTATTTTTAAAAAACAATTGACTTTCTATAGAACCAAATATAGCCTTGAAAGTTTTCTCAAATTTTCTCATTTATATTCTAGAAGCCATACAAGATTCCATACTAGATGCAATTATGGAGACGAATATGTTCAGAGGATCACTTGAATAATGGGCTTAAAACAGAGAGGCAAATGTTTGCTAATGGTGATCAAGTTGGTCATGGAGTATGTTTGTGGCTAAGATTCTTCCCATATGTATTTTTTTCTCCTGCTAGAATGTAAGCTTCAGAGCAAGCACTGACTCACTTTTGACCACTTCCTCTAGAATGTCATTCCTTGAAGGACTACAGATAGATGATGAATACTGTATTGAGGGTGAGCTAATTCGTTAGATGCTTCTGTTCATAGGTGGTATTGTGTTGGCTGCATAGAACCCCAGGAAGCTACAGAGATTTCTTAATGAAAGCCACAGCCACTTGAAAGCTATTGGCCTTGCCATCCTTCCTGGAAAAGCAAAGTGGATTAAAAAAATTCGTATTGCCCAGGTTATCCCAACAGTTTGATAAACTTTTGAGTTACTCTGTTAGAATATAAACATATAATATATATGCATATATATAGTGCATATTTATATGTAGACATGTATGTATGCTTCTATCTACACACACCTACAGTACATGTGCTAGAACTATATAATGAACAGGGCACAGAAATAGAGGGAAAGAGTTGACTTGATTAAATATGGGAAACTGAAGATGTTCCCTGATACAGAAGCCTATCTAAAGAAAACTTGCAAAAACTCACCTCTGATATTCTAGGATGGTGAATCACAGAGCATCACAATATTTAGAGAAATAAAAGTCAAGTGACCCCAGGGGCAATGAAATTATGCATGGTGGGTAAAAGTCAACTGTAGCATCATACCAGCCATGATGGAAGGAAATTAAAGCCACTGTTCAGTCATTCACCCAAACTATCTTGCTATCTGCCTTGCCATCATTGCCATTCTATGACTTCAACTATGACCTGTTACTCTTGGGTAGAATATTCTAATCAACACTACCATTGCTTCTGGAAATGGAGCATCAATTGGCTGCTCTATGGATCAGATCATGAACCCTGTTACACCCTAGGCCAAAATTTTATTTTTTGCCTAAGAATCCCCCAAATGTGTTTTTGTCTCCTCTTTGAATGCAAGCTGCTTTAGGGTAAGCCCTGCTTCACGTTTGGCTACTTCCCTTATTTGTGTCGTTTCTCATTGCACGAATAAAGCTCCTTTTAGGAAGGCACTAACTTTTGAGACTTGGCACATTATTTGAGACAAAATAGGGACATCATTCATTCATTCATTCATTTATTCACTCAGATTCTGGGTTTGTAATATCCACAAGATATTAAAAGAACTAGAGGAAAACCTTCAGGCTACTCTCTCTATATATATCCTCTATGGAGAATTCCTAGAAATATATGAATAAGAACCATAGAGGGTGGTGAATAGCTCTGTAAAACACTTTTACCATTGAGAATATAACACTACTAAAGTTAACTATATTTCAGAAACAAAGATGTTCTTCCAAGTTCCTTTCTCTCAGCTTGGTCCCCATTCTCACAAGTCCAAGTCTCCTGGAGTATATGTGGTTTATTTTTGCAGAGCTCTGTGCCTGTCTGTCAGAATATAGTATCTTGAACCTTGGCCATGCGGGTCCTTTCCTGCACATTATATTTTCCAAGCAAAGGTAAGTGGAGCAATGATGAATGCCACGTCTTTATCACTGTTTCAAGTGAATATTACTCTGCTGAGAACTTGAGCACAATACTTCTTTGTCTTCCCCCTGCTAATAACCCACAGTGTAGGTCATCAGCATCATTAACATTTGCTGCCTGGGCACTGGCCTCGCCTGCATACGCTCCCTTCGAACTGTGGCGCCCTGTTCATTGTTTTCAGAACCTTGGTTTCCCTTACCATTCTCATCACCTAAATTTATTTAAGGATAAAACTATTAGAAACACAATTGGTGAATTAATGTCATGAGGACTGCTGCTGGCAGCTCATCCATTTTTGATATGCCACTCAGACAAATGAAACATAAGCCACCCAGAACAAGGGGACCTTTTGACACTTCAAAGGAAACCCCTATGGGTGGTTTCCTCTTGAAGCTACACTAAACTAGCTCGATCTCCTCAGCTGGAAGCTGCCAATGTCTCATTAACCCCTAAACAGGCCCGGCATGAGCTTTCCTTTTCAGCTATAATTATGCCATGCTCTCCTGTTATGCTGTATTGAATTGCAACACTGTCACCAGCACATTATAAACATCTACCCTAATTGAAAAGCAGATTAGACTCTTGTGTTAATTAGCCAAAAAGCCCGCCCACTTGCATGCATTATGATTGCCTCTTAAATACTGAGGATGTTGAAATCCCTCAGAAAGACAAGGCAGACTTAATTGCAATAACCTGCAAATTAAGTTTAATTTACTTTAAATTTACCGGTTTAGCAGGCTCATTTGATGGTGTTAATGTTCTAGCAAATTAATTATCTGAATTAGTCATGCCTGGTGGAGTTTTGCAGCAGAATACATTGTACAGTGGCCTATTAATAACAGACAAACAGGATAGGATTAATGAGAAGATTATACTCAAGTTCTTAAAAAAAAAGATCTTGCATGAATTCAAACATAATCACCAAAGTGCAAATACAGACACAGAATATAAACAAACTGAAATTTATTATACTCTATGGCGTGCCATCTAGGAGAAACAGTAAAACATTGCTAGTGAAATATCTTCTAGACAGAATCCTCTACCATATACTCTGCTCGATTACTTTTTCAACCAACCCCTTTTCCATTAGCTGCTGTCTGTGAATCAGCCTCCAAGTGTCTAAGTGCATTAGAGAGGATTTGGGCTACAGAAATAATAACAGATACATGAAATAGAAACAACAACTCCTATGCTAATTATGTTGCCCTCTTTGCAGTCTTAGGGACCCTTAGATGACTTTGCTGATCACACTGCTAACCTTTCTCTTTGCCAGAAGGAGGAAAAAAAAAGATCCATGAATAGAATTAACAGCAAGTAATCCAATAGATGAACATTCTGCTTTGCTCCCCTTTCTTTCCCAAACAAAATAAAGTAAAACAATAACTAACAGGGCTGGGAAGGGAAATGTGGGGTGGGGACCTAATAGCCTTTAGGAATCTCTTGGAATAAAGACATAATTGACCTTAGGGACAACTTCAAGGGAGAAGAATCACTCAGCCTGGAGAAAATGTTGAATGACATTCCTGATAAATAATGAGCCACTCTGAAAACATCTGTCTGATGCAGCCATTATTCTAAATGGTTAGACTTTGGAGTTGCCTAATGTGGCTTCTTCCATTAAGGTCTGAAGACACCCAATACTGTCTGCCTCTAAGCTCTCTGCGGCAGAATGAGATTGCCCTTGGGTGTCAAACTAATAATCCTTGACTGGCTGGAACTGAATGTGGCCATGCAGTGATTGACCTCCACATGCCAGATTATTGATTGGGATGTAGATACCCCAGCCATCATTTTCCTGAAGCAGTCGATGCTTTTGTCCCTAACCCGTCCGCAGCTGTCACACTGTGGTTTGCCATTGAAAGGGCCCCCATTTGCATCCTTCTTGCATTTATAAGTCTCTGTATAAAATAAAAATACCACCACTTGAAAGGAAGACTGAACTGTTCACTCTTTAAAAAAACAGATTATCTCATTAAAGAAAGGAAGGTTTTGTGGGGGTGAAAATATGTACACTTGCTTTATGGGTTGTATTTTAATTTTGGGAAAAATAATGAGAATAAAAATTGCTTCAATATGTTTTCTGTATTGTAGCAATAAATCACCCAGATCCTTTCTGGTAGTCACATTGCCGTTGGGGTGGTTGGGGTTTTTTGTTGCTGTTGTTGGTTGTTGTTCTCTGTTGAATTAGAATTTGCAGTAGTAAATGAAACTGGCACAAAAGCAGGTGTTATTAAAACTGGGCAGGAAAAGGACAATAACAACATAATTCCACTTTAAAAGGCTGGTATGTGTATAGTTGCAATGACTTTGGTTAAAACCCATAGGGAATAGTATATACACCATAAAGAAAATGGATTTCAGTGACACATAAACAAAAGGCAAATGACTAATATATTTACATATAACATGTGGTGTATTCATTGCACACCATGGTGACAGAATTGTTTATTTCATTTATAATTTATACAGCAAAACCTTATTAAATGTGTAACTAGTTTGCCAGATGATAATATACAGTAGGAGATTAGGCTTCCATTATAGAATGTCATTAACAACAAAAGATTTTCATTTGTTAATTTTTTTTTTAATTTTCAGTCTGCTCTAGTCTGCAGTGTATACCCTGAATGTAATCCTGGAGCCCTTAAATCATAATGACATCGAGGTAGGAAGAAACTAGCAATGATCTCCTTAAAAAAGAAGACAAAACAAAACAAAACAAAACCCACTTGCCAGAAAAATCTTCAACTTTTAGAATTTATTACTGTAATTAAAATGAAAATATTTTAAAAGAGTTGGTTAATATACATTCCCATAAATAGTTAAGAATACATTCTATTAAAAATGTTTTCTTTGAAAAGAATTTTCAGAATACATCAGAAGAATAATTAGAATCCAATATTTGAAGACTAGATGGAGCAAGAGAGTAGGAGCTGATGTTGAAATTACCTAAGCATGTAGCTTTCCTTGTTTGCTGCACTCTAGAGAACCCCTTTAAGGGAATGTGCATGAATGTGCATGTATATATAACACATTTAGTCCAGGAGACAATGATGTCAAGGCCTCCTAACACAGATGGAATGACAAAGATTCCTGAAAATCCTTGTTAATACTTCGAGTCTTTGTACTCAATGTCTATGGTATCTTGAACATAGTAGGCACTTAATAAATTCTTGTGAATTTGAATTATATCACACCATACAAACACATCACCCCAAGTTCTCACTAATCTCATTCTTGGACAGAAAAAAAGCCAAAGTCATCTTTAGAATTTTCCTACCTGTTATAATTTTGTAATGATCAAGATCTTTTAGAATGTTCATTGAGAAGGTCAGAAAACAGATATTCATGTGTGCAAACATAAAGGGTGATGGGAAAGAGGATTAGAGAGGGAGAGGGAGAAGTAGTGAAGAAATGCTTTTAAACAATAAAATGTATTTTAGTTTCAAGCTTAGAGCTGTCAGGCTTCATTCCCAATAATGTAGTCTGACAATTCACAGCTACTCTTAAAAAGTGGGTAAAGCCTTTGTGGTTGCAAACTAGTGTGATAAAACATAGAAATATTTTATTCAGTAAAAGTGGAAACTACTGTTCACCCTGGTTATGTTACACAGAACCTCTTCCTTTCCAAATTAATGTACTGTGCAAATATCTTGACTATGATACCGTATCAGTCCATTTAATAAAAGCCCCATATAGTCAGAACTAGGTCTCAGTGCATCAAGACACAAAGGTATTGAACCAAAAGGTTGGCAAGCCTCTAGGTTCAAAAAAGGATGATGTATCCCAAGGAAAATGGGTATGTAGAATTCAAGGAACATATCTATGTTTTGTGTCTATTCCTACCATGATTGGAAGCAAAGAGACATGAGAAAACTTTGTTTAAAGTCCCTTCTAGTTGGGCTTTTTAGGTAGTACAGTATTATCAAGAAAAACCAGATGAGATGAGAATAGTAATGGAAGGAAAGACCAGATAAAAATGTAAAGGCCTTGCAAAATTTCTCCTCAGGTAAAAATTCCTTAGGACACATTTTGAAGTTGCATTCCCTGTGTTCATTTATAAAGAATTTTGACTTGATTTATCTCCAGAGTTACTTCAAATACATACATATAGACATATATATATCTATATACTTAAATATATATATATATACATATATATATATATTAAATTTTGATATAGGAAAGAGCTGTTCATGTTCTCTCTGAATCTCCATTTAGGGTGTAGATAATGGCTAATCTTTGTCTTATATATCTGACACATAGATATGTATTTTCGGTATTAATGATAAGATATATTATAGTGTATATAAATACAAAGATGCATATAAACACATGCATATAATCATACAGAGATAAAAATATATGTATATGTATACATACATATATAGTACCTTTTGGTAGTTTCTCTGAAGAATTATGAATTATATAAAGGGTACCCAAAATAGAAACAGGCATTAATAGAATGATAATTAAAGACATCAGCAGGAAATTAGAATAGATTGTCTTTTTAAGTCCCTTCTGATACTAGATTATATGATTCCATGACCATATTCTATGAGCCAATTTGCTTTTCTGTGTTATCATAATAGCTAAGGGTCATATGAATCACGAATTGTTTAATTTCATCTTGTTATCATGACATTACAAAACCAATTAATAGCTACATATGACATTTTATTTCTCCTTGTAGAATGTATACTCCTTGAGGGTAAGCACAATTTATTTGTGACTTCATATACCTATAATTTAGAATTCTACCTGGTTAATAGTAGGTTCTTAATAAGTAGATTTACTGATTGATTAATGTAACTCTGATAGTGATTGCATTATAATGATTCTTTTATTACCATAAGCCAAATCATTATTAGAACACATGTGTTGCAGATGCACATTACCAGACAAAGATTTGTTAGTCATGAGTTACTCACTAAATGGAGATTCAGAGAGACCAGGAACAGGTCTCTTCTGTGTTAATATTTAACAACTTGTGTGGTTTGCTCTTTTTTTGTGATCAGTGAACAGCTCATTTTAATGTGTGAAATAACACCAAATTCACCCCCAAAGGGTGTGTTAATTTGATCTAAATTGTTGAATGGGCTTTTGATTTTGTTTAGATTAATGCTAGTATTATCATCTCTCTTTCTAGAGACTTGACTTAATTAAATCACTCACAGGTCAATGACAAGATGAGGAATTATTTCTAAGTCTCCTAATTCCTTATTTAATGCTTATCCCCTAGCCACACTCCATTATTCTATCACCTTCATTTTAAGGAAGGTATAAAATATAAATTTTGTCTTCATATAATTTCTCTTTTTAAAATTTTGTTTTTTTCTATTTACACATAAAGACAATTTTAAAATTCAAATTGAATTCAAAAATTTCTTTCCCTCTCCACCCCAGTCTTCATAAGATAGTAAACAATTTGATTTAGGTTATATTTCATATAATTTTCTGATACCAATTATCAGTACTCTCCATATATATCAAAGTAACAAGCAATTAGCTTTTATGGAATGCTTTAAGATTTGTAAAGACTTTGCAAATGTTATCTTATTTTAACCTCACGACTCTGGGAGATAGGTGCTATTATTATCATCCCCATTTTATTGATGAGGAATCTGAGACAGACAGAAGTTAAGTGACTTTCCCAAGATCACACTAATAAGTGCTTGAGCTTGTATTTTAACTTAGGTCTTCCTGACTCAAGTCCAGTATTCTATCCACTGCACAACTTAATTACTTTAGAGTACTACTAATCTACTGTACTTTTTAGTCCTAGGGTAGGAGAGGGATGAAGACATTCTCTAAATGCACCAGTAGACAAAGTTATAACAGTAATGCAGTAATATCATGCTTGAAAGGTGACAAATACCTTCTTCCATTATAGACAACCTTGTTAGGGAGGCTGTGTGAGACCTACTCCCATTTTACTGATGAAGAACTGAAGACTCAAGAATTAAATGATTTTTCCCAAGATCATATAGCTTGAAACTGTTACATTCAGGATGTGAGCTCAGGTCTCTGGACTCTTAAGTTCAAAGAAAAAAATCCATCTTGTTCCAGATTTTCCATTTTTATGTGCCAGAAGGCATTATATTGGTAGTTTTATTAAATATTTTATTTTCCCCATTACATGTAAAATTATTTTTAACATTCATTTAACTTTTATTTTGAGTTCCAAATTATATCCTTCCCTCCCTCTCATTGTTTTTCCTTGAGATAGTAAGTAATCTGACATAGAATTATACAAAAATTGCTAGCATCTGGCAAAAAAGAAGAAACTATCCTATGTTTTGTCCCTATAGAGAAATGGAGAGTCCCTCCTCTACTAGGAGAGGAATGTATATTCCCTAGATAACTATACCTTCATCTCTTTCTTGGAATATACAATGACTACACAAAAGACTTCCCATCATTGCTTGACCCCACCCAGTCCTTTTCATATCTCATCATGTCCATTCTGGGCCTCTTGATAACTTTTCTAGACTATGCAGCATCAACCTAATCCTAGTGATTATTCCTCTGGAATAAACATGCTGCAAAGATTCTTTCTTTTTTTTAGTTTTTTTTTTTTTGCAAGGCAAATGGGGTTAAGTGGCTTGCCCAAGGCCACACAGCTAGGCAATTACTAAGTGTCTGAGATCAGATTTGAACCCAGGTACTCCTGAGTCCAGGGCCGGTGCTTTATCCACTGTGCCACCTAGCTGCCCCCAGAAAGATTATTTCAAGACCCTGAATTTCCCCAGTTGTTTGTTCTATCAGTGGTGCATAACCTTTCATATTTCACAGACCATTTTGACAGCAGTCTGAAGAAACCAATGGATTCCTTCTCAGAATAATGCTTTTAAATCCAAAAAATAAAACATTTTGCATTTCAAAAGAAACCAGTTGTGTTGAAAATCAGTTAACAAAATATTAAAAAAACCAAATTCATAAAACAGCTTAAGAGGTCTTGCTTCAGTATATTCAGATGAGCCTATGTGCTGAACTAAGTTTTCTCTTGACTATCACTATTAACTCCTGAAAGAAGTGATCATCTCATGACTAGTCATTTAATTCTTCCAATTTTATCAAGAGGCACACAACTCATTTGTGGTCTATACACTGTTGGATTCTGCTCTCCTGAGGAAGTGAACTTGCACCTTTGAACTCCAGAGTATTAGCTTCAAAAGGAAACAAGACTCACAGTACAACTATGGATGGGGAACTGGGAGACCCTGGTCATGAATTCCCATCAGAATTTGAAGTGTTTTGAGTGTTTTCGTGTAAGGGATACTGAAAAGAGTTTTCCTGATGCTTTCCTTTTTAAAAGCCATATCTCTATAGGATTTGTGAAAGAGCTTCAGATGGGATCAGGTTTGTCTTAAGAAGCTTAAAATACAGTATAGTGCTCATTCTTATAGTTGCTTTTGCCCTACTATTTTCTTAAGAAAGAGACAGCTGGCTTCTGTTATTACTATAAGTAGGAAATATTGGTGGCCATTTCCTAGGGATGGGTCATATGAAGATAATGTAAATGTGAAAGCTCTGACTTTGTCACCCCCATTACAGTTCTGTTCACTCTTCTGGAGGTCACAGAGGATCACAGGATCGTGGAGCTGGAAAGGACCTCTAGTGAACCTTCTCATTTTTAGAGATGGATAAACTGAGACTTAGAGAGATTAAATGACTTAGCAAGATCACAGAGAGTAAATAACAGAGCTGGAATTTGAATCCACATTCTCTCATTTACTCTGATTTAATGTCCAGTGAATTTCCATTGTGTCACCCTATTTCCTCCAAGATTTATTTTAACTGAATCGGAAGATAAAAATTTGCATATTTTATTGTAACAAACATAAATTAGAATTTCATAACTTTTTTTTAGGTTCTATGCCATGGAGTCACATTATGAAATGAAAATACACACAGTGAAGTACTTTTAGAACTTTTGGATATGGTTCCATATGGATAAGCCTTATATTAAATTTTTCTCTAAAATCAACACTGAAAGTGAGGTTGCAGTGACCCAAGTCCATCATTACATATGTAGATGTCTGAAATTAAGCCTATTTGGTCATTCCCAAGCTTGACCTGAGTGAAAAGTGCTGCTGAGACCTCTAGGGTCCTTTTTTAACTTGAAGTGGCCAGGCTATTTATAATTGAAGGGTGAAGAGGTAAATGGATGAGGGAGAAATAATAGTTCTGATGATTAGGGCTTAGCTCCAGTGAAGCTGAAGGCAGAGGATTAAGCTGTTAATTGTGGTGAAGCCCTCCCCATGCAGGGCAGCTCCATGCTTCATTAGACTTGAGGGTTTGAACATTATAGATGCAATATTGACTGGGATGGGAGCTTAGCAACTTAGATTAGCAACAACATGACTTGTTCATTTGGAGCAAAGCTAGCCACAGGGATGCTTAGCTCAGGATTAGAACAGCAGGAGTAAAAAAAGACTTATACAGATCCAAGTCATTCTGCTGGGACAGTGAATGAATTTTCCATGTAGAAACTTGATTTTAGGATAGCTACATAAATTCTGGAACAATTTAGAAGGAATGGTTTATGGAAATCCCAAGAAATTTTTTTAACAAATTTATAGCTTGGTAATTTTTATAGTTTGTGAGGTAATAAGAAGCAATAGTTATAGAACCAGGAAAAATTGGCTGAATCAACTCCTACTTCTGACACAGATGAATTGTGTAACTCAGCTAAATTATGTAACCTCTCAGTACCCAGGTAACTCAACTCAGTAAGCCACCATGGTGCCAAAAGGGTACTGATAAGCATTGGTAAAAGGTGTTTCCTCATTGGAAGCTCCCCATGCCAATGTAATCACTGGTCTAGATTTTAAAAAATTCATAATTAATTAATTATATGATTGTTAGTTAATCATATAATAATTAATATAATTAATTATTCTGACAAATGGGTGTCTTTGGGGTTTCTGATTTTTTGCCAAAATTTACACTGTCCAATGGTAACCTCAGTAACTAAGTTCATCCTTTATGTTTCATATATATTTGTGCGTATGTATGTATGTATATATACATATACACACACATAAATGTCATGGATAGAGTTGGGTCATAAAGACTTGAATTTAAATTCCACTTCATATACAAACTGTGTGACCATGGGCAAGCCATTTATTTCTCCTGGCTTTCAGTTCACTTAAAACATCTGGATGGCAACTAATTATAAGCCTATGTTTATAAAATTCTCAGTTTTCTTATGGGACAAATCCAGAAGCATCGCCAAGTCACTCCATGTGCTTACCTGTTAGGATGGAATAGAGGTCTGCAGGGACTATGTGAGGAATGTATTTTAACTTCAACTGAGACTAATTCAAATTCTCCATAATCTAATTTCAACTTTCATTTTCCCTTCAGAATCATTGATCACCAATTATTGATTAAGACATTGGTAGGTGGGTGAGGCCCTAGAGTTACAAGGACAAAAGTCAGATGGTCCCTGCCCTTCAGAAGAGGCCATTCTTAAAGGGAAATGAAATGTACATATGGGAAAGTCAGAGCAAGGTAGATGTAGAATTAGAAATGACCTTCAGGGACATCTAGTTCACTACCCTTTTATTTTATAGATAAGGAACTGTACTTAAAAGAGATGAAGTTTCTTACCCAAGATTTCAGAGCAGTTAAATTTATGAGATGGATTTTGAGGTCTTCCTAGTATTCTAAGTCTTAGACATAGGCTCATTTTCCACCTCTTTGTAATCCCAGGCAATTAATTTACTAATTTAATATTTTAACCAACTCTTTTAGTTCTGTATTGTGTATAACTGCTCCCTATTGTGACAACTGCTTCTAGTCAAATTGGCCTTCTGATTAATCATACAATATTCTACTATTTCTGTATCTTTACACTAACTTCTCTCTGGGTAAGTTGCTTAACTTTTTGTCCCCCTCAATTTCCTCAACTCTAAAATGGAAATAGCAACAGCACCTACCTTATAGTGTCCTTGTGTAAATCAAATGATATGATAACTGAGGTGTTACTGTTGAGTCACTTCAACCACGTCTGGATCTTTGTAGCCACATTTAGGATTTTCTTGGTTGAGATAATGAAGTGGTTTGCCGTTTTCTTCTGCTCATTTTATAGATGAGGAAACTGAGGCAAACAGAGTTAAGGGAGTTACCCAGGGTCATATAACTAATTAGAATCTGAGGCCAAATTTGAAAAGAAGATGTCGTCGTGACATTCCTTCACCTCCACCTCCAGCCTCTTTGCAAACTCAGCTTAGGTGCTACCTTCTAAAGAAGTCTGCCTTATTATTCACGACTTCTAGTGTACCCCTCCCATTATCTTGCATATATTTTGCCATATTTTATACTGAATACTGGTATATATCAATACTTATCTTTATACACATATCTATCTATTATCTATCTATCTATCTATCTATCTATCTGTCTGTCTGTCTGTCTGTCTGTCTGTCTGTCTATCTATCCAGGTATACATATTTGGTTTCCCCAGATGCTAGTATCTTTTATGAAGAAATTCATATTTCTTTTTATATAACAGTTGAAGCATAATGTCAAGAACATAGGAGGTATTTAATAAATGTTTGCTGACTGATTGATGGGTTGTAATTCTTGACTGAATTAAAATTCCAAGGAGTATCTTGGGACTAGCCAAAGATTTTTAGGAAAGGTTGAGAATCCATATTGTCTTCTGGGGTTCCCCAAACTGGGAGCTTACCTAGACTGAAGATGGACAAAATGGTCCCAGGTCTACTCCGACCTCTGGGGAATGTTTCTAAGATCTCTACTAGTACCCACATGAATGTATACTCTGGGAACTCACTGAGCAGCCCCGGGGTTCTTCCAGAGCTTGGCAGTCCACAGGAGAAATTCACCACCTTTCTTAAACTAAGGGTAAAAGAAATTTAGTGGGAACAAATATCAGATGTCTGATAGAAGAACTCTGAAGTCAGAGTTCTTAAAAAATGAGGTAAACAATTTGATTTCTTCTTTTTTTTTTTTTAGGGTTTGTTTTTGGAAGGCAAATGGGGTTAAGTGGCTTGCCCAAGGCCATACAGCCAGGTAATTATTAAGTGTCTGAGACCAGATTTGAACCCAGGTACTCCTGACTCTGAGGCTGGTGCTTTATCCACTACGCCACCTAGCCACCCCTGCAATTTGATTTCTAAAAGACCCTTACAGCTCTAAAATCTATGAGTAAATGATTTGCCTATAATACATGCTTTTCTATAGGTAAATTCCATGAGTCCTTCAGGAAATGAACAACCATTGGATAGTAATTTTACAAGAAAAAAATCACAGACATCAAAGATGTTAAGACAGAAGTTAGAAAATAAATATTTAAGCATATCAATTGAGTAATATATACAGTGGAAAGGCAGTAAGGCTCAAGGAAAGCATTATTATTATTTTTATTTTCCTCTCAAATAAATTCTGATTTCATCATTCCATATTCTTTACCTAGTCTTTTAGGAGATTGCATTTATTGATTCAAATCTGGTGGACATTATTTAGTATACTCATAACACTTTTCTTCTCTTTTTCCATCGTCATCAAGAACATTCTTTTCTTTATCTTCTTTCTCCCCCTACTCCTCCTTCTCCCCTCTTCTCCTTCATCACTGTCATCATCATCATTTACTGGAATCTATGAAATATACTCTTTCTATTCAAAGCACACAGACACACATACACACACGCATATATTATTTTATTTAATTTCTACAGAACCCTACTACTCTCCTTAAAAGAGAAGACAATTTACTGCTAAGTCCATTACAACACAGGAAGTTTAAATGAATTGTTTATGATTACCTTTGTAGTATGTAGTAAAAGGACATGCCTAGGCCAGCTAGGATGGGAAGCAGTGGGGTTTAATTGGAAGATTGATGAATAGAAATACAGAGGATCTGAGATCAAATCTACCTGTGTGACTTTAGACAAGTCACTTAACTTTTAAGGGCATTACTTTCTTCACCTGGGAAATAAGAAATTCATCTAGAGAACCTCTCCAGGTCCTTCTCTAAACCTCCTTAGCTCTAAGACTGCCATTTGCTGAGTCTTTTACCTTAAATTTACTGACTTCCATGCCAGGTATTCATCTGAAGGGGTAATGTAGGTTCCCAAATGATTCTATTTGGAATCATGGGCTCCAGAACTATAAGAGATGAGAGACCATCCAATTAAAGTGTCTGATTTTACAGATGAGAAAATGAAGTCCAGAGTGCAGAGGAAATTTACCCTATATTGTTCAGTTAGTTAATAAGGGAGCCAGGATCATAATCCATGTCCTCTTATGTTAAATCCCATGTTTTCCCCCATGATTCCACCTTCCTTAACAATGAATATCTTACTATTTGTTTAACATTGATTAAACCAGATGGATCTATTGCTCAATAAAGAAATCACCACTAAGCACCTAGGCTGTGCTAATCATTGTTCTAGGTTCTGGGATTAGAAAAAAATATAATTAGTAAACATCAATATATTACAAAACAAACACAAATGAATTTCTAGAATGAAGGTCTTTGGAACTGGGAGAGAATAAGAATGACTTCATATAGAAGGTAGAGTGAAAGTTAAATCTTAAAGAAACAATGAAATCTAAGAAGTAAAGGTGGGAAGGAGTAAATTCCAAACACAGAACACTGTTTGAACAAAGGAGTTGAGATGGGAGAAAACTGTTAAGAGGCAGATAGATATCTCAGTGAATAGAGTACTAGAAGTCAGGGAGACCTGAGTTCAAATTTGGTTAGCTTTGGATAAATCACTTAACCTCTACTTGTCTTACTTCACTGGAGAAGGAAATGACAAATCCATTCTAGTATCTTTTCCAAGAAACCCCAAGGACAGCATCCATAGGGTCATGAAGACTTGAAAGTGATTGAATAATAACAAGGCCAAAGGTGTTGAGATGGGAGATAAGAACCCATTAGGAGATTTTTTTTTTTTTTTTGCGGGTTGGCGGGGAGTGAGGCGGCACACCATGAAGGTAGTTGGAAGATGCCTGCCTACTCCCAAGAGTCCAGTGCCGCCTCTTTATCGCATGCGGATCTTTGCTCCTAACCATGTCCTAGCAAAGTCCCGATTCTGGTACTTTGTGTCCCAGCTGAAAAAGATGAAGAAGTCTTCTAGAGAGATCGTATACTGTGGACAGGTCTTTGAAAAGTCCCCTCTTAGGGTGAAAAATTTTGGCATCTGGCTGCGTTACGATTCCAGGAGCAGAACCCACAACATGTACAGGGAGTATAGAGACCACTGCTGGTGCCGTCACTCAGTGCTACCGAGATATGGGGGCCCGTCACCGTGCCCGAGCCCACTCCATCCAGATCATGAAAGTGGAAGAAATTCCTGCCAGCAAGTGCCGCCGACAGGCAGTCAAGCAGTTTCACGACTCCAAAATCAAGTTCCCTCTGCCCCACAGAGTTCTGCGGCCAGCACAAACCACGCTTTACTACCAAGGGGCCCAACACATTCTTCTAAGTGCAGAGGCAAGGAGGCACAAGTTTTATTTGACCTGTTTAAATAAATTTCCTATTTGGAACCCCCCCCCCCAAAAAAAAAAGAACCCATTAGGAATAGTCAGGAGACCAGCTTGAGTAAAACTACAGTGTACAACTAAGCCTCTGTTTCCTCTTTTGTAAAACAGGGGATGCAGAAAAGATAACTTTTGATTTTCCTTGCAGTTCCAATTCTATGATCTTATGGTTATCAGAACTTTCAGAGGAAGACCAAGATGTTGAAAATTTTAAAAAGAGACCAAAAGGGGACAACCAGGTGGTGTAGTGGATAGAACACTGGCCCCAGAGTCAAGAGGATTTGACTTCAAATCTGGCCTCAGACACTTAATAATTGCCTAGCTATGTAACCTTGGGCAAGTCACCTAACCCCATTGCTATAAATAAATAAAATTTAAAAAATAAATAAAAACAGACCAAAATAGTTGAGATAATTGAGCCCAAGAAAATAAAAACTTACCTGACTATTTACCCCAGGTACTGGAATTCCCACTTATATTTATATTAAATAAGGTTAAATGGTATCACAGTGTTGTATCTAATTATAACAGAGGAGAGTTGATTTCAAATAAAAATGATCCATCTCTGGGAATGGCAGTACCAGAACAAATGGAATAAGGTCATTCACTGTATTCTAATCAACCCTAATGCCAGAACTGGCCAGGATGAACAATGCCCTTGTCAAGAGCTATAAATAGTCTGTTTAGCTGACTCTGAAGTATAGAAGGCAAAGGCATCACTGGAAGCTTAATGGTGTTAATCTGGTGGTCACTTAAAAGATATAACTGAGTTTATGACTTTTAAAAGACCAGTTCTCACTCAACTAATCTCACATTGGTTATAGATATATTTACTGTGTTGCCCAAATTAATCTGAACACTCATACTTGTGTCCCTTCCTAACAGTAACCTCTTCAGAGGTACTTTTGAAAATGCACTAAGAGCTTAAATACTCATACCTTTGACAACTTAAAATATCCATATCATATCTGTTAGTATACTAAACATCATATTCAGTCTTTGTCTCCATAGGTGGATACATCACTGGACCTGGAATAAGGAAGATATAAATTCAAATCTGGTCTCATACCTTTACTGTAATTCCTTCCTTGTTTTTCTACTCTTGTCCCTTCAGATCAGAAAGAGCTTTTTCATTTCTCTATTACTTTAGTGTAATGAACCATTTCACAAGACTCTAACCCTTTGATTCATTCAGTCTCCTTTTTCCTTTTTTTTAATCTTCTATTGACAAATTATTAATATGTTTATAATGTAAACAATAAAACTTTCTTCATAATGAGAAGAATGGGTGGAGATTACTATTAGATTAAACATTTGTTTTTGTTTGGAGCTATGATTTCATTAGTATGGGAAATCTTGGGGGAAGAAATGCCTTTCTCTAGTATCTTAGCTGCAATTAATAGTCATAAAATACCACCTAGCAAGCTGAGAGATTTAGTGACTTGAACATGGATATAAAACTAATATGTGTGTGAGGCAGAACTCAAACCCTTGTCTTCCTGATTCCAAGGCAAGACTCTAGTGTTTTGCAAAGTTAGAGTCAGATCCAGAGTTCAAATCTTGGCTCCACTCACTAATTATGTGACATTGGGGAAATCTTTTCACTTTATTAGATCTTCAGGCCTCCTTTTTTAATCTGTAAGTAAGGGGTTAGGCCAAGTATCCCTCTCATTTTAGATTCCATGATTTTCAGTTATTACAAGTTGACTGATAATCCTAATTTCTTTGTTTCATGGAAACACTTCTTTTTTGAAAGAAACATTCAACAACATGACATCTTTTTCATACTGTTTTCTTGTACAAAGTGACTAATATGGAAATGTTTAACTCGATTGCACATGTAAAAATTATAAGAGATTGTTCAGGGAAGGAGGGAGAGAAGGATAGAATTTGGAACTCAATACTTTAAAAAATGATGAAATTTGTTTTGACATGTAATTGAGGAAAATAAAATATATTTAAAAAGAAACATTATTTTATGATCTTTTTTTTAGGTTTTTGCAAGGTAAATGGGGTTAAGTGGCTTGACCAAGGCCACACAGCTAGGTAATTATTAAGTGTCTGAGACCGGATTTGAACCCAGGCACTCCTGACTCCAGGGTCGGTGCTTTATCCACTACGCCACCTAGCTGCCCTGATCTTATATTAATTATAAAAGGAGCAACATAATAGTGGATTCATGGATTTTTTATAAA
The DNA here is from genome assembly GCF_037893015.1 of Macrotis lagotis. Taxonomy (NCBI): domain Eukaryota; kingdom Metazoa; phylum Chordata; class Mammalia; order Peramelemorphia; family Peramelidae; genus Macrotis; species Macrotis lagotis. Next base: position 132,163,259 of record NC_133663.1, on the reverse strand, counting down.
GTTCCATTGATGTTTTTAAAAAACTCAGTCATTTCCTAATAACTGACCATTTTCTATCACTGACTTCCTCATGACAAAAAAAAGTTTAAGGAAAATCTACTGATCAAATGATCATACCTTATAACTTATGCAACTTTCCTTAATTATTGTACCCCAACTCTTTATAGAAAAAAGAAGTTTGTTTATTTTTCAGGAACAAGATGAATCATTGCAATGAATCAGAGTTTGGCTATCTTTTAATGTTTATTTCATATATATATATATATACATATATATATATATATATATATATGTATATATATATATAATCATGTCACCGTTCAGTGTTTATGTGGTTCTGCTTTCTTTATTTTGCATCAGTTCATAAGTCTTCCAATAATTCTCTCAATTTCTCATAACCCTGGGGCACAAAATATTCTAATACATTCATGTTCCTTTTTCATTTATTTTATTTTTAAATTATGTAATAAAGCAAGCATTTCTATAACATAGTATAATAAAATGATGATTGCATATGAAACTACAAATTTAGCATGTATAACTTGCTATTCCTTTCAAATATACCACAATTTATTTAACCATTACTTAAACTGATGAGAACTCCAATAAGTGCTATTAGAAACATTTCAGCATACATCCTTCTGCCTTTGCCCCCTTTGAGTTATAAAATTGGTGGGAGGATTACTGGATTAAAGGGCATGAAAAGTTAGGTGACTTTTCTTACACAATTCCAAGTTGTTTTCCAGAATAGTTATATGAATTCGTACCTCTATTACAAATAAATTTTGAGTCAGAAGACTTGGGTTCAAATCCTAAATCTGGTCCAAATTCTGTTTGACCTTGGTAAATTCAAATAATCTGTCTGGGCTCAGTTTTCTCAACTGTAAATTAGAGGGTTAGATTATATGACTGTTTTCTGCTCTGCTATGATACTCTGGATTCAAAGACAAAATTTGAGTTTTTAATCTAAAAGGATTTGACAACATGATAAAGAGAAAATAAGTCCTGCCCTAAGAATCAAGAGAACTGTGTTCAGTGCTCCATCATAATGAATTCAATGACATTGGAAAAGTTGCCTAATTTCACAAGGGCTCAGGTTCTCACTTATCAAATAAAGGGATTAAACCAGATGAACTTTAAGGATTTAAAATGAGATGAGTCTATGAAATACTACATTTTACAGAATAGGAGGAACTAATGAAAGTATTGTCATATTATTGTTGTGATTTATGATTTTTGTTTCATATACATTTGTGTGTTTGTGTGTGTGTGTGTGTGTGTGTGTGTGTGTGTGTGTGTGTGACAGAGATGGAGAGATGCAGAGGGAAGGCATACTTTAAAATTACAATACAAAGTTTTAAAGACTGGACAATCATATTGGCATCCATTGGAATAGCCTAATTGGAGGTCTAAGGTTGCCCCTGATGAAAATAAACTGGACTCTTTAATTGTAGGAATAATATTGTTAAATTGGGGATGGTCATGGACCTATTATTCCATGACAGCAAGCTTCTGTTCCACCATCATAATGTAATCCAGAGAGCTAACTGAATTTTATATCTCTGGGAGGTCAGACATATAAACTGTGTGTAAATGTGCTATACCAGGAATCTGTCTATATATACTTATCTGCATGTGTACACACATAAATAGATATGCTATTGTATACATGTATGTTATTTTTTTGTAGTTCACAGCTATTAGCTAGCCGCAATCCTGGCAGACAATGGAAGCAGTCAAACATCTGATTTGCCTTTAGCATTGACCTGTGGGGACTCAGGGATTAGGTGTCTTAGGGGACCTGTAATATGATACAGAGTCTTTCATCTCTAGGTCATTAGGAGTGAATCCAATCTAGGTTAATAATGATCAAAAATGATTATCATTTCATGGCTTCCTAATGTCTTACAGGAAACAAGTTTATGTTCTGGTAGAGATTCCAGTCACAATAACTACAGACCTAACTAGTGCATTTTTTAAAGTAGTAAAAAATGAAAATAAGAATTATATGGAAAGAAGATCATATTAGAAATGTTTTCCTCTGATCAGTACTGGAAGCATAAAAGAAGATTGTGCTACTTCTGTTGTCCATGGGAAATGACTGTCTATTATTGTGCCATAAAACTGGACGTGCTGAATTCATTTGGCAAAACTCCAAAGTTACATAGGATGAGAAATGGGCCCTCTTCACGGACGAGAATAGTCACATACAAGATGGAAGGTTGCCTCTACATATTTTTAAGAGAATGTGGATTTGGAATGAGCAGAAACTAGAGTTTAAATCCCATTTAAGATAAAAACAAGTTATGAGATCATGAGCAGAATGTGATCAGGTTCATTTTCCTCATCCGTAAAATATAGTTAATATCCTTCATCTTAACACAGAGGGCTGTTATAAAGATCAACTGAGGTTCTATATATAAAATGTTTTGCAGATGTGAGTTATGAGTATGATATTAAGAATGTTCTTAAAGAACATCAATAAGTACAGATCATGCTCTAATAATCTTTTCATTACCTGTGATATTTACCATCATTCGAACTTGAAGCCATGAATCTCGGCTTGAACACTTCCTCAAACACTTCTAGCTGTGCAATCTTGCCAAGATGCATTAGCAATTGGGTAGCACAGTGGATAGAGCAATGGGTTAGGAAGACCTGATGGCAAATCACTAAATGTTTGTTTGCCTCAGTTTTCCCATTTTTAAAATGGGAATAATAACAGTATCTACTTCCCAGAGATGTTATACAAATCAAATGAGATAACATGTAAAGAAAGTACTTTGTAAAGTCTTTTATAAATGCTAGATCTGATTGTTATTCTTCTTCTTCTTATTATTATTATTAATGGTAATTATTTAAAAATAAGATAATAATACACCTAGCTTGGGCATGTGTTATGAGGCTCAAGTGAGATAATGTATGTAAAGGACTTTGATAATCTTAAAGAATTATAAAAATGTCAACTATTTTATGTGTATAGCTATATAGCTATATATCTATCTATATATAAACATATTATTTATTGACTTCTCAGATGGAAAGAGGAAAAGAAGAGAAGGAAGGAAGGAGAGTCAGAGAGAGAGAGAGAGAGAGAGAGAGAGAGAGAGAGAGAGAAGAAGCATCATTTACACAAAGGTAAAGTAAATCCTCTCAAGATAAAAGCTTTTCAGTACAATATCTCATTCAAAGGCAAGAAGTGCCAAGATGCTTACTTTAGTAAATTAATCAACCACACAGAGCCAGAGAAGGAAATCATCTATTGCAGTGCTATCAGTGCAAGGACTTTATTTGGAGACCTTCTCCAAGGAAACAAAGCTATTTTTACTGATTTCTCTATGACATTCATATTCGTCCCTCAACAAGGAATGTATAGACATTTAAACTGCAGTTTGCCCAGTTCTGCTCTCTAGTCATTGGGGAAATTCATCTAAAGCACCCAAAAAGGCTAGAAATGTTTGCATCATATTAATAAACGAAAAACCAAGGTAGCTGCCAATTGGCAGCGGAGTGTGTTTTGGTGGTTTGATAAGGATACTAAAGAGTTTATGATGTGACAGATGTTTCACTACACTATTGTGAAATGAATAGATTATGAGAAGTAATTAGATGTACATTGGAATCAATGCTGTTATCATCGAGGCCTTCGGGCGATGCAATAGATGAGAGTCATGGCAGCAGGTGGTCCAATGGCTCCAAGACAGGAAGACACACCGCAGGAGACTGAGTGACAGGTTTCACAGATCCAGGGGGTGAGAGATCTGAGCTAGTGCTTGCATTTGTAATCTTCACTCATGTATAAATAATAACAACTACACTATTGACTTCATATGCTATGTCATAGCCTCCGTTAGCCTCACACACATGTGGAATAATGCCGGTTTTCTTCCCACAAAGTTATTCTTAGTCTCTGGATTTTAAAATATGCATATGTATTTCTCTAGCCTAACTGACAGTTTGATCACTTTTTGATGGCCCACTCTTAGAGCTAATCATCTGATGATGCCATTTATTTTTAATGCCTTTTATCGAGCTGTCCATTGTACAAAACTTCCTATAGGTTGCAGTTCAGACATTGAAAAGCAATATATAGAGCTGCCTCTCATCAGAAAGGCAGTTTCTTCTCTTCAGCTCACTGACTAGCATTTAAAGGGACATGGTGCCGCTCTGTTCTAAAATCCCTTTGCGGTGGAGTTGGCAGGATTGCCCTCCGATGCTTGAAGCAACCATATGGAGCCTGCTGCTTTCAAGGGGAAGGGTTTGGTTTCTGGCGGTTTCCTGGGTCAGCTATTACCATACTGGGGCACAGTGAAGTTTCCAAGCACAGTATGCAGAGGGAGAAAAGAAATGGGTGATTAGATTAGGGGTCTAGAGTAACTGATCCCTGCCTGCATCTGCTTCCTCTGCAAATACTCCGGAGTACAGGAGGAGCTTTTGGTGCACTCTTCTGGGATGCCTATTGCTTTACACATAGTAGGCATTTAATAGATGTTGAATTGAATTGGATTTCTTGTGGAAAATTTCACTTTCATGAACTGCATGAAAATGATATTTTGAATCACGCCCCCCCCACATAAAGTGTTAATCTAGTTGTCTGCCTAAAAGTGTAAATGAAAAGTGTAGAGAAGTATATAGGCAAAAATATATAAATTTATATATCTTGTGTATATTTTGTGTGAGATGCATTTATATACACATATATTTTCATTTTAAACATAAAGACATGTGTAGCAGACATGAATCTAGCAGTATCATAATTGCCTAGGAAAGAAAGTTTATATTTCTTTCTTATCCCTGAATTTCTTCAGTAATGTCAGTAATCCTGATACACAGGAGTTATTTACAAAGTGTGAATTTATCATCCTTGAAGGCTTTAGATTCTCTAAGGCTTGGAGAATACTAGGCAGAATTAAGCAGATTTTCATGAAATAACCCTCTCTCTCTCTCTCTCTCTCTCTCTCTCACACACACACACACACACACACACACACACACATAAATAAAACTTAATTTTTGCATGAAGATAACACTAAAAAAATTGAATCTCCAGTATTTTAAAAGTGATTTTTAGTTGACATTATCTGCCATGTGATAGAAACTTCAGTGTTATTAGACAGCCTGGAAATCACTTTGAAGAAAAAAAAGGCAGTTTTATTTTTTGCTTCCCGTAATGTGCTTGATAAACTAGAAAGCAGCAAAAGATCAAATGATGAATCCCAACTACCATATGCTGAACTAAGTATGATAAAGATCTAAATGCACTAAATACAAAGCTTTTGGCCTCCAAAGAGCTCTAGTATCAGATATCTTGTGCCAGGGGATCGCTATTTAAAGTCACAAACTCATGTGATTCTGACTGAGCCAATGACTAGTCAATCAATAGGTCCTGGGAGGACAATAAAGCAAAACCCCTCTTCTGTAATATGACCCTGTCAAGCAATTAGGTTGGAACTAGCAGTCTTAGGAGCAAGGAATCTTATGGACAGTCCATTCTGAGTGGGCATGAACTTTTCTTATATCATCAGCCATTGAAGATCATGCCAAATGGCACCCACTTAGGAAATGCATGTAGTTTTTTGTAAGATTTTTGGGGACTGCCTTTGTGTATCTCTGTAGGGTACATGCAGTATGCACTTAATCAATGATTGGTTGAATTGCCAAATTAATGAGTTTGCTTACAGATGAATGTATTTAATTCTAGTTTTTCTCTTCTAGTAGGAGGAAAAACAAGTTACTAAAAAGAACTAATAGAGGGAAAGATGTGCAAGATGATTTTTAGATTCAAAATGCAAACTAAAACATCCATTTTGAGGCACATCAATGTGGGAATTTTTTTCTTAACCAAGTGAATTTTTTATATTGGGTTTTAAAATATTTTCTAATGTGGGGGAAGTAAGAGATAATCAATATTTAATTGACAAAAAATTTTAAAGATGTAATAAATAACTGAATTTGTTTTGACTCCTGCTCTGGAATCTTGTTTTTGCCTCCTGACTCTTGTTGTGTCTATAAAAACCTTCTGGTCAGATCTTATCCAAGCACCATGGTGTGTCCTGGTGGTCACTCAGTTCTTGGATCTCATTCATGAGTCTTAAATTGGTCAGTTAAGGAGGATGGGATTCTGAGAGGCTAAAGAATTCACTCAAACATTTCTGGCTTGTTAAATATTTATTAAAAGAGAAATTTAGTCAAGAATTTTGCTTAGATAGAGTTAAAAAAAAGTGAGAGGTTATTTCTTTTCTTTTGGCTTATGTGGCTATGTAGATAAATTATGGTATTAAATTTATTTGAAAGCCAACAAAAAGTCCATTCTATTACTGAGGTGAATTGTAATCTATAGAAAATTATCTGTTGTTTTTACTTTGACATAGTTGGGACAGATACTGCCAACTGCCAACATGTCCTCTACAACATGTCATCAAGAGAATAGCAACAGAGAACTGATAAGACAATGAAATATTTTCTGTCAAAGACTTCTCTCCCCAAACCAAAGTGGAACAAGAAAATTTTTGCTTTTGCCAAAATGTGCTTATTGAAGATTCTATAATAGGGAGAAGATGACTTGGAAGGACATTGAATACCCACTGTGCCCCCACAGCCAAACATGTTAACAAAAGATTCCTAAAGAATAAAGTGAATTGCAGAAGTGTTGAAAGGAAGAGACCTAAGTGTCATGCCCCAATTCTTGTAACTCATCCGCTACATTTCTTGCAGATACTGGTCTACATCTTTAATAGTCAAAAAGAATAAAGTGCTAGCTCTTTCATAGGGATTAGATCTGTGATTTCATTCATAGATGGACCTCCAAGAGAGAAAATCAATATCTCTTCTGGAACTTATAGTCTTTGAGAGTTGTCTGAGATATTTACAGGTTAAGTGACTTGTTCAGGGCCACAGCCAATATTTGTCAGAGGCAAGATTTGAATCCAAGTCATTCTGGTTTTGAAACCATCTCTCTACCCTCCAAATCAAGCTGTGTAGCTAAGCTTCTTCAAAATATCTATTATCTCATGAAGGTGATTTTGGAGTTATAATGATGACTATGCAATATTATAATATTAGAATGAGCAGTTGACCCTATTTTGACTCCTGATCAGTGAACTCACAATTATCAGTATAATTTAATAATGTTAAAACATAGGATCTAATTTGGAGTGTGTTATATTTCTGAGAGATGTTGACTCTGTCTAATTTTGGAGTCAATTATTTTAGTGCTAAAATGCCTAGACACTATGATCATGATGGACCAAATTGTCTTGTCCTAAGGCAATAGGAACCAAAGTCATAATCATACTTGATCACAATCCAAAAGAGTGACATGGAAGGAGATATACTTTCTTTCCCCGGTGGTCATTTTATTGTCGCGTTGTTTAGTTGTTTTAAGTAGTGCCCAGCTCTTTATGATACTTTTTTGGGGTTTTCCTGGAGTGCTTTGCTTTTTCCTTCTGCATATCATTTTATAGAAGAGGTAACTGAGACAAACAGGGTTAAGTGACTTTCCCAGTGACACATAGCTAGTAAATATTTGAGGTGAGATTTGAACTCAAAGTCCTGACTTCCTAACTCCAGGTCTGACTCTACACTTATGCCCTTCTGATGATCATACTGGTTCAGGTTAAAGGTCTTGAAACATGAAGGTATGTGATGAGTTATAAGTGTTTCTTTTCCTACCTTCCCTTAGCTTAGGTCTTTAACTACCAAGATCAAATTACTATTTGGTTCTTTCTCACCATCTTTAATTAGGATAGATTGCCTCTATTCCTGGGCATCTGAAAAATTTGGTACCCTTTGGATTACAACCAATGTTGATGCATGCTGTTTTTAAGATGTCTTGTAGTGTTTGTCCCTTACCTGACTATTTACCCCAGGTACTGGAATTCCCACTTATAACTCTATCTTTATTAGCATCTAGTCACTGAATCCCTCTTCACCCTGACTGGACCAAGTTAAAGGGAAACCAATACTTTTAACTGTAAGTCTCAGGAGAAGTTTCAGTCATGCTACAAGAAACAAAGAAAAAAACATAGATCATTTCTTCCAGTCTCATTCTGGAACACCAGGGTAGTCTTATTTTAAAGCTTCTAGTGTGGTGGTCATTGGAATTGTGGGTTACTTCTGTTGCCCCTAATAATTTGGTGTTTGACTATTTTTCTTCATGACAAGGTTATTGTGAACCTTCACAGGACGTGTGGGTGACTGGCTGTTACATTTTTTATATAAATTTATTTTTCTACAAAGAATTTTTACAGCTAAAATCCTTAGAGATTTCAAAATGAGGCAATACTTGCAAACAGGGAGGGAATAGTTACATCCTTGAACTCACAGTTTCTTGAATACTTAGATGTGAAAGTACTTTGAAGAGTCAAAAGTGAAACACAAAGGTAAGGCATTAGTATTATTACTATTAGTAGTAGTCTTTTAGGCATTCTAAAAAGTCTTGGAAACCCACAGTCCCAATAGGAATAGCAGTCATAGCCTCTAGAGAACAAGATGTCAATTGTTACTTAAAAAAGAAAAGTCATCTTTCAAAAGGAAAAGCTGAATAACATTCATTTTTAGTGTTCCCATTCCTTCGGCTTCTGTGGTAATAAATGGTGAGCCAAGGGCCTGAAAAATTGTATGTCTCCCTAAAGCATAGAACTTGCTACTCTGAAGTGTCTTAGGCATGGAGAAGAGAATAGATACCATTCTTTATATTTTGTATTTCATTAGTTATGACAAAAATAATGAATGAGGTCTGTTCCTTCTTCAGTGGTATAGATGTCATGTGCAATGAAAATCTAATCAGGTCAAGTTTGTCAAATAGAAAGAGGACCTGAAAATGTGCCATATTGTACTAAATTATAGACCACACCCTTAAAGGGAGATCTTTTCAAAGGAAAAATAAATAGAATGAATGAAAAAACTTTTGATAAACATATACAGTCTGCTAGGCATTGTGCTAAATCCCACAGGTACAAATAAAAGACAGAATGTATCTCAGAGTTTATGCTCTAATGGTAGAAGTCAATATCAATGAGGAAAAGGAGTTTGGAAATGGAGGAATGCATTTGATGGTTTGACTTGGAAAACTCTTGTGGTTGCAATAATAAGATTAGGTAATGCCTTGTCAATTAGACTCCAGAATTTAGGGGTTGGGGTAGAGTGGGGTAGGGGTCAGTATCTTGGAATGAAGAGGCTGAATAATTCAGGCAACACGGATTTGGGTGAATCAAAGTTCACCCTAAAAACCACACTGATTAAGGACAACATCTTAGCCAGATTTCAGAGGGAGAAGTAAAACTTATATTTCAAATGAATTAAATACAATAAATTGGATAAAACATGAAATGAAGCAAGACTGTTTTAATTAACCCTACTTTTTCGATAAAGGACAACTAGATGGCACAATGGATGGAGTACCTAGCCTGGTATCAGAAAGACTGTTTCCTGAGTTCATATCTGAACTCATACTCTTATTACCTGTCTGGGAACGTCACTTAAATCTATTAGCTTCAGTTTTCTCAGATATAAAATGAGCTGGAAAAAGGAATGGCAAGCTACTCCAGAACCTTTCCCAAGAAAACCCCAAGTGGAGTCACCAAAAATCATAAACAACTGAAAAACGGTGGAACTACTACTTATTTGTGCTTATTTGTTAAAAAGGAACAACTTATATGGAGGAGGGAATGCTGATAGAGTTGCCAAAACTTACCCATAAAATTAAAAAATTTAAACACTGGATCTGGAAAAAGTCTTTCAGAAAGAAACACAAAAGAACAGAACAATTTTGTTATTATATTTAATATGAACTTTTTAAAAAATGGACTTTTTACTTCAGCAGGAAGTTTGGAGTCATCAAAAGATCTTCACAATGCACCTCAAATTATCCAATGTTTTTCTTCTACTATTCAGCTCATTGTTCATTTTCAGTGTCCACCTGAAATATATATTTTGATTGATGATCTGAAAATGTTTTCTTTTCAATTGACCTTCATCACCTGGACAATTATCTATCTTGCTTAAGCCGATGTTCATAATAGACTAGACTATTTTAACTGCATTGTGGCTCTTGTTTAGGAGGGTTGTTCTGGAGGGTTAATGCAATTAGCACAAAGTCATCAGAAGCAATTGTAGACCTCATTATTTAAAGGGCATTTCTTTTTAACCTGTACTTACAATGTCGAACTCTTGATGAGCATATGTTTGCCTGTTGGTGTGCCTAACTTGATATTATTGATCAGAGGACTGTTGATATCTATATCTATATCTATATCTATATCTATATCTATATCTATATCTATATCTATATCTATATCTATATCTATATCTATATCATCTATATCCATATCTATATCTACATCTATATCGATACATATCTGTACTAATATAATGTAATATTTCTGTATTCATATAATATAATATCTCTGTATTCATATCTTTCAAAGTATTTCTATATAATTTTAACATATTAACAGGAAATATATTTTAGGAGGAAAGTCCTAACAGTGCCATCATGCCCTTATGAATTAAATTCTTTTTTATAGTCAATGAAAATAAGCACCGTGGGCTCCTGTATTCTCTACAACTATCAGTCAGTTGTGTGATGGTAATAATATGTTCCATTGTGATAAAGAGTTTGTGAAAGTCTGACTGTTCCCAGCTAATATATGTGTGTGTGAATTTAAATTTACACATTTACATAACACAAATATATTATACAATAATATATACATATAAATGTGTTTTATAATATATGCATGTATATTACATATATGTATGTAAATGCATAATACATGTCAAAATAGGTTGTTTAAAATTTCTATTTTTTTGGAACCCTAGTTCAGAATTTGTAGCCTTTTGATCCAGATTGGATTAAAATTTCATTAATTCAGAGTTGGACAAGATTATAGAGGTCATTCTGTCCAATCTTCTCATTTCTGTTGTATTACATAGTAAGTATCAGAGCTGGAATTTGATTTTTACCACAAATTTAGCCCTTTTTTTTTTAGTATGTTCAGGAAGGACTTTATTTGCAAAACTTGGTTATAATTTAATTGGAATTTTGGTGAGAATGACAAAAAGTAATGAAATCATATTTATTGAAAAAGTAGAGCATTATTTAAATTTATTCAATTCAACAGACATTTAAAGAATACCCACTATGTACATGACTTCCTTTAATTATTTTTCAGAGAATCTATGATGCTTTAATGTTCAAATTGAACATGACACCTCTTTTTTACTTTTTAGTTCCATCATTTATAAATCGAAGTGGGGTGTATTGTATGATATAATATGACCACAAATTAGAACTGGATTGTATCTTATATAGGACTTGGTTCAATGTGATACTCTTCCCATGCCCACCCCATTTTATGGATAGATAATTGAGGTCTTAACATTGGGTTAAATGATATGCATAACAGGTAGTGGAAAATCTGGGATGCAAACCTTGTATGTCGTGTTATGATTTAGTTAAGAAAAAAAAATCCTGGGTTTGGAGTCAGGAAGAGTTAGGTATGGGCCTGTGCTCTGCTGTTTCCAATATATGACCTTGAACAAGATTCTTAATCTCTCTGAGTCTCAGTTCCATCATTTGTAATAATGCTATACTATCTATTTCTGAAAAAGGAATTTTGAAAATCTTAAAATGTCATATAAATGTCAATTATTATTCTTATATTATCTACTACATGTTCTCTATTTTTATCATTTTCCTCTAAATTAATAGTGTGTTTATTTACTGATTTGAGCATAAATGAGAAACAATCTTACAAAAATACATAGAGATATTTTTTCTAAAATGGTACTGTTTTCATTAAGTGGCTGTATAAATGACAGGAAAGAAAGACATTTTTCATCTTCATCAATATCAAAGGAGTTTTTAAGCTCTTTTTTGTGTGGTGTGAATGGTACTCTTTCAAGCAAGTTATGCAGATATAGCTCCTGCTTTCTTATTGTAGAAGCTCTTGTGACAGTCTCCCTAATGATACAAAGAGCTTAGAAATACTTTACTGCAGAGGTGTCAGATAAATGACTCAAACCAGATCGAAATGTAATTGGGAAATATCTAACAAGATAAGTAAAAAATATAATAAAACAGATAACATTTTATATATACATACATAAATGTCAATAGTTCGTACACATACATATATGTATGTATATGTCAATAGGTAGCCTGTGAGGATCCTTATAGAGAGATTAGTGATTTCCATTTCTATTTGAGTTTGACATCACTACTTTAGGGTAATTAAATGTTTGTTGACCTCATGCATTTGATTTGCAAGCATTTGTATCTGATATTCCCCTCATCCCCTGTCTCCTTACCTTCCTATCCTCACCCCTGCCTCATAACTTCTACAACAAGGAAAAGTGAGGTGAGGTTAATCATTAGCTCCTCTTACAAGCACTAATGCTCAAATGGCTTAAATATGACCAGTTTTACTTACATGTCAATGGAAAGAGATAGGACTTATGTCTAAACTCATAGAAAGTGACATAAGATCACAAAAATATCTATAGTCTTACTTATGATTTATAAAACCACCCTAACTAAGGGTCCAGTGGTCAGAGGTTATTCTCTGGTACTGGTGCTTCCCTCTTGGGATCCTCTGTATCAAATTCCCTGTTTCCAAAAGCTCTTGCTACACATCACCCTCCACTTACATTAGGAATTACTGGTCAATGTCCCCTGATAATACTCCCATCTGTTGTCTCTGTCCACTTCTCTGCCATTGCTTTCTTGAGCTTTCATTGGATGGTGGCAAGGTAGGTGCTTCATATATCCAGGTTTCTACTGTTCAGCTAACATTTAGTCAACTCTAGTTACTACGCTATTTTCATTCTGGAGTTGGGACTGACTCTCTCTACCTTTTGACATTCAGTTCTCATCGGCTCCTTTTTTTTGGTTTTTATTTTTTGGCAATTCTGTTTTCCTTTATCAGATACAGCTTATTTCTTTACTCAGGGGACTAGTTCTCAAAACTGGTCAGGGACAAGTTTCCAAGGATTTTTTTTTAACTGTACACAAAACTCTACAATTCTGTTATTCTTAATCCTTCCTTTTTATATAACCTCCATAGACCTATGATTCCACAGTAGACTTTTAATTGTACTACACACACACATGCACACACACACACACACACACACACACACACACACACTTGTGAGTCTCTGTTTCTTGCCTTCCGTCCCTCAATCAAAACGTCTACCTCCCACTGGGTGTCAGGGTTGAGAGAAACATTCCTCCTTTTTATTATTATATATGCATGGCTTGTGGCTGGATAAAATTGTTCAAATTACCTGGGACTGCTTCCCACAAATATCTAGATGGGCAACAGCAACTGCTCAGACATCATAAAGAAGAAGGAATTTGAATCATTGCCATGTTACCATTATATAACAGATACAAAAGAAAACTAAGTAATGTGAACAAAAATAATAAGAAGCTACAGAAAGAGTAAACATAGAATATATATATATATATATATATATATTTACATAATAAACATAAAAAGCCTGCCATTTATTTTGTAGTAATAGGATTTAATTCTTTCCTGATTGGTCATTCCATAAATGAATAGTCTAGTGATAAGTGATGGTAGTAAATATGAGTCAAGAATCTGGCACTGCCTTCTGAATCATAATAGAAAAAGGAAATTTTATTCATTGTAGCTTTAGAGTTGTGTATATTGCTGCCTTTTAGCTCTTAAAAAATGGAAAAAAAATCTATGGATGATAAACATAACTAGGTTAACTAGAAGAGAAATCACAGCAATTTTGTTATGGAAAAGCAAAGAAACACATTCACTTAGTGAGGCAGTGATTTGAGGTGTCCTTGCTGCTCACTCATTTTACTAAAAATCTAAACAGAATAGCATTAAATGCTGGCATTGATAATAGTTCTGGTAATGTGTAGATGAGTCTCTACAAAAACTATGCCGGACCTCACAGGGAAAATGTTCAAGAACATCTCCTTGGCCCCACTGAATCTGTTCAGAAATTAATCTTCCTAGAAAGTCTGTCTGCCTCTCCTGGCATGGTATCAGAGAGTTCTTATGTGCCAAAGAACATAGGGACATATCTCAGTCTGACTTCACTTTACCTGGAGGTCCACTTCTCTTTTGTTAAAGTTTACCTCCTTTTCCAAATACATTAGAACAGAGGGTAGAAATCTTCATTTCAAAGGGAATCTATCATCCTCCTAGATTTAAAGACTTTACCTTTACATTTCCACAATTGATTGTCTATTACACTAAGTTCAGCAGCTATTCCAAACCTTTTTTTAATCCTTCTTCAAATCTT